>NC_041215.1:39317060-39342988 GCF_002837175.3 Physeter macrocephalus | reverse complement strand
TTTTTTTTTTTGCGGTACGTGGGTCTCTCACTGTTGTGGCCTCTCCCATTGCGGAGCACAGGCTCCGGACGCGCAGGCTCAGTGGCCATGGCTCACGGGCCCAGCCACTCCACAGCATGTGGGATCTTCCCGGACTGGGGCACGAACCCGTGTCCCCTGCATCAGCAGGCGGACTCTCAACCACTGCGCCACCAGGGAAGCCCTGTGGTGGGTTTTTGATGTGTCAACTTTGTTGGTTAAATTATGAGAATGGAAGTGAGGACAGCAGGCAGTTTATAATATACACACACCTTCTCCCAGTATTCAATCAGATACAAATCTGAGTGCTGCTATCAAAGTAATTTTGCAGACATAATTAAATTCCTCAATAGTTGATTTTAAGTAAGGGAAATTATCCTGGTGGGCCTGACTTAATCAGTGGAAGCCATATAAAAGAAGGTGTAGGCATTCCCTGAACCAGACTCTTAACAGGGGCTGGGTCTACAATTATTCTCCCTAACTGGATCTTCCCTTACTGACTACCTATGGACAACAACTTCAGCTTCTGTCCATGGGGTTTCATCCTGCTTGTGATCATCTTTTTCTGATAGCATGTGGACAACAGCATTGGCCTGTGCCCGTGGATTCCAACCCACCCACTAACTTTCCTTCCTGATGGCCTGTCCTATGCATTTTGGACTTGCTTAGCTTCTGCCTCCATAATCATGTAGTAAATTTCGTGTAATCAATCTCTTAATATGAGTGTTACAGGGCTTCCCTGGTGGCATAGTGGTTAAGAATCCCCCTGCCAATGCAGGGGATGCAGGTTTGAGCCCTGGCCTGGGAAGATCCCACATGCCATGGAGCAACTAAACCTGTGCACCACAACTACTGAGCCTATGCTCTAGAGCCTGCGAGCCACAACTACTGAGCCTGAGTGCCACAACTACTGAAGCCCGCACGCCTAGAGCCCATGCTCCACAACAAGAGAAGCCACCCAATGAGAAGCCCGCACACCACAGAGAAGAGTAGCCCCCGTTCGCCGCAACTAGAGAAAAGCCCACGCGCAGCAATGAAGACCCAACGCGGCCAAAAATAAAAATAAATAAAATAAATAAATTTATTTTTTAAAATCTGATTAAAAAAATATATATGTGTTACATACACACATGTATATCCCCTAGTGTTGCTGCCTCTCTGATTGAACTCATTTTGGTACTGGAAATGGTTCCAGAGAAACAGAAACTTAAGAGTAAATTATCTGAATTGGTTCTGGGTTTTCTGGAATTGGTTCTCTGGCTGGATATAAAGGCAGTAGTGACCCTATTTCCAGTGATAATGAGGACAATGGAAGTCCATAGTGTGATGTGGCAGAAGAGTTAATCAACTTTCACTGTTGGATGTGTATAATCAAATAATGATACAAGGTGAGATTCTAAGTATTTGGTACCTTGTATCATTTTAGTCAAAATAAGGAGTGTAGCGAAGTTCCCTGGTGGCCTAGTGGTTAGGATTCCGGGCTTTCACTGCCGTGGCCCAGGTTCTATCCCTGGTTGGGGAACTGAGATCCTGCAAGCCACATGGTGCAGCCAAAAAAAAAAGGAGTGTAATGGAGTTGAGTGCTTGCTCCTAACTAAACAGAGAAAGTCAAGACTGAGCCGAAGGCCTCAAACCCCCAGCTCGAGCTCTGCATAAATGCCCTAAAAGCTTCTATAGCTGCCCCTAAAGAAAGCTTCTCTCCTGTAGCTGCAGGGCCAAGATTTCTGAAAACCAAATCCCTGATCTTACCCTGTGAGTAGCTGGATTACAATACAAATTGAATTCCCAACTTTACAGGGTCTCTTTTGTTGAAGTCATAGCATGATGGGGAAGAAATGGGATCCTGAAAATTGGAATGGGACATACATGAAGATTCTAAGGATGCTGGGGACATCAGATCCCAAAATTGTGCCATCTTCTTTGCCAGCAAAAGCAGTCCTTGCATACCTGCCTGAGATTAGTCCTCTTTCGCTTGAAAAACCTGTAATAGCCTCCCCTGAGCAGTTGCCTTGAGAGGCACTGACTACCTTCCTCAGGATTTACCCCACCAGCCCTCTTTCCTTCTAGACCTGTAGTTAGACTCAAGTTCCAGCAGGTCCCAAAGCTGAGGTGCAAAGGATGGCTAGCAAGGAGATGCACTTACTTCCATCATTTTAAATTCTGTTTTTTAAATATTCACCTGAGATCCTGGGACCAGTTTGAATGGTCATTTAACAGCTGATTAGGCTAGGTAGGACAGGTAGAATTCACAGTTTTGATGGAAAGGGACAGGGGTTTCAGAAACCCTTAGAATTAGCTCTTGGCCTTCCACCTCCTCTCTCCCTTGCCCTACCTTGACCCGTGCTCTGCCTCTTATCTTGAGAGGAATGTTTGTATATGTCAACCAAATATTTTTTTCTCCCCTCTCATCTTCATCATCTAACACAAAATACCTTAATAGTAAACTTTATCTCAGTATAAAGTATATTTCAGTATGTGTTACAATATACAAAGGAGAAGAGAGACACCATAAAAGAAGATAGGGTCCCCTTCACCAGAGTGACCGTGTACTAGGGAAAGGGAAATAATCTCAGCCCTGACCCCTGGCCACCCTTCTGTCATCTGCTCTAGCCCGAACCCTCCAGATCTGGAACTCCCACGTTGCGTTTCTAGGCCAGGGGCTGCTGCAGGGCAGCCAGGGCGTCATCCCCGGTGATTCTTGGATGGTAAGGGGATAACTGGAGCCCAAACAAGAGGTTCCCAGGTTCCCAGAAATTTAGTATATTCTGTGCAGGCTCAGGTGGACAGGGACACCCTCACTGGGTCTCCAGACCAGCAGGAGCATTTCCTGGGCACCCGAGGGACACAGAGAAAGAGCCACAGATGCCCTCCTTCATAGGCTCAGGCGGATCAAGGAGACTTCCCCTGCCCCTCTCCCCAGCACAACCCCCTGCCAACGGGACAATTCAGCCCTCTGGAAAGTACTGGAAGCATTTCTAAGACCTCATTCTAAGAAGGGCTTCAGGCAGCACCAGGTATAGATGTTGGGGAACCCTCCATTCTCATTTTCAGTACATTGGACACCCTTTATGGACAGAGAAACTTTATTCAACGTTGTATGAAAACAACGACAATAAATAGTAATAATGGTGAAAATAACAATAATTATGAATAACAACAGTGATGATCATGATAAGTAGAAGGGGAGAGGGAGGGGGAGAGGAGGAGGAGGAGGAAAGAGAATAACATCCAAACCCCCCTGAGTAAATGACCAGGTAACCAATGGGTTCCCCGGTGGTGCTTTGAAATCAAGAGTCCTAAGGTTTGCGCCGTCCACGGCAGCAAGAGAAGGAGAACCACCTGGAGGAGGGCATGGGCTAAGGTTGGGATTCTTGCTGGGATTCTGGGACTGAGGGCCAAAGGGTTCTGGGAGTGTGAGGCGGTACTGGAGGTGGGGGGGACCTGCTGTGCCATCAGGCGTGCTCCTGTGGGGCTCAACCAGCAGGTGTGAGGCCACTCCGTGCCCCTTGGTTGGAAGCCCGGCCCCCGCCCTTGCGACCCAGCCCCCTCTGGTTACACTGACTGGCTCTTCTTTTTTTAAAAAAATTATTTATTTATTTATTTATTTATTTAGGCTGTGCAGGGTCTTTTTTAAAATAATTAATTAATTTTTTGGCTGCGTTGGGTCTTTGTTGCTGCGTGTGGGCTTTCTCTAGTTGCGGTGAGTGGGGGCTACTCTTCATTGTGGTGCGCAGGCTTCTCATGGCAGTGGCTTCTCTTGTTGCAGAGCTGGCTAGTATTTTGTTGAGAATGTTTGTGTGATTTTTAAAAAAATTTTAGTAAAATACATATAACATAAAACTTACCATCTTAACCATTTTTAAGTCTTCAGTTCAGTGGTACATTCATATTGTTATGCAACCATCACCATAGTCCATCTACAGAACTCTTTTCATTTGCAAAACTAAAACTCTGTACCCATGTAATAATAACTCCCCAGTCCCCCCTCGTCACAGCCCCTGGCAACCACCCTCTACTTTCTATCTCTATGTATTTGACTATTCTAGGTACTACATAGAAGTGGAATCATATAGTATTTGTCCTTTTATGACTGGTTTATTTCACTTAGCATAATGTTCACAAGGTTCTTACATGTTGTAGCATGTGTCAGAATTTCATTCCTTTTTTAAGGCTGAATAATATTCCATTGTATAGATATACCACATTTTGTTTATCCATTCATCTGTCAATGGACACTGGTTACTTTCATCATTTGGCTATAGTGAACAATGCTATTATGAACATGGGTGTACAAATATTTCTTTGAGACCCTGTTTTCAAGTCTTTTTGGTATATACCCAGAAGTGGAATTGCTAGATCATATGTTGATTCTATTTTTCATCTTTTGTGGCATCACTGTACTGTTTTCCACAGCATGTGCATCATTTTACATTCCCACCTATAGGGCACAAGGGTTTTAATTTCTCCACATCCTCAGCAGCACTTGTTATTTTCTGTTTTTTTAATTAATTTTAATTAATAGCCATCCTAATTGATGTGAGGTAGTATCTCATTGTAGTTTTTTTTTAACATCTTTATTGGAGTATAATTGCTTTACAATGGTGTGTTAGTTTCTGCTTTATAACAAAGTGAATCAGCTATACACTCACAGTAGTTTTGATTAGTATTTTCCTAGTGATTACTGGTGTTGAGCATCTTTTAATGTGCTTATTAGCCATTTGTTATTTTCTTTGGAGAAATATTTATTTGAGTCCTTTGCCCATTCTTGAACTGGGCTGTTTGTTGTTGAGCTGTGCAAATTCTTTATGTATTTTGGATATTAACCCTTATTAGATATATGATTTAGAAATATTTTCTCCCTGTCCAAGGGTTGCCTTTTCACTATGTTGATTGTGTCCTGTGGCACAAAAAAGTTTCAAAATTTGATGTCAGTCCAATTTATCTATTTTTTCTCTTTTTGTTGCCTGTGTTTTTGGTGTCATATCCAAGAAATCATTGCCAAATCCAATGTCATGAAGTTCTCTCTTATGTTTTCTTCCAGAAGTTTTATAGTATTTTTTCTTACATTTAGGTCTTTGATCTATTTTGAGTAAATTTTTGTGTATGGGTTAAGGTGATGGTCCAACTTCACTCTTGCATATGGATATCCAGTTTTTCCAACACCATTTGTTGAAAAGACTGTCCTTTCCACATTGAGTGGTCTTGCAATCTTGTTAAAAATCATTTGACCACATATGTAAGGGTTTATTTATGGGATCGCTACTCTATCCCATTGGTCTGTATGTCTGTCTTTATGCCAGTAACACACTGATGTGATTACCGTAAGCTTTGTAATGTTTTGAACCAGGAAGTTTGAGTCTTCTGGTTTTGTTCTGCTTTTTCAGGATTTTATTTGCTATTTAGGGTCTCTTGAAATTTCATATTAATTTTAGGATGGATTTTTGTATTTCTGCAAAAACACCATTGGGTTTTTGATAAGGATTGCATGAATCTACAGATCATTCTGGGTAGTATTGACATCTTAAGAATATTGTCTTCCAGACCTTTTTCCAAAGACAATATTCAAGTGGCCAACATGTATTCGAAAAGGTACTCAACATCACTAATCATTGGGGAAACACAAATCAAAATCACAATTAGATATCACCTCACACCTGTTAGAATGGCTAGCATCAAAAAGACAAGAGATAACAAATGCTGGAGAGGACTCAGAGAAAAGGAAACCCTGGTGCACTGTTCATGGGAATGTAAACTGGTACAGCCAATATGGAAAACAGTATGGATGTTCCTCCAAAAATTAAAAATAGAACTACCGTACTATTCAGCAAATCTGCTTTTGGGTACATATACAGAGGAAAAAAAATCGTTACGTCAAAGAGACATCGACAATAGCCAAGACATGGAACTAACCTAAGTGTACATTGACAGATGAATGGATAAAGGAAATTTGGTATATATACATATATATAATACATATATAATATATATATATAATGGAATACTATTCAGCAACAAAAAAGAAAGAAGTCCTGCCCTTTGCAACAACATGGCTAAA
The DNA here is from genome assembly GCF_002837175.3 of Physeter macrocephalus. Taxonomy (NCBI): domain Eukaryota; kingdom Metazoa; phylum Chordata; class Mammalia; order Artiodactyla; family Physeteridae; genus Physeter; species Physeter macrocephalus. The sequence goes on along the minus strand of NC_041215.1, from coordinate 39,336,915 downwards.
ACTTGAGGTAATTATGCTAAGTGAAAGAGAAAGACAAAATATTTTATGATCTCATTTATATGTGAAATCTAAAAAAAACAAAAACAAACCAAACAAATAAAACATAGAAAAAAATCAGACTTGTGGTTACTAGAGGCAGAGGCTTGGATGTAGAGCAATTAGATGATGGGGGTCAAAAGGTACAATCTTCCAGTTATAATATAAATCAGTATCGGGGATGTAATGTACAGCATGACTACAGTTAACACTGCTGTTAACTATATTTGAGAGTAGATCCTAAAATTTCTAACACAAGGACATTTTTTTTTGCAACTATATGAAGAGATGGATATTAACTATACTTACTGTGGTAATCATTTTGCAGTGCATGTATTTTAAGCCATTATGAGGTACAACTTAAACTTATATAGAGCTGTATGTCAGTTATATCTCAATAAAACTGAAAAAAATTGTCTTCCAATTTATGAACATGAGATGTCTTTTCATATATTTGTTCCTTCTTTAATTTCTTTTAGCAAAGTTTTGTGGTTTCAAGTGTACAAGACTTTTGCCTTCTTCACTTAGTTTATTCCTAAGTATCTTGTTCTTTTCGATGCTATTGTAAATGGAATTGCTTTCTTAATTTCCTTTCCAGATTGTTCATTTTTAGTGTATGTAAATGCAACTGACTTTTTAATGTGTTAATTTTGTATCTTGCAACTTTGCTGAATTGTTTTATTACTTCTAACAGTTTTATAAAATGGGATCTTTAGATTTCCTACATGTAAGATCATGTCATCTACAAACAGATAATTTTACTTCTTCCTTTTTATTTTGGATGCTTTTTTTTTTTTTTTTTCTCGCCTAACTGCTCTGGGTAGGTCTTCCAGTACTATGGTGAACAGAAGTGGTGAAAGTGGTTTATCCTGGAGAATGTTTCCTGTTCACTTGAGAAAAATGTGTATTCTGCTGTTGTTGATTGGAGTGTTCTGTATATTTCTTCAGGTCCAATTGATTTCAAAAAATTATTATAAAGCTACAGTAATTATGACATACAGTAATCACAACACTGTGGTACTGGCATAAAGACAGACATACAGACCAGTGGAATAGAATAAAAAGCCCATAAATAAACCCTCACATACATGGTCAAATGATTTTTGACCAAATAAGGAAAGGAAATAGAGTACTTTAACAATGTTCGCTTAGCATATTAATCATAGTTTAAAAAAATTCCTAATCTGATAATTCCAACATTCTTGCCATATCTGAGTCTGGTTCTGATGTTTGCTCAGTCTCTTCAAAAAAGATTTTTTTTTGCCTTTTAATTGTCGACTAAAAGTATATATATATGTTTTATATATATATATGTATATGCACAACCTAAAAGTTGAGACTTACGCTTTCTTCGGTGGACTAACTGAGGACTTCAAGTCCAGGAGGCAGCATCTCAAGTAACCCTGAGAAAAGTGCTCTGATGAGGCAAGGCGGGAGCTAGAATATATAGGAGTTTTGCAACAAAGGGCAGGTAGTCTGAACATCAAAAGATTATTGTTAATTAAAGAAAATGAGATAGATCAAGTTAAGGAATTTATCGCTTTTCTATGTATGGGAAGATGCAAGACTCTGGGATTACTGAAATCATTTCGTTGATATGCACCTTGGTTATCTGGGGCCAGTATCCTGTGTTTCCACCTCCTGAGTCCCCTCAGGGCTCACCGGCTCATGGAGGGTTGCAATCGCTGAGGACGGTGACATCCTTTGTTTACTGATGTGGCAGGCAATATTTTATTTCTCATAGTATACCTTGTAATTTTTGTTGAAAGATAAAAATGTTGTACTGGATAAAACAATCTGTGGTAAATAAGCATTTACAGATGTGGTGGTAAGGTGTGGAGGGATGGGTAGCATTCTATAGACCATGAAATATTAGTTCTCAGTCTTTTAGGGAGATTGTACCCCTGAGCTGTGAACTTCACAGCTTTCCCCCTTCTTTATGTGGGACAGGATGGCTACAGGGACTGGCATTATTTCACTTCATTCAGGTTGGTTATGGTCTGATAAAACTCCAATAAGTTACGCTTTGTTGAGGTAGTTCTCTTGATGGCAGGCTTTGTTAAGAACAGACTGCTCTGGCATATTTCAAAACGGTTCCTTTTCCCCTCCCTCTGTTGTAATCACAAGGCAATTTTTTTCTCTAATGCTTACTCTAAGTAACTGGTAAGGCTCCTGGAGATTAAACGCACAAAATCACAAGCACACCTGTAACAGGGACGAGTCAAATCTGACCACACGTTGGATCTGTTTCTTGTACTTTAACCTTTGCTTCCTGTTGCTTTTGTTCACTAAAAGGATACTGTCTATACACAATGGCCTGCCTGAGGGAACTCTGCCCGTCTGCCTGAATGTTAAACCAAAGTGCTTTTGTTCAGGGAAGCATCCTGACCTTGTCCACCTGTGGATGGCTGCAAGAAAGAAGAAACTAACACATACCCTCCCCGAGGCTGGCCATGCCACAGGACATTTGCAAATCTTATGGGTTTTTCCCTTTACTTCCTCATCTCCTCCCCATCTCTGTTCTATAAAAGAAACTGGCATCCAAACCCTGATAAGATGGTTTTTTTGAGACATTAGTCTACCCTCTTCTCGGTCGGCTGGCTTTCAAAATAAAGTCGTATTCCTTACCTCAACACCTCGTCTCCCGATTTGTTGGCACGTATCGGCCTGTTGGGCAGTGAGCAGAGCGAGCTTGGACTCGGTAACACACCCATCTAAAAATGGTCCCTTCTGGAGTTTTTTTTATTTTTTTGCGGTACGCGGGCCTCTCACTGTTGTAGCCTCTGCCGTTGCGGAGCACAGGCTCCGGTCGCGCAGGCTCAGCGGCCATGGCTCAAGGGCCCAGCCGCTCCGCGGCATGTGGGATCTTCCCTCTGCCGTTGCGGAGCACAGGCTCCGGTCGCGCAGGCTCAGCGGCCATGGCTCAAGGGCCCAGCCGCTCCGCGGCATGTGAGATCTTCCGAGACCGAGGCACGAACCCGTGTCCCATGCATCGGCAGGCGGACTCTCAACCACTGAGCCACCAGGGAAGCCCCCTTCTGGAGTTTTAAACTCTCAGACTTTTCCACACTGAGCCTCCAGCAATTCATCAGTTTCAGCTTAAGATTCTTACCCTGATACCAGCTCCCACAGAAGTTTCTATTCATGGGTGTCTGCTTTGGTGAGTTCTGATTCTCTGGATCTACTTGTCTGTATCTCTGATTTATGGGTCAGCAATTTGCCCTTTGACCTGACTTCTCTAATGGATCTAGGAAGAGTTGTTGATTTTTGGTCCATTTAGTTTTTTACTTGTTAGGACACAGGGACAACTTTCAAGCTCCTGATATGCTAGACCAGAAGCTGGATCTCTATAATTTCTCTCTTTTGTAGATATTTTCATTTTGTTCATATATTGATTTCCTGATTTCCTTTAGTTCTCTGTATGTGTTCCTATTTAGGTTATCAAGCTGAATCACTAAGACAATTGTTTCAAAGTGTTTGTCAAGTAAATTTGAAGCCTTTCTTTAGGGTCATTTTCTGGAGATTTATTTTGTTTCTTTGAATGGGTCATGCATCTGTTGAAAACCGGGCATTTGACAATCAGACACCTCTCCTAGTCTTTGCAGCCTTACTCCGTGCAGGTGTCTGTCCCCTAATCAGTGCAGCATGAGGGCTCAGGGTCTTCTCGGGTGGTACATCTTCCTTGGGCCTGTGTCTGTGCTTTCCCCGCTAATTCCTCTATATACACAGCTGCTTTTCAAAGTATCTTATGTCCCTAAGAGTCTCACCCTTCTTCTTCTCAGGGCCTTGGGTGTTCTATTGTATTCCTCCGCCCACAGTCTCTTGCCCCAGGTGCCCACAGGTCAGAAATCCCCCTGAGGCTCTCCACGGTGCCCTGCACCACACTGCTCTGCACCACACTGCTATCATCAGCCTCCAATCTGATACCCAAACTAATCCACCATTCGTGTCAGCACTCTTGAGTCAGGGGAGAAAAAACAAACCCTCCAATAGCCCCCAGACAAGTCAGAACAGTGTAGACAACTTCCTTCCGCCCTAAGGGACGGATCAGGAATTAACTTCCTCTCTCTGAGGTATGCCTGGGTGGGGGTGGGCAGGGGTGATCAAAAATGCCATGAAATTTTCGTTTGGAATGTTTTGAGTGCGGCTGTTTCTTGGTTGTGCATTCAGTTGGTTGCTGCAGATCCTTAACTGGTTTTTAGAGTTCTCACAAAACTACTTTGGTCGGTATGATGTTTACTTGGTGTTTTTGTGGGGAAATGAGGGCCTGGAGCTTCCTACTCTTCTTTCTTCCTCACATCAACCAATATTATCTTTTGTACCTGGTAAAATTACATGATAATTTTGAGATTCATCTATTTTGTGATATTACTTGGATCAGTCATTCCTTCCTTTTTATTACTAATGTTCCATTGTATGAATATACCACAATTTGTTTATCTACTTTCCTAATTATATACTTTGAGTTGTTTTTAGTTTTTTGCTATTATGAATGAAGTTCATTAGAATATTCATGTACAAGTCTTTTTGTAGAGATAATTTTCATTTCTCTTAGGTAAATACATAGAAGTAGGATTACTGTACCATAGTATATATGTATATCTAACTTGATAAGAGACTTCCAAAGTAGTTTCTTCTTTGAAGTGTCCTATTTTTATTGGGTTGGCGTTTTATTGTTGATCTGCAGGGGTTCTTTGTATATTGTGGATACAAGTCTTTTGTCAGTTATCTGTGTACCAAGACTGTCTTCCAGTCTGGCATTTCACTCTCTTAACATTGTCTTTAGATGAGAAGTTTAAAATTTTTGACCAAATCATTTATCATTTTCTTTCTAAAGGTACTGACCAAAGAGGTTAGTACATTTTCTGTTCTAAGACATCTTTTCCTACCTCTACCTAAGGTTGTGAAATTATTCTCTATGTTTCCTTCCAGAAACTTTAGCTTTCACATTTAGGTCTATGATCCATATCAAATTAATTTTTGTGTATGATGTGGGCAAGGGGGTCAGTTTTTTCCACATAGTTATGCAATTATTTAGCACCATTAAAAAAAGACTTCCCTTTCTCCATTGAATTACTTTGGCATCTTTATTAAAAATCAACTGACTGTAGAGGTGTGGGCTTATCTTAGTCTGTTTGGGCTGCTCTAACAGAATACCATAGACTGGGTGGCTTATAAACTATAGAAATTTATTTCTCACAGAGTCTGGAGGCTGGGAAGTCCAAGAGCAAGGTGCTGGCAGATTTGGTGACTGGTGAGAGCACACTTCCTGCTTCATGGACCTGTAACCTCACATAGTGGAAGAGATGAAGGCTCTCTCTGGAGTCTCTTTTCTATGTGCACTAGTCCCATTTGTGAGGGCTCTATTCTCATTACCTAATCACCTTCCAAAGGCCCCACTTCTAAATGCCAACCCATTGGGGGTTAGGTTTCAACATATGAATTTTGGGCAGACACAAACATTCAGTCTATAGCAGGGATTATTTCTTACTATTCTGTTCCATTGATTTATTTGTGCATCCTTAGTCAAGACTATGCTATTTTAATTACTGTGGCTTTAAAAAATTAGTATTACTTCTTCCTTAAATGTTTTATAGAATTCACCAGTGAAGCTATATAACCTTGGAGATTTTCTTTATGGGATGGTTTTAAATTACAGATGCAACTGTTTTCTTCTACCAATATAGGACTATTCAGATTTTCGATTTTTTTCTTGTGTCAGTTTTGGAAAGTCATATTTTTCAGGATATCTATTTCTTCTGAATAATTAAATTTATTGCCATGAAGTTTTTCATACAATACTTTTTATACCCTTTTATTTTGGTAAGAAACTATTGGTATCACCTTTTAATTTCTGTTGTTGGTAATTTATGTTTTTCTAAAAACAATTTTGCTAGGGTGTAACAATTCTATTACTTCTTTTAAAAAGCCAGTGTTTTGGGGGAGGGAGGGATTCTCTTTCTATGTTTCTTTTTTTTGAAGTATAGTTGATTTACAATATTATGTTAGTTTCAGGTGTACAGAAAAGTGATTGAGTTATCTATCTATCTCTCTCTATATATATTCTTTTTCAGATTTTTTTCCATTATAGGTTATTGCAAGATACTGAATATAGTTCCCTGTGCTATACAGTAAGTCCTTGTTGTTTATCTATTTTATATGTAGTAATGTGTATCTGTTAATTCCAAACTCCTAATTGATTCCTGGGAGAAGGGGTGGATTTTCTTATTTGTTCATCTGTTTTCTAGTTCATTAACCTCTGATTTTTTAAAAATATTTATTTATTTAGGCTGCACTGGGTCTTAGTTGCGGCATGTGGGATCTTTGTTGCGGCACGTGAACTCTTAGTTGCAGCATGCGGGCTTCTTAGTTGTGGCGTGTGAACTCTTCGTTGCAGCATGTGTGTGGGATCTAGTTCCTTGACCGGGGATTGAACCCGGGCCCCCTGCATTGGGAGCACAGAGTCTTACCCACTGGGCCACCAGGGAAGTCCCTGACCTCTGTTCTTATCTTTACTATTTCTTCACTTGTACTTTCTTTGGATTTAATTTGCTTCCTTTTTCCTAACTTTTTTGAGGTAGAAGTTTAGAGAATTGATTTTAAACTTTTCTTGTTTTCTGCTATATGTATTTGGTGTATTAACTTTCTCTCTGAGCATTCATTTAGCTGCATATCACAAATTTTGATGTTATTTTTTCATTATTTCATTAGTTCAACATATTTTCCAATTTCCATTGTGATTTCTTCTTTGATCAAAGGAATATTTAGATGTGTATTATTTAGTTCTGTAATATTTGGGCATTTAAAAAGTTATCTTTTGTTACTTCAGTTCAATTTTGTGGTGATCAGAGAAAGTTCTGTATGATTTCAACCCTTTGAAATCTATTGAGACTTGTTTTACTTCCTAACATATGTTATATTTTGTGCATGATATTTGAAAATTTTAATTCTTCTCAGTAATACCTTGAGGATTCAGTATAAAGATTTTAAACATCTTTCATCAAATACAACGTATTCTGTATTTTGTTTTGTGAGGGTTAAGGGCAAATAGGTCAATTGCTTTAACTTTTTTCTGTATCTTTACTTATTTTGGTGTCTGCCTGTTCTATCGATTACTAAGAGAGGGGTGTTAAATCTCTAATTACGACTGTGTGTTTGCCTATTTCTTCTTCTGATTCTATCAATTTTTGCAAAGTATTTCAAAGCTTATTTGGTTGCATACACACTAAAAATTGTCATTTTTTTCTGAATTAATTGACCCATTTATGTTTACCAAATGTCCCTTTTAATTTCTGGTCACACTCCTTGTCTTGAGGTCTACTTTGAATATTTATTTATTCATTTATTTATTTATTTGGCTGTGCCATGTCTCAGTTGCGGCTCGTGGGATTTTCCTTGCAGCATGCGGGATCTTTAGTTGTGGCATGCGAACTCTTAGTTGTGGCATGTGGGATCTAGTTCTCTGACCAGGGATCAAACCTGCCCCCCTGCACTGGGAGTGCAGAGTCTTAGCCACTGGACCACCAGGGAAGTCCCTTGAGGTCTACTTTGATATTAATATAGTCACCCCAACTTTCTCGTGTTTGGCATAGGTATGGTAGATGGTTTTTCATCTTTTAAAATTTCAACCACTTTGTGTCCTTATATTTAAAGTATGTCTCTTATATGGGGAGGGGGAAGGGTAAGCTGTGACGAAGTGAGAGAGTGGCAGGGACATATATACACTACCAAATGTAGATTAGATAGCTAGTGGGAAGCTGCTGTATAGCACAAGGAGATCACCTCTGTGCTTTGTGACCACGGAGAGGGGTGGGATAGGGAGGGTGGGAGGGAGGGAGACGCAAGAGGGAAGAGATATGGGAACATATGTATATGTATAACTGATTCACTTTGTTGTAAAGGAGAAACTAACACACTATTGTAAAACAGTTATACTCCAATAAAGATGATAAAAAAAAAATAAAGTATGTCTCTTTTAAACAGCCTTATATTTAGGTTTTGTTTTTATCCAATGTGACAATTTCTTTGGAGTGTTTAGTTCATTTACATTTAATGTAATTACTAATATGGCTGGATTTAAGCCTAACAGCTTGCTTTTCATTACTGTTTGTCCTATGTGCTTTTTGCTCCTTCTTTGCTGCTTTCTTCAGATTTATATCTTAGCATTCCATTTTATTTCCTCTCTTGGATTTTTTTTTTTTTTTTTTGGCTGTGTTGGGTCTTGCTTGCTGCCCATGGGCTTTCTCTAGTTGCCCCGAGTGGGGGCTACTCTTCGTTGCAGTGCGCAAGCTTTTCACTGCGGTGGCTTCTCTTGTTCTCTTGCGGTGGGCTCTAGGCACATGGGCTTCAGTAGCTGTGGCTCGAGGGCTCTAGAGCCCAGGCTGAGTAGTTGTGGCGCATGGGCATAGTTGCTCCACAGCATGTGGGATCTTCCTGGCCCAGGGCTCGAACCTGTGTCCCCTGCATTGGCAGGCAGATTCTTAACCACTGCACCACCAGGGAAGCCCGGATTTTTAAAAATTGCTTATTTTTTATTAATTCCTCTAGGGATTATGATATTTAAAAATTATCACAATATACCTTGAATTTGTATTTCAGCACTTCACCTACAGTATTAAAAAAACAGGAAAACAAACAAACAAAAACAAACAAACAAAAAAAACCCAACCCTTCGGAATCTAACTTTGAGACTCAGCCCTGGGCAGAGAGATGCAGTATTTCTGCTGAGTGAAAATGTGTGGGCTGGCTGGGAACCAGAAAGTCACTCAAAACCCATGTTTTGAAGGAGTGTGAGGGACCTCCAGGAGCTTCTAGAAAAAGTGGTCTCTGAATATTTAGACAACTGATAGATTCTGGTTTAGTCAGGATCCATTTGCTGCAACTTTTTGCATCATCTGGGGGACAGCCAGGAGGTAATCAGACTTCTTGCGGTTTTCAGTACCCGCTGCCCATCTTTATTGCTCTCCCTTACAACTCGGCAGGGGGTGGGGGGGGACACTGTAGTTTAGGGAAATTTTTCTCCTAAGCATGTTTGTGACAAGCTAACTCCACTCAGCTATTCCATAAGACGTGTTATTTATTTGGCCTCTCAAGATTGTGTTTTGGGGCTAGTTCGTCAGGACTTCTTGTCAGCCATTCCCACAAGCCTGCGCACGCCTTTGCCCCCGGCTCAGAGGGGAGATGCGATCACTGCAGGGGCCATACCGGGTCATTTTCTCCCAGCTGGCTCGGTTCCGGCGGCGTGTCCCAGTCGCACCCGGCTCCAGCCCGCGGAGCGCAGGTGTGCGCACCTCCTCCCTGGCTGTGGGGCGCCAGGCCAGCCCGCTTGGGTGTCCCCCCAAGTCCCTTCTGCAGCTCATCTCACCCGCCGCCCTGACCCTGTGGAGCCCCGGGACAGGGTGAGCACCCCCCGCTCTTTTTACGGCCCAAACCGGGCAGCTTCCACGGGGAAGCCTCCCCGCCCCCGCGGTCCCAGGCAGAGCTGAGGTCGCCGAAGCCCGCAGGTGGCCCTGGAGGCTCTCCTCCCTGGGGAGCATTTTCTGCGGCCGGAGGGGAGCGCGGCCCGGCACACCGCCGGGCTGCGGGGTCGGGGGAGGGAGCTAGGCGTGGAGGAGCGGATGGACTGGGCTGGGGAAGGAGCGCGGAGGGAGGAGCGCCGGGAGGAAGGGGCCGAGCCGGGAGAGCCCCCGCCCCGGGAGGAAGGGGAGGAGGCCGGGTGTTTCCTGGAGCATTCCCGACCCGCCTCGGTGACTCATTCGGCCGGGAAACTCCCAGGGCCCGCCCGGGACCCCCGAGCCGCCGCCGCGGACCAAGGTGAGGAACGCTGCCGCCTCCGTCCCACCCCGCCGCCCAGGTGGGATTCGGACCTCGCTCGAAACCCGGCCGGGAGGGAGCTGGAAGGCGGCGGTGCCGGGCCGGGGCCCCGCGAGCGGCCGGGACTCGGACCTCGGCCGCGCGGCCTCCCCGGCTGCGCCGCCTCCCAGGACGGCCCTGGCCGCCGCGCTCCGGCCCGGGAGTCGCGGACCCCTGCCCCAGCGCCCCCGGCACGTGGCGAAACTCCAGTGGGGACGGGGTACATTGGGGTTTTGCAGTTATTGTTGGAAAGCAGGGAGCAGAGGGTTTGCGCTGAGGTCGTGCTTTGTGCTCCTCTCTGAGGGAAGGAGGGAGACTCTGGCCGAGCGAGACCATTTTGCAGATTCTTGCAGAGAGGAGTTTGGGGCTTTGTTAAGGAGCCGGGATTGTTACTTGGGCAGCGCGGTTCAGTACAGCCAGACTGAATTGTGTATTTCAAGCCTGAGATGCATGCTCCTAATTCGCAGCGCTTGGTGGGCGGGAGAAAAGGGCGGAAGAGTAATTTGGCAGTGGGGCTTAAGGAGCGTTTTCTAAGCGGAGAGAGGTGTCCGGACCACGTCCACTCTAGTGTCAGGTCTGAACGGCAGGATAGCGTTGCTTATGAAGCCCCGTGTTGGACGGTCTGCGCTTCTTTGGGAGACCTGGGAGTTTCCCTTTACAGGAGAGGAGGGTGCTGTGCGCCTCGCCGCAGTGTTTGGCCGAAGCTGGTGAGCCGGGTGGTGTTTCTTGGCCTTTATCGACGTGATTCCGTCAATGATCCGTGATTGAATCAGCAGTGATTCCCCTTGCCTAGCTCAGGTTGCTGCTCTTGACAGCTCACCAGCGGCTGCAGCGGCTCGGGGCTCGTGCTGGAAGATCTGCCCGGGCCGCTCGGCTGGGGCGCCGGCCTGTGAAGGTGCGCGCCGGTGCCTGCCGCCCCTTCTCCCTGAAGGCCCTTCGAGGTTTTCCGAGTAAAGCGCAGATCTATACGCACGGAGCCCGAAGAAAACAATCAGGGCCACGGCAGGTTTGCGTTTGTGGGAATTCAGTTAGGAGGGTGGTGCCTTCGCGCAGCGGTATCATCTCTGTGCCAGAGGCGAACCAGGGAAATGTGGCGGCAGACATTTCCTGTATTAATACATACATTTGTGTGCTCATAGGTCGCCCAAAGAAGAGTTACTCCCCAAGTGTTTTTGTTTTGTATGTGTGTTTACTTAAATTTATTTTTAAGTTGACACATAGTAAAATTCGCTTTGTGGGGTACAGTTCAGTGAGTTTTAACAAATGTTTAGTGTAGTGTGACTACCACCACAGTCAAGATACAGAACAGTTTTGTCACCCCCCTGAACTCCTTCTTTCTGTCCCTTTGTAGGCAACCCCATTCCCAACTCCTGACCCCTGATCTGTTCTCCATTCCTACAGTGTTGCTTTTTCCAAAATGTCATATGTGGTTTTTGAGTCTGGTTAGTTCACTTAGCATAATGCGTTTGCGATTCATCCATACTCTAGTTTGTCCCTGGGGTAAAGACATTAAAGTTTAGAACTTGTACCACTAGGGTACAACCTGAGCCATTCAAATAACACTTTTAAGTCATGAGAAAAATTACAGAATTTCAGCTTATTAAAAAATTCAAACAGTACTCAACTACATGTACTAAAAGTGAAATTCCCTCAGTACTACTCTCGGTATGTAGCCTTTTCTGTGCATACACATAGGTTTTGTTTGGGTGTGTTCTTTTTGTAACATAATGAGATTATACTGCATGTAGCATCATACCTTTTCACTTAATGATCTCGGATTATTTAAAGATGTTGGAAATCTTAACATGTTGGCACATACAGTATATATACACATGGATAGCCTTCATTCCTTTTAATGACTGTGTATAGTGTAGATGCATCACAATTTATTTAATCAACCACCTGTTAATTGACATTGTTATTTTACGTTTGTCACCCCCATAGTCAATGCTTGTGTGTATATCTTTATGTATATACTCAAGTTTATCGTTCTGGAAGTAAATTAGGGTCTAAATAATAGCTAACATTCCTTGAGTACTTACTTTGCTCCAGCATCGTTCTAAGCCAGGGCTACTTTTCCTGTAAAGGTCCAGATAGTGACTAGTTACGGCTTTGCAGGCCGTATGGTCTCTGTCACAGCCTCCCCAGTTCCACTGTTGCAGCACATGTCGGCACAGACAGTCTGTAATGAATGAGTATGGCTGTGCCCCAGTAGGACTTTGCCTGTAGAAGCAGACCGCGGGCTTTAGTTCGCTAATTCCTGAGTGCTCTACATACTAATTATTCTCACGACCCTCAGAGGTGGGTGCAATTATTACTCCCACTTTATGGATGAGGAAACTGACCAAGAGGTGAAGTATGTGTCTAAAGTTACATGCCTGGTAAGTGGCAGAGCCAGACTTTGAATCCAGCCATCTGACTGCACACTCGTAAGTTAAAAATTAGAAAGAAGCTGCCAGTAATGCCTTCTGCAAAATGTTAGACCCTGGGACCTGACCCTCACACACCTATTGAATCACTTACCTGCGATTTTTTGAAGGCACTGTGCTTGCTCAGGTACCACTCCAGGAGCACCTGCCTCCACTCCCCAGGTGGGCCAGTGTTCCTTCAGCTCCTCTCACTGTGTGACAGTCTGTGTCCTGGCTTTTGATCTGCGTTTCACTAGCACCAGTTTATAGAGGGGTCAGCTCAGTCAGTGCCTGGGGCTGCCCACTAGCCAGTGGGAAGAAAGATACACTTCGGCAGGTGAGATCAAGTTGGGTCCTGGCAAATCTACTGCTTTGACTGTTGTTGATGTCTGCTATGTGTTCACCTGAGCCCCGGTGGGTATGTTGCTTGGACTACCTTCGACCATTTTTCTTCTTTGGTATTGTGGGAGAAGCACCTATTAGGTTGTGATGAAGATCAAATGAGGTAATATATATAGGAAATGTACTGTATAAGGGGCTGTTACTATTTGTGCTATGTTTTCTAAAGCTTTTATATAACTAACCAGTCCTAGCTACTCATTGTTTTTTTAACCAAAATAAGTATAGCATGGGTTAGCTACATCTATGTAATTTAAAAACTTTATTTTAGCCAGGGCAATAAGGTCAGAAAAATAAATAAAAGGCAGATTGGAAAGAGAAAATAAAATTGTCCCTTTTTGCAGATGGTATCTACCTAGAAAATCCAAGGAATCTATGAAAAAACTATTAGAACTAGTAAGTGAAGTTTAACAAGGTCACAAAATACAGTCAACACAATGTAAGTCAATCTTATTCTATATACAAGCAATGTGCAATTAGAAAGTGAAATTTAAAAAAATACCATTTTCAGCAGCTTCAAAAAATCAAATATTACATATAAATTTAATAAATCACATGCAGGATCTATATGCTGAAAACTACAAAATGCTGATGAATGAATCAAAGATCATGTAAATAAATGGAGAGGCACATTGTGGTCATGGGTTGGAACACTCAACATAGTAAAGATGTCAGTTCTCTCCAAATTGATCTATAGATTTAACAGAATTCCAATCAAATACTGCAGCAAAAAAATATTTTAACTTTATTGACGTATAACGTACATACTATAAAATTTACCTACTTCAAGTGGGCGTGATTTTTAGTAGATTTACGGAGTTCAGCAGCAGCACCATAACACAGTTTTGGAACATACGATTCACCCCGATAAGATCGCTCATGACTTTTCACAGTTAATCCCCATTCGTAGGCCCTGTTCCAGCTAATCACTAATTTGCTCTCTTTTATAGATTTGCCGTTTCTGGGCATTTAACATAAACAAAAGTGTACTATTTGTGGTCTTTATGTGTGGCTTCCTTCACTTAGCATGTTTTTGGAGTTTATCCCTGTTCTAGTATGTACCAGCATTTCATTCCTTTTTGTTGCATTGTATTCCATTGTATGGATATATCACATTTTGTTTAACCATTCATTAGATCCATTTTTTGCCTGTTATGAATAACTGCTGCTATGAAGACTCATGTGCAAGTCTCTACGTGGGCATATGTTATAATGTCTTTTGGATAGAAATCTAGAAGTGTTCTTGCTGGGTCATAAGATATTTTTGTTTATTAGAAGTCTCAGGAGGATGTTTTTATAGGTAAAAGACAAACTGACTCTAAAATTTATATGAAGGGGAAAATAAACTGGAATATCTGAAAAAAATGATTAAAAACAAAAAATAAATTGGGGAAATCACCTTGCCTGATTTTTTTTTTTACTATAATAAAATATAAATAACCCCAAATTTACCATTTAAACCATTTTAAGTGTACAGTTTAGTAGCTTTAAGTTGTACAGCCATTACCACTATCCATCCCCTAAACTTTGTCTTCATCCCAAACTGAACCTCTGCACTTATTTATTTCTTTATTTTATTGAAGTATAGTCGATGTACAATGTTTCAGGTGTACAGCAAAGTGATTCCGTTTTGTATATATACACATACATACATACACACATATCTGTTCTTTTTCAGATCTTTTTCCATTATAGGTTATTATAAGATATTGAATATAGTTCCCTGTGTTATACAGTAGGTCCTTGTTAATCTATTTTATATATAATAGTATCTGTTAATCTCAAATTCCCAATTTATCCCTCCCCCCACTTCCCTTTTCATCACCATAAGTTTGTTTTCTATGTCTGTGTCTGCACCCACTTAAACACTAACTCCTCATTCCCTTATTCCTCCAGCTCTTGGTAGCAACCATTCTACTTCCTGTCTATGAACATGACTATTCCAGACACCAATTAAGCATTGCTATGAACATCATAATTCAATGTTTAATTTCTTTGAGCAGTTGTCATACTGTTTTCCGTAGCAGCTTCACCAGTCTTCTGTGTACCAACAATGCACAAGGGTTCCAGTTTCTTCACATCCTCACCAATACTTGTTATTTTCTGGTGTTTTTTTTTTGTTTGTTTGTTTGTTTGTTTTTAATAATAACCACCCTAATGGGTGTGAAGTAGTATCTCATTCTGGTTTTGATTTGCATTTCCCTAATGCTTAATGGTGTTGATCATCTCTTCATGTACTTATTTGCCATTTGTGTATCTTCTTTATAGAAATGTCTATTCAAATCCTTTGTCCATTTTTTAATCATGTTGTTTGTTTTTTTTAGTGTTGAGTTGTAGGAATTCTTTATATATTTTGGATAGCAATCCCTTATCAGATATATGATTTGCAAATATTTTCTCCCATTCTGTGGGTTGTCTTTTCATTCTCTTGTCCTTGGGTGCACAAAGGTTTTTAATTTTCATGTCCAGTTTATCTACTTTTTCTTTTGTTGCTAGTGCTTTTGGTGTCATATTCAAGAAATCATTGCCAAATCCAGTGTCATGAAGATTTTCTCATATGTTTTATTCTAAGAGTTTTATAATTTTAGCTCTTCTGTTTAGGTTTTTTGTTCATTTGAGTTAATTTGCATATATTGTGTAAGGTGATGGTCCAATTAATTCTTTTGCATGTGGATATCCAGTTTTCCCAGCACCATTTGTTAAAAAGACTGTCCTTGGGCTTTCCTGGTGGCGCAGTGGTTGTGAGTCCGCCTGCCGATGCAGGGGACGCGGGTTCGTGCCCCGGTCTGGGAAGATCCCACATGCCGCGGAGCGGAGGTTTTGTGTTCATTTGAGTTAATTTGCATATATAGTGTAAGGTGATGGTCCAATTAATTCTTCTGCATGTGGATATCAAGTTTTCCCAGCACCATTTGTTAAAAAGACTTTCCTTTCTTCAGTGAATGGTCTTGACACCCTTGTTGAAAATCATTTGACCATATACACAAGGGTTTATTTCTGGGCTCTTTATTGTTTCATTGGTCAGTGTGTCAGTCTTTATGCCAGTACCACACTATTTTGATTACTGTAGCTTTATAGTAAGTTTTGAAATCAGTAAATGTGAGACCTCCAGCTTTGTTGTTCTTTTTCAAGATTGTTTTTGCTATTCTGGGTCTTTTGAGATTCCATATTAATCTTAAGGTGGGTTTTTCTATTTTTGCAAAAAATGCTTTTGGAATTTTGAAGGGGGGGTTACATTGAATCAGTAGATAGCTTTGGATTATATTGTAAATTTTTTTTTTTTTTTTTGGCTGCCCCACGTGGCTTGTGGGATCTTAGTTCCCTGACTAGGGATCAAACCCAGGCCCCTGGCAGTGAGAGTGCAGAGTCCTAACCACTGGACTGCTAGGGAATTCCTTATATTGTCATCTTAATAATATTAAGTCTTCCAGTTCATGAACATGGAATATCTTTCCATTTATTTGTGTCTTTAATTTCTTTCAGCAGTGTTTTATGATTTTTAAAAATATTTATTTATTTTATTTATTTATTTTGGCTGCGCCGGGTCTTATCTGTGGCATGCAGATCTTTGTTGCGGCATGCATGTGGGACCTAGTTCCCTGACCAGGGATCGAACTCAGGCCCCCTGCATTGGGAGCGCAGAGTCTTAACCACTGGACCACCAGGGAAGTCTGTGTTTTGTAATTTTTAGTGTATGAATCATTCACCTCCTTGGTTAAATTTATTCTTTTTTGTTGTTGTTGTTGTTGTTTGTGTCGGGTCTTCATTGTGGCGTGTGGGTTTTCTTTCTCTAGTTGCGGCTCATGGCCTCCGGAGACCCTGGGCTCTGTAGTTTGCAGCACCTGGCTCTCTTGTCGAGGCCTGCGAGCTCAATAGTTGTGGCACCCAGGCTTAGTTGCCCCGCGGCATGTGGGATCTTAGTTCCCAGACCAGGGATCGAAACCACGTCCCCTGCTTTGGAAGGCAGATTCTTTACCACTGGACCACCAGGCAAGTTCCTAAATTTATTCTTAAGTTTTTTTTTCTTTTTGATGCTATTGTAAATGGAATTGTTTTCTTAATATTCTTTTTGGAATATTCATTGCTAATGTATAGAAATTCAGCTGGTTTTTATGTGTTGCTTTTGTATCCTGGCAGCTTTGCTTAATTCATTTATTAGCTGTAACAGGTTTTTTTGTGAAATCTTTAGGATTTTCTACATATAAGATCATGTTCTCTGTGGTTTCATGTATTCTGAGGTTGTTTCATTAGGTGAATATGTTAATAGTTGTTACATCTCACTGGTGGAGTGACCATTTTGTCATAATGTTTCTAGTAACAATTTTTGTTTTCAAGTCTATTTTGTCTAATATTTATCTAATATTAGTATAGCTACTTCTGGCTACTTTTGGTTTCTCTTTGCATGTTATATCTTTTCCCATCCTTTTCGTTTCACCCTCCCTGTATCTTTGAATTTAAAATTTGTCTCTCACAGCATGTTTTTTTAATCCATTCTGTCAATGTCTGCCTTTTGATTTTCTACTCCATTTACACTTAATGCAGATAACTTATATGGTAGGATTTATATTTGCCATTTTGTTATTTGTTCTTTTTATATCTGGAGACCCTTTGGCCATAAGTGAGGGGCTTAGGGACAGAGCTTATGCTCTGTAGGAGCCAGTAGAGAACCTAGCACCATGAATGGGGCTTAAACATGGCAGCTCTGGCCTGAATTCAGGCTATCTAATAAGATTTCAGAGCACTCCAGGGATAAGATTTGCATTTATATGAACTTTCTGTGTTAAAGTCCTCTCAGAACATGGTCTCAAGAACATAGGGATGTGTTTTTTACCTTTGTGTTGGTTTGAGCCTGGTGTGTACTTGTGCTGTTCAGCAGAAGCTCGTTGAGCATTCATTTACCTGGCTGTGCCCCCATCCAGCTTCATCATGACTGCTTCACCTCCACACAAGGCTGTGGGGACAGAAATCACAGGCCTTGAACTGTGGCTTTCACATTTTTTAGTTGTGAATAAGACGAATGGACAGTGATAGCTACTGTGACTTTTGAAACAAGCATATTTGTGATTTGTATTTATATCTCAGATACTTCACTCGCCAAGGTTGTCAGGCCCTATTCTTCACTCTCTCTTGGGGGAATTTTGTTCCACAGGAGAGAAAACCCAATGCCTAGAGAGCAGTGAGTTTCATCTTGGAACCTGACTTGACAGCCAGAATTTTACATTCAGAGCTAGCATGGCCATTCCTTGTGCCTGTTTTGTCCTGGCCAGGACTGGGGTGGCAGGGGGAGGGTGGGCGATGATTCATCCTTGAAGATACTCACAGAAGAAGGTACACTTGGCTCTGAAGAACCACACCGCCCCAGGTCAGAAGTGGTGATGAGAATTTGCATTATATTTAAATTCCTGTCTAAAGCTTGACCTACTCAAGCTGTTCCATTTTAAAGAATTTTCGTCTTTTTCCACAAATCCTGCTAGGAAGGACCAGTCTCCATAAAACCAGTGAGCTTTAAAACCACCTGGACTCTTGACTGATTGGGGTTGTCTGTCCCCAGGGGTCATGGAATAACTAAGTGTGTTAAATCAAGCAGACCTGTGCATGTGCATGATAATTTCACAGATTCTGGAGAGTAAAGTTTTGCTTCTGCCCTGGAGACCACACCGGTAAGGGTTTTGTACATGCAAGTTGGGTTCCTTCCTTTGCTTTGACTGAGGTGGGGGTGTGTGTATTAGTCAGGATTCTCCAGAGAAACAGAACCAATAGGGTATGTTTATATATATAGAGAGATTTATTTTAAGGACTTGGCTCACGTAATCGTGGAGGCTGGCAATTCTGAATTCGGAGTAGGCAGGCTGAGACCCAGGAAGAGTTGATGTTGCAGCTTGAGTCCAAAGGCCCTCTGGGGGCAGAATTCAAATCCAAAGAGGACCTCGGTTTTTTCTCTTAAGGTCTTCAACTGTTTGGACAAGGCCCACCCACACTATGGAGGGTCATCGGCTTTACTCAGAGTGTGCCCATTTAAATATAAGTCACACCTAAGAAATACCTGCACAGCAACATCTAGACTAATGTTTGACCAAAAACTGGATTATACCATAGCATAGTCAAGGTGACACATAGAATTAATCATTATAGGGGGTAGTTTTTATTTTATTTATTTTTTATTTTTTTTAACATCTTTATTGGAGTATAATTGCTTTACATTGGTGTGTTAGTTTCTGCTTTACAACAAAGTGAATCAGTTATACATACACATATGTTCCCATATCTCTTCCCTCTTGCGTCTCCCTCCCTCCCACCCTTGCTATCCCACCCCTCTAGGTGGTACTCCGCCGAGGGTCACGGCTGCCATCCAGCCACCCGGGCATCTCGGTGCAGTGAGCAGAGAAGACTGCCCCTCCCAGCACTCCCAACACACACTCCTTCTTCCACGGAGAAGTCCTACTCAGACACTCGCAGACACTAAGGTGAAGGAATGAAAACACAAAGGCTCACCGCAGAACACTCGTGGAAGAAGGGAGTAAACCGCTCACTGCTCCTAATCCCAAATGCAGATAATCACCGGCGTGCTAAAAATCGTGTATCTCCTTTCTAGCCCTTTGTCTGTTCACAGATGAATACATACTTAAAAAGTCACACCATTTGCCCAGCTTTGTCTGTGGCCTTTTTTCCCTACTGCTTTTTTTTTTTTTGCTGCACCTCATGGCTTGCGGGATCTTAGCTCCCCGACCAGGGATGGAACCTGTGCACCCTGCAGTTGCAAACACCAAGTCCTAATGACTGGACCACCAGGGAAGTCTCCCTACTGATTTTTTTGTTTTGTTTTGTTTTGCGGTACGCGGGCCTCTCACTGTTCTGGCCTCTCCCGCTGCGGAGCACAGGCTCCGGACGCGCAGGCCCAGTGGCCGTGGGTCACGGGCCCAGCTGCTCCGCGGCACGTGGGACCTTCCGAACCGGGGCACGAACCCGTGTCCCCTGCATCGGCAGGTGGACTCTCAACCACTGCGCCACCAGGGAAGCCCCATGACTCTTTTTGAATTATGGTTTTGTCAGGGTATATGCCCAGTAGTGGGATTGCAGGGTCGTATGGTTGTTCTATTTTTAGGTTTTTAAGGAACCTCCATACTGTTCTCCATAGTGGCTGTATCAATTTACATTCCCAC
>NC_041215.1:39307673-39316277 GCF_002837175.3 Physeter macrocephalus | reverse complement strand
GAGGGTGGTCTTTTGGTCTTGTTTATGGTATCCTTTGCTGTGCAAAAGCTTTTAAGTTTCATTAGGTCCCATTTGTTTATTTTTGTTTTTATTTCCATTTCTCTAGGAGGTGGGTCAAAAAGGATCTTGCTTTGATTTATGTCATAGAGTGTTCTGCCTATGTTTTCCTCTAAGAGTTTGATAGTGTCTGGCCTTACATTTAGGTCTTTAACTATTTTGTATTTTAATTTGCATTTTAGATAGTTGCTTCCTCCAACAAAGATTGGCTTCAAGGTAAGCCCCATGCAAAGGGTGGAAAGGGATTTTGTGGGGGATCCCTGCCCTCTGGAACTGCCAGCTGAGCCACGGAAGAATCAACACTGCCTACCCTCCCTCCACCAGGAAGAGGGAACACATCCTTCCGTGTGTCACTGCCAGACCTTGCACACAAGCACTGAGAGGCTGTGACCCTCTCAGTGGCCACAGATGGCCCCAGGTACACCAGAGGTGGATAGAGCAGAGTTAGTTCACTCCGGGAAGCCTCTGCCAGGATGGCCGAGGTCTGGGGCAGCTGCCATGGAAGATGTGACTTCCTGCCCTGCACTTCTGTGTGACGCTGAGCCAGGTTCTCTGTGTATCACCTGGACTCCAGTGGCACATTTTGGGCTTACCCCACAGGTTGTGTGGAATTGGTTGTGACTCTGGAAGGGCTCTTGAGAAGCTCCTGGAACTCTCAGTTGTCTTGATTCTGCCTTGAGGTCAAGGCAGGAGGGAAAATGTGCTGTATTATAGGGCCTCTGGGGTGTGACTCAGCCAAGGGGTCCCCCCAGACTGGGGCAGCGGTAGCCCGGGTGCTGCGGCGCTGTGGGCCTCGGCTCGTCGTGCGAAGACACAGCCGTGCGTGTCCTTCCTGCGGACGCCCAGCGTGAAAGCCTCCAGTTCCCTCCGGGTTCTCCCTTTTCCAGAGGTCGGGTGCATTTCGGCAGAGTTAGCCCCCCGTTGTGTTTTGCGCGGGCTTGTTTAGGGAACTCTGCGCTTCAGGAGCTTGTGATTGGCTTTACAGCGACTGGGGCGTGCACCCTGCTGGACAGCCCCCCCGCCTCCCCGCCTCTCCCCCGAGGGCCCAGCTTCCGCCCGCTGGGGACACGCGCGTCGGCGTCCGTCCCAGGTCCTCTAGCCGTGTCGGGCCAGGCCGCCTTCACACTCCTGCACGGCTCTCCCGGCCTTGCAGCCGGCCGGTTCCCTGCTTTTTCCCGGCCTTCTGCCCCTTCTGTCCCTTCAGCTGGCAGCTCCCCGGAAGGGGTGGGGGAGGGCAGCGCCCACCTGACGCGCCACGGCCCCAGCGGCAGCCCGAGGCGCTCGAAGAAGTTTAAGTCAATTATGTACACTTATCAGTATTTCTCCTTTTGTCTTTTATCTGCTTCTTTATTAGCTTCCCCCGCCCTCCCACGCACACACACGCAAGGGCAGAGGTGATTTTGGGAATCGCAGCATTTCAGGGCCCAGTCATTGTCGACTGCTCACTCCATCCCTAAAAGGTCTCCGTGCGTGTTCCCCGGTGGGTGTCCCTGTCCACGCGCGCTGGATGAGGCATGAAGTGCGCACAGCCCATAATAGCTAGAGAGCTTGAAAAGACGTGGGAGGCAGCCCTGAATTTGCCGGCTGGGTGTGGTGGCCTTGTGCCAGTTGGAGAACTCCTCATGCCACACCCTTGGGGCCAGGCTGGTGAACTGTAGTGGGCCTGCGCTTGCCTGGGGCCGCAGGTCCTCCTGCCTTTCTGCGTGCCTGGCATCTTTGCAGGAACGAACCCTTTTTAAAGGTTTGTATGTTTGCTAGGGCTCCTGCATCAACGTACCACAGACTGAGGGGCTTAAACAATGGATATTTATTTCCTTGAGGTTCTGGAGGCTGGAAGTCCAAGATCAAGGTGTCAGCAGCGTTGGTTCTTTCTGAGGCCTCTGTCCTTGGCATGTAGATGGCCACCTTCCCATTGTGTCTTCACATGGTCTTCCTTCTGTGCCTGTGTGTGTCCTGATCTCCCCTTCTTGTAAAGGGCACCAATCACGTTGGATTAGGACCCACCCTATGACCTCATTTTACTAATTACCTCTGTACATCTCCAAATATAGTCAGTCTGAGGTACTCAGAGTTAGGACCTGGAAGGGGGACGCAATTCGTTTAGTTACAATGATGAGGTGCCTGTGAGCCGTTGGCTTTTGCTCCTCCTTAAGGACCTGGCAAGGAGGCGGGAGAAGATGTGTAGCTATCAGGGAGGCTTAGTTCCTCGTCCTCGTGAGGCAGAAATACAGACACTCCAGCGCTTTCTTCTATCGCTTCAAAGGATTATATGGTCCACCCTGTGTCGGAGACTACTGCCCTAAAACATGTTCTCAAAGTGTGGGCCAGAGACTCCAACCTCAGAATCACGAGGTGTGTGTGGGCCGGGCATTAAACATGCAGGTGCCCACGGCGCTCAGCTCCACCAAGTCAGGACAAGGTGTGAGGGTGAGCATTTGCGCCGAGTATCTCTGGTGATTGACTGTTTTAGTTACAGCCAGCTCATACCCCTGGGGTGCTGGGCAGGAGGAGCCCACTTTCAGGATGTTATGGTACTCTGAATAAAGTACAGGCAGACATCATTTAATTGCTCTTTGCTTTATTGCACTTCACAGATAGTGCATTGTTTACAAATTGAAAGTTTGTGGTAACTCTCCATCAAGCAAGTCTGTTGGTGCCACCATTTTACCTTCAGCATTTGCTAACTTCATGTCTTTGTGTCACATGTTGGTAATTCTTGCAATGTTGTAAACTTTTAAATTATTTTTATATTTGGTATGGTGATCTATGGTCCGTGATCTTTTTTTTTTGAAGATGTTGGGGGTAGGAGTTTATTAATTAATTTATTAATTTTTGCTGCGTTGGGTCTTCGTTTCTGTGCGAGGGCTTTCTCTAGCTGTGGCAAGCGGGGGCCACTCACTATCGCGGCCTCTCTTGTTGCGGAGCACAGGCTCCAGACGCGCAGGCTCAGTAGTTGTGGCTCACGGGCCTAGTTGCTCCGCGGCATGTGGGATCCTCCCAGACCAGGGCTCGAACCCGTGTCCCCTGCATTGGCAGGCAGATTCTCAACCACTGCACCACCAGGGAAGCCCCGAGGTCTGGGGCAGCTGCCATGGAAGATGTGACTTCCTGCCCTGCACTTCTGTGTGACGCTGAGCCAGGTTCTCTGTGTATCACCTGGACTCCAGTGGCACATTTTGGGCTTACCCCACAGGTTGTGTGGAATTGGTTGTGACTCTGGAAGGGCTCTTGAGAAGCTCCTGGAACTCTCAGTTGTCTTGATTCTGCCTTGAGGTCAAGGCAGGAGGGAAAATGTGCTGTATTATAGGGCCTCTGGGGTGTGACTCAGCCAAGGGGTCCCCCCAGACTGGGGCAGCGGTAGCCCGGGTGCTGCGGCGCTGTGGGCCTCGGCTCGTCGTGCGAAGACACAGCCGTGCGTGTCCTTCCTGCGGACGCCCAGCGTGAAAGCCTCCAGTTCCCTCCGGGTTCTCCCTTTTCCAGAGGTCGGGTGCATTTCGGCAGAGTTAGCCCCGTTTTGCGCGGGCTTGTTTAGGGAACTCTGCGCTTCAGGAGCTTGTGATTGGCTTTACAGCGACTGGGGCGTGCACCCTGCTGGACAGCCCCCCCGCCTCCCCGCCTCTCCCCCGAGGGCCCAGCTTCCGCCCGCTGGGGACACGCGCGTCGGCGTCCGTCCCAGGTCCTCTAGCCGTGTCGGGCCAGGCCGCCTTCACACTCCTGCACGGCTCTCCCGGCCTTGCAGCCGGCCGGTTCCCTGCTTTTTCCCGGCCTTCTGCCCCTTCTGTCCCTTCAGCTGGCAGCTCCCCGGAAGGGGTGGGGGAGGGCAGCGCCCACCTGACGCGCCACGGCCCCAGCGGCAGCCCGAGGCGCTCGAAGAAGTTTAAGTCAATTATGTACACTTATCAGTATTTCTCCTTTTGTCTTTTATCTGCTTCTTTATTAGCTTCCCCCGCCCTCCCACGCACACACACGCAAGGGCAGAGGTGATTTTGGGAATCGCAGCATTTCAGGGCCCAGTCATTGTCGACTGCTCACTCCATCCCTAAAAGGTCTCCGTGCGTGTTCCCCGGTGGGTGTCCCTGTCCACGCGCGCTGGATGAGGCATGAAGTGCGCACAGCCCATAATAGCTAGAGAGCTTGAAAAGACGTGGGAGGCAGCCCTGAATTTGCCGGCTGGGTGTGGTGGCCTTGTGCCAGTTGGAGAACTCCTCATGCCACACCCTTGGGGCCAGGCTGGTGAACTGTAGTGGGCCTGCGCTTGCCTGGGGCCGCAGGTCCTCCTGCCTTTCTGCGTGCCTGGCATCTTTGCAGGAACGAACCCTTTTTAAAGGTTTGTATGTTTGCTAGGGCTCCTGCATCAACGTACCACAGACTGAGGGGCTTAAACAATGGATATTTATTTCCTTGAGGTTCTGGAGGCTGGAAGTCCAAGATCAAGGTGTCAGCAGCGTTGGTTCTTTCTGAGGCCTCTGTCCTTGGCATGTAGATGGCCACCTTCCCATTGTGTCTTCACATGGTCTTCCTTCTGTGCCTGTGTGTGTCCTGATCTCCCCTTCTTGTAAAGGGCACCAATCACGTTGGATTAGGACCCACCCTATGACCTCATTTTACTAATTACCTCTGTACATCTCCAAATATAGTCAGTCTGAGGTACTCAGAGTTAGGACCTGGAAGGGGGACGCAATTCGTTTAGTTACAATGATGAGGTGCCTGTGAGCCGTTGGCTTTTGCTCCTCCTTAAGGACCTGGCAAGGAGGCGGGAGAAGATGTGTAGCTATCAGGGAGGCTTAGTTCCTCGTCCTCGTGAGGCAGAAATACAGACACTCCAGCGCTTTCTTCTATCGCTTCAAAGGATTATATGGTCCACCCTGTGTCGGAGACTACTGCCCTAAAACATGTTCTCAAAGTGTGGGCCAGAGACTCCAACCTCAGAATCACGAGGTGTGTGTGGGCCGGGCATTAAACATGCAGGTGCCCACGGCGCTCAGCTCCACCAAGTCAGGACAAGGTGTGAGGGTGAGCATTTGCGCCGAGTATCTCTGGTGATTGACTGTTTTAGTTACAGCCAGCTCATACCCCTGGGGTGCTGGGCAGGAGGAGCCCACTTTCAGGATGTTATGGTACTCTGAATAAAGTACAGGCAGACATCATTTAATTGCTCTTTGCTTTATTGCACTTCACAGATAGTGCATTGTTTACAAATTGAAAGTTTGTGGTAACTCTCCATCAAGCAAGTCTGTTGGTGCCACCATTTTACCTTCAGCATTTGCTAACTTCATGTCTTTGTGTCACATGTTGGTAATTCTTGCAATGTTGTAAACTTTTAAATTATTTTTATATTTGGTATGGTGATCTATGGTCCGTGATCTTTTTTTTTTGAAGATGTTGGGGGTAGGAGTTTATTAATTAATTTATTAATTTTTGCTGCGTTGGGTCTTCGTTTCTGTGCGAGGGCTTTCTCTAGCTGTGGCAAGCGGGGGCCACTCACTATCGCGGCCTCTCTTGTTGCGGAGCACAGGCTCCAGACGCGCAGGCTCAGTAGTTGTGGCTCACGGGCCTAGTTGCTCCGCGGCATGTGGGATCCTCCCAGACCAGGGCTCGAACCCGTGTCCCCTGCATTAGCAGGCAGATTCTCAACCACTGTGCCACCAGGGAAGCCCGGTCAGTGATCTTTGATGTTACTATGACTTGCTGCAGGCTCAGATGATGGTTAGCATTTTTTAGCAATAACATTTTTTAATTAAGGTATGTACATTGTGTTTTTTGTTTTTTGAAGAGATGATAACCATTATTTAGGCTCTCAGTGCCAAGTAATTCTGAGCCGCTTTTACATTCCCACAATGGCATGCTTTTCAAAACACATTTCTAGCACCCTTATTATTTTCCCTCCAGTATTGTCATCAAATACTCCTGGTTGACATTACTATGGGACTCTTGGCCTGTCGTCTCTGCTATTACAGGGGAACCCCACACATTATTTCCAACTCAAAAGCAATACTAAAATACAGTGAATTTCCAGTCTTGACAAATACCACTGTCAAAAATACAGTCTTGAATTTCTTGTGCACAAAGTTAAATAAAAATATTCTACTATTTACTTAAAAGCATGGCAGAGTTTGAATGGTGGCAAAAGGGATATGGGACATTTGGGACAGCAGCAGCATGAATCAATCACATAGTAGAGAATGATAATAAAAACACTAGCTAGTAGTTATTAAGCACTTTTGTGTATTAGCCACTATTATTTAGACCAAGTCTGTACATTGTTTTTTAAGAAATAATGCTATTGCACACTTAATAGACTACAGTATAGTGTAAACATAACTTTATATGGTCTGGGAAACCAAAAACCTTTATTTGTTTTATTGTGATGGTCTGACTGAACCCTCAGTATCGCGGAGGTATGCGTGTACTCACCCTATCAGCTTTGTAGTAGCCTGAAAATGTTTGTTTGCAAAAACTCTTACCTCTTGACGACTTTTTAATTACCACAGGGGAAAAAAAAAAGATGTAGACAATTAGAACTATGCAGGAAGGAACTTTAAATAGGTGGCCTTAGCGCCCGGTGGCTGCAGGCAGGGCTACTAGCTGCTGCCTCACCCCCAACCACTGACAAGGCAGTGATTACACATTCTAGCTCAGCCTGAAACCTGAAGTCTCATATATATGTATATTAAACTGTTCGTTGTGGGCAATTCCTTAATGTGCAGAGGCATGGAAGATATTGAATAGTATATGAACCCTCAACAGTGGTCTGGGCTCACCTGTAACCCCTCCCCACACTGTGCTGTTGTGAAGCAAGTCCCAGGAGCACTGTCTTATCTGAGTCATAAACACTTCATTCAGTACATGTCTACTTAAAAACATAAATGCTCTTGGAGTTTTGCTGCTTTTTTCTGGGCCAGAGGTGGAAATGGTTTTGCATTTTTTAAGACCTCTCTCTATTTTGTATAAGCTGGTTTCTTCAGATCCTAAAAATCTGGGAAGTGTAAAATTATTGAGTAATTGAAGCTAAACATTTGGGGTGTATATATATTTTAAACAAAGCCCACCATTCTGCAGTGGTCTGAAGCATTTGATTATAGAATGAAAATTATCACTGCTGAGGGCTGATTTGCCTGAGGACGTGTGGGCCCTGGCCCAGATCTCCGATAGGTCTGTCAGAAGCTTACTTTAGGAGTGCAGGACTCTGGGCAGACAACAGAGATTCCCAAGGCAGTTGCTCTGATCGGAAAGATGCGTTTCATTCTGCGGTGGACGCAGGTGTGTAACCTGCTCTGCGTCACAGCAGTGAGGCTCACCGAAACACCTGCAGTCACGGACACAGATCTGTTTTCAACATTTTTCATTCTCTTTCCCTTATGTTCACAAGAAGTTTTCAGAGAGATATTCCATTTTTTACTTTTAAAATAATTTCAACCTTACAAAAATTGCAAAAATAAAAATAATACAAAGAACACACGACAAAACTCTTTTACATCAATTTGAGGCCCTTTGTCCCCCAGTGCCTGTGTGTATTTCCTAAGGATAAGGATATTCTCTTACATACGCACAGAACAATTACCAACTCTGGCCCTGTATGGAAAATGTTTGCTAATCCCTGTCCTAGAGAATCCATTGCACATATTCATGTGCAAAAATTTTCCTCACAGTTTACAATAACAAACACCCTGTTATAGGGAGCTTCAGGAGACAGCACACAGACCGGTTCATTCGCTCAGTGGAATAGTATACATCCGTCAAAACAGCACTTCAGAGCAGCATGGGACAGTGTGTGGCTGCCTCTCAGTAATAGCAGTGAAAAAAGTAAGTCAGGCAATTACATATATTGATAGCATAATATCCCTTTTATAAAGACTGAACTTTAAAAGTGCCTTTTTGAGAATATGAATAGATGAGCTGCAGCTTGTACGAAAGAAGGCAGGGGATTGATGGCCAGGTGGGACTTGCTGTATATCACAGGCAGGACCCTAGCTTTTGTTGTGGATGGTGGTTCATCTGTCTTTATGGCATCATTTTAACGTAACAAGGTGAGAATGGGCCAGGGTCTAGGAACTATTATGCATCTGAGGTCCAACAAAAAAATTCCTAACATCAATCAGTTACTGAACTTTTTATGGATCTCAATATTACTTTTAAGTTAATTCTTTGAGATTACCTGCTGCCTCAGAACTGTTTCTCAGATGGGCAATTGTTTGACTTCTGACAGAGGGTCAGCAGTTTGCTCAGATGGGGGCTGTGCGTTAGAAACTGCTCCCTTCCCTGGTTGGGGCTGGCACAGTTCTTCCTACTTGGTACATTTATAAGTGAAAGAGGGAATTCCAAAGGCAAAAGGCTGAAAAGTTGATGTGGTAAAAATTTTAAACTGAGGTTTCAAAGAAAAAAGTAAGTGACATAAGGCAAGTAGTGTGACCTGGGAAAATTTTTTGTAGCAACTTTCATCCAGTTTTAATTATTTTATTTTTTTTGTGGTACGCGGGCCTCTCACTGCTGTGGCCTCTCCCGTTGCGGAGCACAGGCTCCGGACGCACAGGCTCAGCGGCCACGGCT
>NC_041215.1:39303727-39307563 GCF_002837175.3 Physeter macrocephalus | reverse complement strand
CCTGCATCGGCAGGCGGACTCTCAACCACTGCGCCACCAGGGAAGCCCTTTCATACAGTTTTAATGTCTTTAATAAAGCGGTATAGTTGAGTACTTGGCATTGATGAGGAAAATACCGAGATTTCAAAGGACAAAATAACAAGAAAACAAACCAAGCTGGCAAGTCACAAAAGAAAAAAAAAGGGGGGGTTACTGTATAAAAATTTGTTCAACTTTAATAGGAATAAAAGTAATGCAAATTAAAAGAACATTTAGATGCGGTTCCACTTATTAAATTGTAAAAATGCAAGTGATCCCTGGATGCTGTGATGAGGTGCCATGCTGGTGTCTGTGGGACCCTGTGGGAGGGCACCTCACCTGAATCCACCTGTAGCTTTTTTAAAATTGAGAAATAATTGACATACATTATATTAGTTTCAGGTATAATGATTTGATATATGGATATATTGTGAAACGATCACCACAGCATGTCTAGTTAACATCCATCACCTTACATAGTCACAAAAAAATTTTTCTCTTGTGATGAGAACTTTTAAGATCTGTTTTCTTAGCGACCTTCAAATATGAATACAGTGTTATTAACTATAGTCACCATGCTGTACATTACATCCCCATGACTTATTTATTTTATAACTGGGAGTTTGTACCTTTTGACCGCCTTCACCCAGTTCTCCCACTCCCTGCCTCTCACACCACCAAGCTATTCTCTGTATCGATGAGTTTTGTTTCCTCCCTTCCCTCCCTCCCTTCCTGCCTCCCTTCCTGCCTTCCTCCCTTTCTTTTTAAGATTCCACATACAAGTGAGATCATACAGTATTTGTCTTGCTCTGCCTAAGTTATTTCACTTAGCATAATACATGTCTTGGCTACTGTAAATAATACTACTGTGAACATGGGGTGCAGATATCTTTTTGAATTAGTGATTTTGTTTCCTTTGGATAAATGGCCAGAAGTGGGATTGATGGATCGTCTCCTGCAGCTGTGAAGACATTCATGAGATTTAAGAATCCCCTCCTGGGACGTGCTGCTGAGGGAGTCATCTGGAAACACCGTCGTCCCTCGCTATCTGCCGGGAGTTGGTTCCAGGAGCTCCCGTGGATACCAAAATCCACAGATGCTCAAGTCACTTATATAAGATGGAAGTTGTACCGTGAATACAGTCAGTCCACCGTATCCCCAGGTTTTGCATCTGTGGATACAGAGGACCAATTATACTGGACTTTTCTGCCCAGATATGGTCATCTTAGGCTTTTCTCTAGAAGATAAAAATTTGTTAAAAGGCTCACACGAAGGGAAGGCTTAGAAGGACTGCTGGGTCGCAGTTCTTGGTGAGCATTTATGAGGCTGTGTAAGCAAGGACGAGGCCACCTTCCAGTATGGAGTGGCGCTGGTGATGGAGCCTGGGCAGGCAGTGTCTAGGTCTGTGTGTGGGGGGGCCAGGCCTTCCCTGAGGTGAGCTGGGGGCGTGTCCGCCCCTGGCAGGCCTGTGTGCAGGCTCACTCTCCCTCTTTCTGGGGCAGGAAGCGGCCCCGGTGTCACGGTGGGTGGGGAGCCCCCAGCTAGTCGGGAGGTTGGTGGCACCCTCTCCATGGTGTGACCACCCCCCAGTGCCAGAGACCGCCGAGCTTGGCTCCATCCTAGAAAGAACACGCTGAGCTGCTACTGTCATCTCCCCTCGTGTCTTAAACATGCACTGGATTCTGTCTGAAAGATGAAGGCCACCGGGGTCACAAAGAAATGGTCAGGCATTAGTAGACCAGAGGGATCCCAGACCTTGGGGGAAAACAAGCCCCCCCAACCCCAGGAGAACCCACCCCGTCCCAACCTCCATTCCACAGCAGTGCGTCCGGCTCTGTGGGGCTCACCTGTGTGCTTGGTGCGTGGCCGCGGCAGCTGTGGAGCATTTCCGTTCCCCAGGGACCCGCTGGGGGTGGCGGGAGTGGCAGGGCGCAGCGCAGAGGTGTCAGGCTGGGCCTGTGTGGGCGCGGCACACTGCGAGGGATTGAGACTTTACTCTGGAATCCTAGATCCATTTCCGTCTTTTGTTGATTGATTTATATTTGCATCAGGTTCATTTTTCATACAAATATCAGGAGGCATCCCAGTTCGTAAAATAGATAAAAACACAGGGCTACTCTGCCTTGCCATCGTGGGGCACCCCGGAGTTCCAGGGAACATGGTTTGAGAACCACAGCTGTAAGCATATAAGCAGGAGAGCGGCAGGATCAGAGTCCTAGTTTAAAAGGAATGAAAAAGGAGCGGGCAGGCTTGAGGGCAGCATAGGAGCTCTGGGTTGGGAAGAGGCTGGGCAGGCCGCCCGCCCAGGGAGGAGGCGTCCAGGAGGCAGAGACACCGCTGTGTCTTGGGAAGACCCTGTCCCTGGTCTGCAGACTGAGGCTGAGGGGGCGGGAGAGCAATGTCAGGAGGGGAGGGGCTGACAGGCTCAAGACTCCTCTGCGGGCTCTGTCTCAGACCTCACCTATTGTCATGATTTTCAAGCAAACTTGATTTTTGTTTTTCTGTTGACGCAGCAGTTGTTTTGAGGTAATTGCAGAAGAGACCCGTGCTGCTTTCAAGAATGGAATTTAAAATTTTTGTGCAGTTGCATTTCTTCAGTGGTAAAGCTGGGCAGAAGATGGTGTTTGTTTTTTAATTGTGAAGTTTTTGCCTAGAGATCATAGCAGCCCCATTGTCTCTCCCCACCCCACTTAATCTGGGGAAAGAGGCTGGAGTTGGAAAAACATGTTGTTTTAAAATGCGGGAGAGAAAGGCACAGTTGAATAAAGTATGCTTCTCTTCCTCAGATGATTTATTTTACATGTGAACAGATTGCAGAAAAAGTTGGATGTTTGTACTTTTCTGGGAAGTGCTGTTATTTGTATATATAGAAGAGGAAGAAAATCAATGTGTGTCTTGTGCATGTTAGCAGAAACATTTCGTAGTTTGTTGTGGTTTGGTTATGCTGTGGGGTTTGACGAGTGAAATACCGTCAAGTTGTAAAGTAAAAAATATTACAAGTTTGGAGATGCTGGGGAGACCCTCCTTCCAGAAAAAACACCCTCGTGGCTCAGGTCACGTGGGCTTGAAGGGTGGCACTGACACACAGGCAGTGCTGTCACTGTGGTGCCACAGTCAGGACATCTGGATGGGCATCTGAACCATGAGTTCTGCATTTTCCATCCTGTGGTTTTGCCATGTTTTGCAACCTTGGTGTCGAGCTGCCTTGGCAGTTCTATTTTAAAGCTTACCAGGCCTGTGCAGAATGCCTGCTTGCTGGCTCTTGGCTGGGATGCACCCTCACTTAGCTTTGCGTCTGACCCCGGGCCCCGTCTGTGCTGGGCGCCATCCCTACCTGTGTATGGCGCTCACACAGCCTCCTGCCCGCCCTGCCCTGTCTGTCTGGCCCAGCATGCCCCCTGGTCTCCAGTTCCTGGCCCATGGGTTGGCATCCCCGCACTACAGCCCTTTCTCGGGGCATCCAGTTGCCAGCTCCTGCTGCCTGACCCTCCAGGGCCTCAGGGTCAATTTTTAGTCCCATTTATGAGCTGGGTCCACATCCCCTGCCCCCAGTCTGGTTCCCAGCCCCTGGAAGCCTACTGTTTATTAATAGGGACATACCTAGCGTAACAGTTTTAATTTCATTTCTGTTTTCATGGACAGTAAATTAAGACCTTGCCTTGACGAAAGTTATAGATTCTCTGAAACTATGTGCCAAGCTCTTTTATGGGTGTGTAAGACCGGTTGGATTTAAATGCTTGATTTGTGGAAGATTTTTTTTTTTTTTTTTTTTTTTTTTTTTTGCGGTACGCGGGCCTCTCACTGTTGTGGCCTCTCCC
>NC_041215.1:39298943-39303511 GCF_002837175.3 Physeter macrocephalus | reverse complement strand
ACGAACCCGTGTCCCCTGCATCGGCAGGCGGACTCTCAACCACTGCACCACCAGGGAAGCCCTGTGGAAGATTTAAATTCAGCTGCTTTTGGGAAGAGAAGTAACCAGAAACCGAGTTTGCTTGCTTAACTGCTTAACTGCTTATGTTTTGAGCTGCTTCTCTTAGTGTTTTTAACCCAGCCTTCTAAATGGTCGCCCTCCTCAAGCTGATGTCCCTTCACCACTGGGCTTGCTCTATGTTTTTACCTTGTCCGCTGATAGATGAATGTTCTCTTCCAAATACATGCAAGTCATTCAACCAGAAAGTGTTTTAGCTGTTTTTTGTTTCCAGAGCAGTACTAGAGGTTTAGATGGTCATAGAAAATAAATACATCTCCACGGTGATAGAAGGTTATCCTCTAATCTGGCAAAACACAAAGGCCTCCCCCCGTGGCCCATGTCCTGTACCAGGCCGGTCCCCACAAGCAGTGTGGACTGAGGTGGTCTGGGCCTGGAGGAGGCCTTGTGTGTGGTTGGCAGAGGTGCATCAAGGGTCTGAACCGGGCCTGGACCCTTCAGGAGTGGATGCTTTCGAACGCTGCCCTCTCTGGGGCCTTCACAGGGAGTCTGGACCGTAGACTCCCGAGGGCGCCCCTCCTCACTACCCCACTATCCGTCACACACACACACACTTTTTTTCTCTTTTCCTTTTAATCTCTTGGTGCCACCCATGCTACCAGGTTGAAAATTAGTCTCTCTGCTTTAATTTCTATTAATTCTCTGCAGCCTAGCCTAAGTGTTCTTTTTTCTTTTTTTAAATTGTTGAATTATGTAAGGACTCGTTGTCTATTATTACCTTTTAACTGAACTGCCAGCAAACAGAGGAGGCTTCCCTTTCGTCCTGCCCAGAAACAGGGAAAACGATCAGATCATGCTCATTCAACGACAAAAGTTCTGTTATCTGCTGTTCTTGGTTTTGAAGTGTGTGGTGGCTGCCGCGATTCAGAGAAACCATCCTGCCTTCTCCCTGGGTTGCTCACCGCAGCCCTCCCCCATCCCCAACGCTGTTCTCTCGACCCCAGCAGCTGGTCTGGGGTGCAGGCTCTCGCCGCCCCTCTCCTGCCCTCAGGCCTGGCCGGCTTCTCTACCGCTGTAATCTGCCTGCGTCCTCGGCCCAGGTGCACACGGCGCCTGGCGCTGGGGTCACGTTGGCTCTGCCCGTGCTCTGTGTGGCTGTGCGGCTCTGTGCCTTGCTCTGATCATCTGTCAGAGTGTGATGACCCCACCCTGAGGGTGACTGTGAGGTTGGCTTGTTGGGAAGTTGTAGGGTGATCTAGGCTGGGGGGTGGACGGTGCCATGATGGGAAGAAAGGGGGGCAGCAACCATGGGGTCTCTAGCCTGGCACTGGGAACCTTGACCTCCTGCCCACCTGAGGTTGCTTGACCCCATCTGTGGCCCCCTGAGCCCACTTGGGGTTCTCTGATGCCTGCCTGTGGTGGCCACCTGAGGTTCAAAGGGTGCCTTCCTTGGGCCTTAGCTCTCTCTGGTCACACATTGGCTCCAAGTCCAGGAAGGGTGCCCCCAGCTTGCTCTGCTTGTGAGCTATGCCAGAAGCGTTGTCTAGGTGCTGGTCCTGGGTGGAGTGGGGTTGGTGCCTGCTCCATGCAGGGGGCCATGTCATGGCAGGAGAGGGGAGGTCCCCTTACGGAGGCAGGATTTCAAAGACCCTGCCCTGCACAGAACTGAGCCTGAGTTTCGGTTGCAAGATGGTGTGTCAGCTGAGTCAGAAGGGGCCCCTGGGCCCTGGGAGCCCCTCACCCAAGGGCAGGAGGCGGGGAGCATAGGAGGAGGAAGCAGCTGGGCCCCGGGGTCTCGCTGGCTGTGAGTGTTGTGGTGTGTCACAGCACAGCATCCCTGCATCTCGGCCCTACCTGGGAAGCTCGCCCTCTCTCCGCCTCTCCAGCTCACGGGCATGGGCACGCCGTCCGAGTGCCAGGGCCCTGCCGTGGGGCCCCAGGACACTGCCCGTTAAAGGAACAAGCAGGGTGGGTTGTGGTGCACAGGGTGGTGAAGTGCTACCAGCTCAGAGCTCTGGCTTCCCGCTCGCCCACCCTACCTGTGGGGAACTGTCCAGAGTACGCGTGTCCCCTGAGCCCTGGGGATCCCTGAGTCAGGGACACTCCAGCAGCAGCAAAGTGAGATCAGCATGTCTTTTTTGTTTTGGCTGCACCGTGCGACATGTGGGATCTTAGTTCCCCGACCATGGATCGAACCCGTGCCCCCTGCAGTGGGAGTGCGGAGTCTTAACCACTGGACCGCCAGGGAAGTCCCAGTGTGTCCTTTTTTGAAATCTTATTTTAAAAACTCGTAAACTTGCAAAATAAATTAGTTGATAGCTTGTTAAAAGGCAGTTCTGCTGACATATTTAAATTCATTTTTATAACTTGACAAGCCGTAGGGATCAGAAACAGGGTTAGGAACTGCTGCTGAAAGAAATCAATCAAGGAAGAGAAAGCCTGGCTTTTATGTTGTTGGGTGGACAATGTTGTTTCACCCCCAGTGGGAGGAAGGACGGGTGTTGGGGGCGGGTCACAGACCAGAAGTGCTGATGCTGGTACTTTCAGACTGAGGCCTGGGTGGGTCAGCTGGTTCTTGCTCTCAGCAGTCTTTTTCTGCATCGAGCCTGTATTGTTTTATGATCAGAAAAACACCAGCACGGGGATGGTTTTCGTGGCCAGTCAGCAGACGGGTGTAGGGACCCTGTCTGGGAGATTCTGCTCTACCCGATCTTGGCTGTGTTAGTCTGGGCAGCTTAGGCAGACTCCCTCACAGCGCTGGAGGCTGGAAGTCTGAGATCGAGGTGTCGGCAGCGCTGCTACCCTCCGAGGCGCCTTTCCTTGGCTTGCAGACGGCCGCCTTCTTGCCGTGTCCTCACGTGGCCTCCCCTCTGTGCCTGTGGTCACATGCCACCCTCCTGTGACCAGGCCCCAAGCCGTGGAGCCGTATGAGCTCCTTTGAGTTGAGCCAGAGGAGACAGAAATGTAATCGAGTTGTTAAACCGCAAACTCCCGCATGGCAGCACGGGCACGTTTGAGTGTGTTCCAAATGTGTTACTTTAGTTACACTCTTGGGCTTTGGCACCAGTGGAAGCCCACTGCAAAGGCGTGTGGGTCCTTCAGGTGTACTTGAGGCTCTGTCCCAGGGCCGTGCAGTGACCAGACACACAAGGCCCCTGTGTCGTGCTGGGAAGGAACCCCAGTGGGCCCGACGGTGAGGCTGGGAGGAGGGGCTGGCGAGGCTCTGGGTCTGGGTGACAGCAGACACAGGGAGGGAGCGTGGGCCACCCCTGACGAGGGGCGGCCGTTAGAGATAGAGAAAATTAAATGTAAATTGATACAGCCACTATGGAGAACAGTATGGAGGTTCCTTAAAAAACTACAAATAGAACTAGCATACGACCCTGCAATCCCACTACTGCGCATATACCCTGAGAAAACCATAATTCAAAAAGAGTCATGTACCACAATGTTCACTGCAGCTCTATTTACAATAGCCAGGACATGGAAGCAACCTAAGTGTCCATCAACAGATGAATGGATAAAGAAGATGTGGCACATATATACAATGGAATATTACTCAGCCATAAAAAGAAATGAAACTGAGTTATTTGTAATGAGGTGGATAGACCTGGAGTCTGTCATACAGAGTGAAGTAAGTCAGAAGGAGAAAAACAAATACCGTATGCTAACACATATATATGGAATCTAAGAAAAAAAAATGTCATGAAGAGATTAGTGGTAGGACAGGAATAAAACACAGACCTACTAGAGCATGGACTTGAGGACATGGGGAGGGGGAAGGGTAAGCTGTGACGAAGTGAGAGAGTGGCAGGGACATATATGCACTACCAAATGTAAATTAGATAGCTAGTGGGAAGCTGCCGCATAGCACAGGGAGATCACCTCTGTGCTTTGTGACCACGAGGGAGGGGATATGGGAACATATGTATATGTATAACTGATTCACTTTGTTGTAAAGCAGAAACTAACACACCATTGTAAAGCAATTATACTCCAATAAAGATGTTAAAAAAAAAAGTAAATGGATTTAAAGGGAATTCTGAGCTGTCAAAGAAGAAGGTGAGACGGAGACTGGGGACTTGGACTCGGAACTGGCAGTTCCAGGTTTCCTCAACAGGTGAGGCAGAGGCCGGGCAGATGTGCATTTGTGGAAGATGCACAGGTTGGAGAGTCGCGGGGGTGCCCGTGGCCCTGGAATTGGGTGTTTGTAGGGGGTGTTCATGACCGAAAAACATGGGGAGGAAAATGCAGCAAATAGGAGAGAGCCTCCGTGAGTGACGGCAGGGCCTTGACCCATAGTCCACATGAAGCTTAAAAGATGCTGTGAGGGCTTCCCTGGTGGCGCAGTGGTTGAGAGTCCGCCTGCCAATGCAGGAGACGCGGGTTCGTGCCCCGGTCCGGGAGGATCCCACATGCCGCGGAGCCTGCAAGTCCGGAGCCTGTGCTCCGCAACGGGAGAGGCCACAACAGTGAGAGGCCCGCGTACCGCAAAAAAAAAAAAGAAAAAG
>NC_041215.1:39293520-39293868 GCF_002837175.3 Physeter macrocephalus | reverse complement strand
AGGCCCGCTTACCAAAAAAAAAAAAAGAAAAAGAAAAAAAAAGATGCTATGAAAGAATGTTCAACAACGTCAACGTTTTTATGGAAGTTGGAAGGGAAAAGTAGCTTACAAAACAGCTTCTATCATCTTGTTTCTGTGAGGGATCAGGGGATTATGGATAATTTCTTTTACCTTTCTATATTTTCTGATTTATCTACAATAAATATTGCTAATTTTTTGATTGTAGTAAAATATACATAACATATAAAATTTGCCATTTGAAACATTCATACTGTTGTGCACCATCACCACCGTCCATCTCCAGAACTTTCCCCATCTTCCTGAACTGGAACTCTTCTACTTTTTTTT
>NC_041215.1:39265947-39293350 GCF_002837175.3 Physeter macrocephalus | reverse complement strand
GCGGCCATGGCCCACAGGCCCAGCCACTCCGCGGCATGTGGGATCCTCCCGGACCGGGGCACGAACCCGGTTCCCCTGCATCGGCAGGCGGACGCGCAACCACTGCGCCACCAGGGAAGCCCCCCGAACTGGAACTCTATGCCCATTAGACAGTAACTCCCCAGTCCCCGCTCCTCCAACTCCTTGGTAACCACCGTTTTACTTTTCTTCTATGAATTTAGCTCCCCTCATGTGAGTGGAATCGTGCAGTATTTGTCCGTTTGTGACTGGCTTATTTCCCTTAGCATGTCTTCAGGGTTCATTCATGTTGTCGCATGTGTCAGAATTTCCTTCCTTATGAAGACCAGATAATATTCCACTGTATATATAAACCACAACAAAGAAAAATGTCCTTACACATTGATTGGAAATAAGTTGAACATTGACATTTTTCCTAGGATGTGACCCAAGTGTGTCACAGAGGCTTTCTGCAACCCTCCTGCACCAGTTCCGTACCTGGGTTCTCCTCGACTGTCCTGTGCAGAGGTGGGGGAGGGAGGGGGTCCCGCAGGCACTGGGCAGACAGCCAGGGCGGTCTGTCATGTGGGCTGTCCCAGGGTGGTTGGCCCGACCAGTTTTTCTCATTGACCAGCGGGGGGTGGGAGGCCCAGAGGTGAGGCCAAGCAGCCCCGAGGGGCTGCAAGATCATTGTGGGACAGCCTGGCCCCTTGGAGGCCATCAGCTTTGAGGTGCCGTGTGTGGGCCCCACTGGGACCCCGCGCTGGCTCTGCGAAGCAGTGACCAGGATGAGGACGTGGTTCTGTGCATCCCGTCCTGGGCGTGTGTCTTTTCTTGAGCATGTGGAATAGGAAGTTGTGATGATAGAAGGAAGTTGGTAATGGAAGGAAAAAGTTTTCATTATTTTGAAAAATATCTGCTACATTTAAAATTCGTAGTTAGCACCGTGCTGTCGGGAGGGGTGTTTTGTGAACCGCCGTCAGGCCCCGGCGCTCCCTTGGTGTCTGTCCTGTGTGTCCTGCTGATCTGTTGCTGGCTGAGAGCTGTTGTTGTCTCCAGGGTGGAGTTACTTCTCCTTTCAGTGCTGCTGTCAGCGTTTGCCTGGTTTGCAGCTCTCTTGTTAATTCATCCACCCTGAGCGTGGTTCTGTCTCCTTGCTGAATGACCTTCTGTCGTTATGCAGCCCCAGTCTTTATCCCTGGTAACTTCCTGCTCTGAAGTTGGCTTTGTCTGACACTCAAGTAGTCCAGCTTCCTTTTCTTGCACAGTTTCTCTTTCCCCCTTTTACTGTCAGCCTACCTATGTCATTATGTTTGAAGTGAGTTTCTTATAGCTGGCATATTGCTGGGTCAGGAGTTTTTAAATCCATTCTGATAATCTGTGTCTTTTAATTGGTGTGTTTCAACTTGTGATAAATCTAATTATTGATATGTTTGTTTAGGTCTACCATTTTATTATTCGATTCCTGTTAGATCCCTCCCTCCCTCTCTGTCTCTCTCTCTTTTTGGCTTATAAACAATAGAAATTTATTTCTCACAGTTCTGGAGGCTAGAAGTCTGAGATTAGGGTGTCAGTGTGCCAGCATGGTCAGATTCTAGTAAGAGCCTGTGATATTGTGATTTATAATAAGAAACATATATTTGGTCTTTGTCTGTTTCTGCCACAGAGCTCCTAAATCCAGGGAATTTCCCAAGTGATGAGAGTGACAGAGGTGTCTTGATACAGCAAACTCCCTTCAACCACACCTGAGTTTATGTTAATGTGGCGACTTTTGGAAAGCACCTAAGGATGAGAGCTGGCTGCCAGGGGAACCAACTAGGAATAGGGAGTTGGAACTTTCAGTCCCATTCACTGACCTCTGTCACTAGTGACCAGTGATTTAGTCAATCATGTCGGTGTAATGAAACCTCCATAAAAGCCCCAAAGGACAGGGGTTCAGGGAGCCTACAGGTTGGTGAACATGTGGAGATGCGGGGAGAGTGGTGTGCCTGGAGAAGACATGGAAGCTCATGCCCCTTCTTGCATACCTTGCCCTATGCATCTCTTTCATCTGGCTGTTCCTGAGTTATATGTCTTTCTAATAAACCAGCAATCCAGTAAGCAAAATGTTTCTCTGAGGTCTGTGAGCTGCTCCAGCAAATTAATGGAACCCAAGGAGGGGGTCATTGGGACCTCCCATGCATAGCTGGTTGGTCAGAAGCACAGGTGATAACCTGGTCTTGTCATTGGCGTCGCAGGGAGTGGCTGTCTTGTGGGACTGAGCCCTTAACATGCACGTAGGTAATGTCAGAATTAAGTTGAGTTGTAGGACACAAGCTGGTGCTTGATGATGTGGGGAAACCCACACCTTGGCACTGGTTACAGAATCGGAGGGCCCTTCTCTGGATTGCAGACACCAGCTGCTCCTTGTGTCCTCACATGGCAGAAAGAAGATCACAACTCTTAGGTTATTTGAATATTTTTTAAATTTTTTAAACAATCTTTTTATGAGTTACCTATATTGCTTTGTATAGTTTTTTTAAGTGGTTGCTTTAGGTATTACAAATACTTGCTAACTTTTCAGTCTACCTGGAATCAGTATTGCACTACTTCAAGTGAAATGCAAAAATCTTACACCATGTAGGTCCTTTTGCCTTCCCCCTTTATGTTATAGTTCTCTTATATACTACATTTCTATACACTGAATACTCCATCAGACAATATTTTCATTTTTGCTTTCAGCCACCAAACATCTTTTAAAGACCTCTAAAGGAAGCCGTCTACTCTGTTTACTCACTGTTTACCCCTTCTCTTGCTTTTGCTTTTGTTTTTTATGTCCCAACCTTCCTTCTGGTATCATTTCCTTCTATTTGAAGAACTTGTGTTCGCCTGCTGTCTATGAATCTTTTTTTTTTTTTTTTTTTTTGCGGTACGCGGGCCTCTTACTGCTGTGGCCTCTCCCGCTGCGGAGCACAGGCTCCGGGCGCGCAGGCTCAGCGGCCATGGCTCAGGGGCCCAGCCGCTCCGCGGCATGTGGGATCTTCCCTGACCACGGCACGAACCCGTGTCCCCTGCATCGGCAGGCAGATTCTCAACCACTGCGCCACCAGGGAAGCCCCTATAAATCCTTTTGATTTTCCTTCATCTGAGAATGTCCTTATTTCATCTTCATGACACTTTTTTTTCAACCTAAAAAGTGTCTTCTACTTCTTTAGGTCCCCCTGGTTTCTGGGAAGAGGTCCACGTTCAAATTGTGAACGTGGTCTCTAGGTCATGAGCCACTTTTCTTGGGCTCTTTTTAAGATACTTTTTTCATTGTCTTTATTTTTCAGCAGTGTGACTGTGATGTGTCTGGGTAGGGATTTCTTTAGGTTTGTGTTGTTTGGGGTCTGTTGAGCTTCTTGACTCTGCAGATCCAAGTTTTGCCACATTTGCAAAGTTTTCAGTCATGTTTTCAGCTGTTTTTCCAGCCATGCCCACTTTGCTCCCCTTCTTGCACTCTGATGAGACAGACTTTTTCTCTTGTCCCAAAGGTCCTCTTCATTTTTTTCAGTCTTTTTTCTCTCTGTCATTCAGATTAGATCATTTCTATTGCTCTGTCTTCAAGTTCACTGCATCTTTCCTCTGCTTTTAAGCTCATATGGGGAGTTTTTAAAATTTCAGTATTGTATTTTTTAGTTCTGAATTTCCATTTGGTTCTTTATATCTTTATTTATTTATTTGCTGTCTTTCAGTTTTTTTGTTCAGTTCAGGAGTGCTATGTTTGTTTAGAGCATTTTTTATAGTAGGTGCTTTTAGTCTGGTAGATAGTTGTAGCATCTGCTATTTTGGTATTGGTATCTGTTGCTCATCTTTTCCCATAGGGGTTAAGACACTACTGGTTCTTTGCTGAGTAGTTTGGATTGCAGCTGGACATTTTGGATATTATAGTATGAGACTCTGGGTCTTGTTTAAATCCTAGGAAAATGTTGGTGTTTCCATTTTAGCAGGCAAACAACCTCGTTTGATTTAGGTGCAGTTCTGACCTGCCCTCTCTGGGTTACGGTTCCGTGTCAGTTCTGTCTTTGGAGCCTCAGCCGTGCCATTGGATCTGGCCTGTGTGTGCCTCCTGTGGCTGTCTGGAACCTGGCCGTGGTCTCAGGGCTTGGGGTGTGAGGGTCAGATCCACGCAGCTTGGGGGTGGGCCTGACAGTCATGAGCAACTTTGGGGGCTTGCTCTTCCAAGCTTCTTCCTCTCCACATTGGCCTTGGGGCTTTCCAGGGGCCTGGGGTTCCCTTGTCGGTCCTCTAACCAGTATGCCGGGGCTTTGGAAACCTGCCCTGCTGTACACTTCCACGCCCATGCCTTGCCTGGGGCCCAGTTGCTAGGTGGAGCAACTGGGTGCTTCTTCCTTCTGTGTTCTTGTCCAGCCCGCTTGCTGCTCCTTCCATCTCAGAATGAACGTAGCTTCCCATGTAGCTGCCCCACGCAACCTGTCTGAGGTCAGAGCTACCCCAGGATCCTGCCAGGGGCGGAGCTGCTTGGTGTGCCCGTCTGGAGTCAGAGCTTGTCCCTGAGTCCTGTCCAGGGTCACAGCAGCACTCAGCGGAGGCAAGCTGGAGTGAGCTGACTCCTCTCTCCTGGAGCTGGCTTAGCCGTGGCAGGTGAAGTCGGTCTCTGTTGCTGTGCTTCTGTCTGGCAGCTGCAGAGTCCAGGCTCTCAGGCCTCTGCCAACAGTCCCTCCCTATTTCCTTCCCTTGGCCGCCGGCCCTCATCTCAGTGGGTGCTGCAGGCTGCCCTGTATTCCTGGAGGCAGGGCTCTGGCCTCGTCCATCTCTGTCCCTAGTGTGTGGCCCTGCTTGGAGGAAGCGCCACTGGCGGGGAAGCACCGTCGGCCCCTGGAGGCAGACGTGGTACTGGAGGATATGTTCCCACCTCCAGCTCAGTGAGGGGTTGCCGGGCCCTCACGGAGAGTCCTCCAGGATGGTGGCCCTGAGGTGGTAAGGTGGCAGGAGGTGATGGCACGTGTGTTGGCCCATGCGCCCTACTCCACGACCAGCAGAGGCTGTGTTGTGACTCCCCTGCTGGTGAGCCTGGAGAGAGATGCCAGACCCCAGGGATGGGCTGAGACCCCTCCGCCGTCCCCAGCTCCCTGAGGAGAGGGCACAGGGGAGCAGGGCGCGAAGCACCCCACCCTGGAAGGATTGTCAGGGTGCCTCTGCCCTTCCTCACGGCCCCGGGGGGCTTTGTGTTTTGTCCTAGGGCAGGATGGCAGCCCAGGTGACGCTGGAGGATGCGCTGTCCAACGTGGACCTGTTGGAAGAGCTGCCTCTGCCCGACCAGCAGCCCTGCATCGAGCCCCCGCCCTCCTCCCTGCTCTACCAGGTGGGTGCTGGGCGGCCGTGGGATGCGTGGCCTGTGGTGCTGGCCTCCGCTTGACTGTTTTCTTCTTCCTTGCAGCCAAATTTCAACACTAATTTTGAAGACAGAAATGCATTTGTCACTGGCATTGCAAGATACATTGAACAAGCGACCGTCCATTCTAGCATGGTAACTCTGCGCAGTTTCCTCTGGGGGGATGGCATGTCTGAATAGCAAATGTCACTTTTTTTGGTATTATCCTGATAGGATACATAGTGAGGAAGAAGAGAAGAAAGGGAATGAAGTGTTTTATGTTTTTTTAAAGCACCTTTTTTTTTTTTTTTTTTAAAATTACAAGAACAATGTATGCTCTTTCTGAAAACCTGGCTTCTGTGGCCCAGAGAAAACCTTTGTCAGCATTTTGAGGGAACCCATTCTCCCTCTTTTATACTTGTACTCAAGCATACCAG
This sequence comes from Physeter macrocephalus, assembly GCF_002837175.3. Classification (NCBI taxonomy): domain Eukaryota; kingdom Metazoa; phylum Chordata; class Mammalia; order Artiodactyla; family Physeteridae; genus Physeter; species Physeter macrocephalus. The sequence continues at coordinate 39,287,563 of NC_041215.1, read as the reverse complement.
GTACACACCCATATGGGACTTAGATTGCGTAAATGAATTGCATTGTTATTATAATTATGTATTTTAATGATTTCATGAACATTTTAACATGTCATTAAAACGCACCAGATGAAGTAATTTTTAATGGCTGTCTAGTCCATTTTTTAAGTGTTCAAAATTTAACTATTTTTGCATGTTTACTTAGTTTGCCTTGATTTCTTCTAGTAAAAAATGCTGTGATGAACATCTTCCTAAATACATCATTATTCTCACAGGCTAGATTTGTAGAAGTGAAGTTACTAGGTCAAAGGTTGTGAGCATTTTAAAGCATCTTAAAAACATTACCAAACTGTAGTCAACATTTTCAAGGACATCTATGCAATTTTTGCCATTTTTACCAAAGGAAATAACGTGAAAGAAGTAGACACGAAAGCAGTTTTGAAATGATGGCAGTCCTCTTCCCATGGATACTCTCCCTGGATTTTAAGTGCTTTCCCTCCCCGCCCTGGGGACAGCAGAGTGTGTTAGTCTTCCTTTGGGGCCAGGAGGTTCTGTGTGGCTTGGTGGAGCGGCTGTGAGGACCCTGTGTGCATTCAGCTGCACTGCACGCTTCCCATGTCCCGAGCTTCAGGTCTGCACTGCCAGCAGGTGGCTTCGGGCTGAGTGGAGCTGAGGTGTGGCGGCTATGGCAGGAGCCCTGGGCTGTGCTGCCCCTGGGCAGAGGTGCCTGCATGTCGCTGATACCCCTCTTCAGCCTGCAGAAGCCATGGGGGTGTTTGGGGTGGTCTGCAGTGTCACTAGTATCTTAGCAGCTGTCTCTTGGCTCACAGGTCCTGGTACTTTTCTGTCCCTCAAAGGGAGGGTCCTCCTGGCCTCTCCACCATGGTTTATGGCTCTAGCTGTTGGTGATTTGGCATCTCCTTTTTTATGATTGTTTTGCTTGCCTTTGATTTGCCCTGTGTACCCTTGCAGAACGAGATGCTGGAGGAAGGCCAAGAGTACGCCGTCATGCTGTACACCTGGAGGAGCTGCTCTCGGGCCATCCCACAGGTGCCCCATCCCAGCCGGACACCGCCCCCCCCACTGGCCACGCCCTCATCCCTTCCAGTCGTCCCCGCCCAGTCAGACCCCCCTCACCTCTGGCCTGCTCCATCCCAGCGCACTCCCCACATCCTCTCTGGGTCGAAGCCTCTCTATGTCATGTTTGTTTTCTCCCAGGTGAAATGTAACGAACAGCCTAACAGAGTGGAAATTTATGAGAAAACCGTGGAGGTCCTTGAGCCTGAGGTCACAAAACTGATGAATTTTATGTACTTCCAGGTAAAACAGTGAAATAATCCTAGGGGTTTAGAGCAGAGGAGTGAGATGGTGGCACCATCTACTAACTAAACAAAGTGCGTGTAAATTCAGGCGATCACAATAGCTCTGAGGCCGAAGGGAACTAAGCCTTAGACGGTCCAAAGCGATACCTTTCAGAATAAATGCTGCTTCTGGGTTTCACTTCTCTTCTCCCCTCCAGAGTGGATTTGTAGTTCCTGCACGAAGACTGCTTTCTGTCAGGACGCTTACAGGCTTACACTTTTTTCGATTCATCTGGTTTTCAGGTGTTTTCCCCCCACTGTCCACTCTGGTGGGCTTTGCCCTGGCCTTGGCTCCTTCTGGCCCTTGGGTTAAGCCGAGTGGCCACAGGGAGGGGACTTGCTGGCTTTTTTAAAGACATAGTTTAGAAATGTGTGAAAGTTTTTATTATAGAATCCTTTAGCAAAGGGAGAAGATAGAACTTCTTAGGTGATGAATTTCTGTCTTAAAAGTTGTCAAGTGGACATCTTCCCACCCCCTTTTTCAACTCTAAAAGCTAAAGCAGTCTGCTTTACAGACATTCGATTGGAGCATTTTGCTCAATAACTTTGCTGGAATAATCAACAAAATTCTTTTACTTTGGGGACATAGTTGGTAAAGTGCAAAGCTGATGATGATTGTTACAGAGCAAAGGCACGTGGAAATCACTTTCTAGAAACATGTCTCTTTACCCGAGCTGTAAACATGCACTCGTTGGTTGGGTGTTTCATCAGCGAGTAACGTGACTCTGGACCCTGTGCTTGGAGCTGGGCCTGGGGTTGGCCCGTCCTTGAAAGCCGCGTTTCTGCCCCCGCTTCTTCTGCGCAGAGAAACGCCATCGAGCGTTTTTGTGGGGAGGTGAGGCGCCTGTGTCACGCGGAGAGAAGGAAGGACTTCGTGTCCGAAGCCTACCTGATCACCCTGGGCAAGTTCATCAACATGTTTGCCGTGCTGGACGAGCTGAAGAACATGAAGTGCAGCGTGAAGAATGACCACTCAGCCTACAAGAGGTGATGAGAGCGCCTGGGACTCAGGGCGGGGCTCCCGAGCGCGCTCGCGTGCGGAGTGCAGTGCCCACCATGAGGGCCAGTCTCCCCCGGCGGAAGGGTTCTCCTGGGCGGACCACCGGCGCTGCGGAGCGTTCTTGTAGGCTTTGGGGGCGGGGTGGGGCGGGGCGGGGGCGGGCCCTGGGCTCAGCACCCTGGAGGACAGGCATGCGCGAGAGCAGTGCTCTGAACCTGTGTGGGGGCGGCGGGTACGTGGGCGCTGACGCGCTGAGCGTCTCGTCCAGGGGGCCGGAGGCTGCACGCCTGCTGGGGCCGCCACTGCTCGTCGCTGGCTGGCTGGTGGGCATCCTCGGCAGGCGGGCACTGTCACCGCAGTGGGCACAGTTGGCCTCGGCACCCACAGGGCTCCCCAGACCAGTTGTCCTCCAGAGCGGTTTTCTTTTCGAATGTGGACAACTTCTGGAGAAGAGAATTGGAAAAGGTGGGCACGGCTCGGCGCTGCGTCTGCGACACTGAGTGTGTTGGTGGCAGGTAGAGCGGAGCCGCTGTCCTCTAACTGACTCTAGAAAGTCTGTGCCTGGGACTGTTAAAACATGTTGGCTGGAATGAGATGCTGACTTCTGTTTCCTTTGCTAGACAAGGAATCTTAGCTATAAAACTAAATTAGAAGAGATTTTAGTTTGTGTCTGAATAGGCTGTGGTTTCATTTGTAGGGGAAGAAAAAGAATTTTTTCCTCTGCCCTTCTAGGTTCTTGCCTGAGTATGGCCTTTAAGAAAACGGAGATTAATAGGAGAAAAAAAAATATAATTTCATTTCATGAGTATGGGGGTCCCAAGATATGAGACCCAAAGAAGTGACCAAAGGAGGCAGTGTTTATACCTTTTGGTTTTGGATTTTTTTGGCCACACCTGGCAGCATGTGGGATCTTAGTTCCCCGACCAGGGATGGAACCCAAGCCCCCTGTAGCGGGAGTGCCACTGGACTGCCAGGGAATTCCCAGCGTTTATACCTTTGAAACAAAGAAAAAACAAATTTGTGAAGAATTGACAAGACAAAGAAGTTTGAGTTGGGGTGGCCAGTGAGTGAGGAGGTCGGAAGGTTAGCTCACACAGTCTTCTCAGCCTTGAACGCCCCGTCTCTTGTGGTAACGATGTCTCCCGACCTCCTGGTGCAGGGAGGGGACCTTTCATGTGGGAGGTTTGTTTCCTGCTTTCAGGGGCACAGAGGAGGTCAGAATGCCCTGCTGTGGCTGTTTCTTAAGTAACTTTAATTCTGAATAATTCAGTATGCCACAGTGGCATATTTGGGGCAGCCTACCCTGAACCCCAACACATACCTAAAATCGTGCAACTATTGCTGGGTCTTTAAAATGAAATCGACTTGAGATGAGGCATGAAACAGATTTGAGGAGGGGGTGGCACTGGAAGTTGAGCTAGATCTCCCAGACTTTAAGCCTCATTTGTGTGAAATAAGTTCGGGCGTTCCATTCATCACCTAGAGTTAGCTCTGCACGGAAGCCTAGATCTTCAGAACGACAAAATCTTTTGAGTCGTCCTGTTAACTCCGCTCCGGTAGGAAAGTCTGGAGTTGTCTCCATTTGATGCCAGTTTTGTGGGATTCCAAGTGCGTGTGACTCTTGGTAGAGTGTAGGGGCTTCTGAACTTCCCAGCTCAGGAGAACAACTTCTGCTCCTAATGGCACAAATCACTTGTCGGGTGATTTGGAGCAGCTTTCTCAGCCTTCCTGACTCTATCAGGGAAATGGGGGGGTGGACAGCCCCAGTGGTTTTAAATTTTAAAAAGGTTTCTTTTCTGTCTCTCTCTCTTAGCAGCAGCACCTTTATTTCAAAGCCCAGTCTGGAAAATAGTTTAAAGATGGGGCTGCTCTGTGGAAGGCCCCCGGGCACCCCCTTCAGAAGTTGCCCAGCGTGTTTGCTACCCCCTAGGCTCCCCTCACCCTTCCAGCAGCCTCTTCCTGTGACCTATGTTTGGGATCCCCTGTTGGTTGGTTCACTTTCCCACACAATAACCTCCACTTCTCCCTAGCCCTCACACTCCCACACTCAACACTCAAAACACTTTTTATTTGCACCCAGGTGGTAGTTATAACCTTTTCTGAGTGTAAATGCCAGATAACCCATATAGTCATGGTGAGGCTTAAGGAAAATAAAACCAGGTATTCTTGGTCCCTTCCTTCGTTTCCACTCCTGCAGCTTCAACACCCACTCAAATCAATACAGTAAAGTGAACACTTTAAAAAAGAATGTAAACATATCAGTTAATATTGTTTCACTGTATATAATTTTTTAAAACTTACAGAAGTAAGCAAGACTGCAGATTATTTCTCATCTGAAAAGTTCTGACGTAGGTGGTCTGCAGCTGAGGGGCTTCCGTAGTGTTCAGGAGCCAGAGCTCCTGCTGTCTTCATTTGTTGCCTTGTGGCCCAGGATGGCTGCTTGAGCTCTAGCTGTCATCTCTGCATTCCAGTCAGCAGGAAGGAAGGAGCATTGAAGGGCCCACAATATTCCTTATAAGTACACTTTCAAGTGCCTTACAAAGTTTTGCGTTATAGCTCGTGGCTCAGCAGTTGGTCACAGCGTGGAGGTGAGAATGTGGTCATCGGCACATTGCTGCACCACAGAAATTCAGGGTTTCTTCTGAATAAAGGGAAGGGAAGGGAACGAAATGACAGTTGGGGTAGGTTACCAGTCTTTGCCATGAAAGCTTTTTAGTAAAACTCCAGAGGTTCTAGGTTGCAGAGACAGGTCCTTATGTGGGCAGTTTCCACTAAACTTTTTTGGGGAAGCCCTAGGTGTCAGAATCCTCATATGTGTTTTCACCCTCTTTGCAAAAACTAGAGACTCAGCCCGTGTTGCACAGGATTTGTTAGACCTCAGGGTACAGGTCCTTCTGTGTCCACCGTTCCCTTGTCAGCCCCACTGGGTAGGTCCTATAGCTATTGTTTTTCACAGATATGGTAAGTGAGAGTCAGGAAAGTTCAGGAGGTGTGGTATTGATTTATAATAAAAAATATATATTCATCCCCATTTCTGACACAGAACTCCTAAAACCCTTAGAATTTCCTGTGATAAAAGCAATAAAGTTTCTTTTGTTATGTAAATGTGGTGACTTTGGAAAGCCTCTAGTTACCCTAAGGATGGGGGCTGGTCACCAGCAGAATCAACCCTGTAACTACAGGGTTGGAACTTTCAGACCTACCCTCCTGATCTCAGGGAGGAGAGAGGGGTTAGAGGTTGAATCCATTTCCAATGTCCAGTGGTCTAATCAAGCATGTTTATGTGAGGAATCCTCCATAAAACCCCCAAAGGACGGGGTTTGGAGAGCTTCCAGATTGGTGAACATGTGGAGGTTTGCGGGGGAGTGGTGCTTGGAGAGGGCATGGAAGCCCCACCCCCCCTTTCCCCATATGTACCTCTTCCATTTGGCTGTGCTGAGTTATATCCTTTCATAATGAATTGTTAATCTAGTATATAAAATGTTTTCTCAGTTCTGTGAGCTGCTCTAACAAATTAATCGAACCCAAAGAAGGGGTTGTTGGGGCTGCCGATCTGTAGCTGGTTGGCCAGGTGCACAGAGACAGCGTGGACCTCCAGCTGGTGTCTGAAGTGGGGGGATGACGTGGCAGTCTTGTGGGACTGAGCTCTTAACCTGTGGGGTCTGATGCTATCTTCAGGCAAGTGTCAGCATTGTAACACCACTGGCAACTGGTGCTAGAGAATTGCTTGGTGGTGTGGGAAAACCCAGCCCTTGTGTTAGACTTGGTACCCGATCTTTAGGTTTGTCCAAGATGGAGCTGCAAATTAGTGGTGGAATCAGGATTCTGGCTCCGACCTTTGGCGCCAGAACTACGCGTGGTGTGGTCCCTGACTGTTGGGAGGTTTGGCTGCCCCAAAGTTCCCAGCAGAGAACCTAAACAGTTTGGCCATCTTTGTCACTCAGCTCTGGAAGTCATAGAGGGAGTGTCATCCTTTCTCAAACTTGGGGACAGGGAGCCCAGGGGAGAGGCCAATGTGTAGGTGCCCTTCAGGAAGGCCTGTGAGAAGTGCTGCCACATCTCTGAGGCAGTCCATCAGCTATGGACAGTAGGGTCATGAGCTATCCAGGTTGCAAAGAGACTTACCTGGAGTTCAGGGGAGAAGCTGGAGGAGGCTGAAATTGTAACCGGCCTCTAAGATGCACATTTCTACAGATAACTGTAGCGAGAGTAAAGTAATTTGGATATTCCCAGGCTGTTTTTCTTTAAAGTCATTAAGTGTGTTGGTTGATTAACCCTTTTTTTTCCCCTTTCATAGGGCTGCTCAGTTTTTACGTAAAATGGCAGATCCACAGTCAATCCAGGAATCACAGAATCTGTCCATGTTCCTGGCCAACCACAACAAGATCACACAAGTAATTCACACTCTTGCCACTCTGGCTGATGGGCGCATCGCTGGGGGGCTGAGGGCTGGAGAGTGGTCGGTGACACAGGTGTCTCACTCTGTGTTTCAGTCTCTGCAGCAGCAGCTCGAAGTGATTTCTGGCTATGAAGAGCTCTTAGCAGACATTGTGAATCTGTGTGTGGACTACTACGAGAACAGGATGTACTTGACACCCAGTGAGAAACACATGCTTCTCAAAGTACGTGTGTTGAGGGTAGGCTGCCAGCAGCACCATGAGATAGGGGCAGCCCTGCTTTCGTGAATAGGCTGCACTTTATGATCGTCTGGCCAACCTTTTCTCTCAGGCTTGTGTGTGTGTGTGTGCGCGCGCGCACGTTCGCTCATATATCGCACCCTCCACCCTACATGCAGTTTGCCCTACAAGTCCTTGATGCATTCCCGTGAATGTGTTCCAAGCTTGACCCCAGTGCCAGGTAGATCACATGCCCATCCCTGGAGAAGGTGTTCGTGGGTGAGGAGTCCCTGGTCAAGGGGCTTTCTCAGTATAAAGCTTGTAGCAGGGGTTATACCAGATTCTACGTGGTAAGGATGTAATTCCTAGAAATTTAGTATACTGTGTCACCATGATTATAGTAGACTTTTGTTGGTCAAGAAACATGCCATTTACCATATTCCTCATTATTATTCTGTTTCAAACGGGGGAGGTTTTCAATGACGTTTCTCACTGGGAAGATGAGAAGGCGTGTTTTTTGTTTTTTTTTTTTTTTCAAACTAAAGTTTAATAACTTGTACATGGGAGAGACGCAGGAAAACTGAGTAACTCCGAGAAGATGCTTCTGCCATTCTCTTCACTCTGCTCTCTTCCTTCATGGAGGGCAGCTCTGGGGGACCCTGTTCTGGGTGTCCTGCTGACCCAAAGCCCTCCGTGCAAGTGGGCCCATCTCCAGTACTTCTTCCCTGCTGGAGAGCAGCACGGAGGGATCAGAGCAAGAGGACACTGTCCAGTGGAGTGCTCTGTGGCAGTGGAAACATTCTGTTTGCACCTACCAGGTGCAAGAGCCCCCTGGCCATAAGTGCTTATGGAAATCCACATTTAGTATTGCCTTGTGCTTGATGAGAAGTGGAGCTGATGTGTGCACCTGGAAGAGGACACAAGAAACGACATAAAATAGCTTCATGTGAAGGGATAGCTATTAATTTCTGAGGAACTTTAAAAAAATGCTTTTTACCAAAACTAGAAATATTAAAATTACAAAAAGAAAAATCTCATTGGTAAAGGCAAATATACAGTAAAGGTAGTAGATCAACTATTTACAAAGCTAGTAGCAAGGTTAAAAGACAAAAGTAGTAAAATCATCTATATTCACAATAAGGAGTTAAGGGATATACAAAACAAAAAGATGTAAAATATGATGTCAGAAATGTTAAGCGTTGGTGGGGAGTAAAAATGCAGGGTTATTAGAATGAGTCTGAACTTGAGATCATAACTTAAAATAACCATATATATATATATATATGATCATATATATGGCTATATATCAACCTCATAATGACCACAATCAAAAATTTATTTAAAAAAATTTATAGTAGATACACAAAAAAGAGAAAGGAATCTAAACATAAAACTAAAGATAGTCATCAAATCACAAGGGAAGGGAGCAAAAGAAGAAGAAAGGGACAAAAAAGAACTCTAAAAAAAACCCCAGAAAACAATTAATAAAATGGCAGATGGAAATATCTGTTGTGTTTTGGGGATTGGAAAAATTAACATTGTTAAAATGACCATACTACCCAAGGTAATCTACAGTTTCGGTGCAACCCCTAACAAAATACCAATGGCATTTTTCACAGAACTAGAACAAATAATTCTATCATTTGTATGGAAACCAAAAAGACCCCAAATCATCAAAACAAATCTTGAGAAAGAAGAACAAAACTGGAGGTATCATGTTTCCTGATTTCAAACTATACCACAAAGCTACAGTAATCAAAACAGGAGGGTATGGCACAAAAACAGACACATAGATCAGTGGAACAGAGAACTCAGAAATAAACCCACACTTAAATGGGCACTTAATCCATTACAAAGCACGTGACAGGGAAAAGACAGCCTCTTCAATAAGTGGTGTTGGTAAAACTGGACGGCTACTTGCAAAAGGATCAGCCTGGACTACTCTCTCACACCATATGCAAAAATAAACTCAAAATGGGTTAAAGATTTAAATGTTAAGACCTGAAACCATAAAACTCCTAGAAGACATATATTTTGGATCTCTCTCCTCAGGAAAGGGAAACAAAGGTGCAAATAAACAAATGGTACTACATCAAACTAAAAAGTTTTTGCACAGTGAAGGAAACTATCAAAATGAAAAGGTCACCTACTGAATGGAGAAGACATTTGCAAACAATATATTCAGTAAAGCGTTAATATCCAAGATATACGAAGAACTTGTACAACTCAATATCAAAAAAAAATTTCAGTTTAAAAATGGGCAGAGGATCTAAATAGGCATTTTTTCCAAAGAAGACATTTTTTCCAAAGAAGACAAAGTGCTGGCGAGGATGTGGAGAAAAGGGATCCCTGGTGAACCCTGGTGGGAATGTAAATTGCTGCAGCCACTAGAAAACAGTATGCTGGTTCTTCTACAATTACCATAGGCTCCAGCAATTCCACTTCTGGATGTTTATGTGAAGAAAAGAAAAAGATATATGCACACCAGTGTTCATTGCAGCAGCATTGTTAATAGTCAAGACACAAAAGTAACCAAAGTGTAACATTAATAGATGCTTAGGAAGATACACACACACACACACACACACACACACACACACACACACACACACACACACACACACACACACACACATAATGGAATACTATTCAGCCCTAAAAAAAGAATGAAATCTTGCCATTTGTGATAACATGAATGGACCTAAAGGGTATTATGCTAAGTGAAATAAGTCAGACAGAGAAAGACAAATGCCATGTGATTTCACTTATATGTGGAATCTAAAAAACAAAACAAATGAACAAACATAAAATAGAAACAGACTGATAGATACAGAGAACAAACAGGACGTTCCTAGTGGGGTTATTGGGGGGTGGTGGTGAATGAAATAGGTGAGATTAAGAGGTACAGACTTCCAGCTACAAAATAAATGAGTCACTAGGATGAAATGTACTCCATTGGAAATATAGTCATTAATATTGTAATATCTTTGTGTGGTGACAGATGGTAACTAGACTTATCGTAGTGATCATTTTTTAATGTGTAGAAATATCAAATCACTGTGTTGTGCTCCTGGAACTAACATAGTGTTGTAGGTCAACTATACTTAAATTTTTTAAAAAAGTGCTTTTTGAAAGAAGAATGAATTGTCATTTCTAAGTTATGAACTGTAGCAGTATAAGTGTTTATGGGTAATTAAATGTGCAGGTCTGAGCTTTATGTGCCATTTTGTGATTTGCAGGTCATGGGGTTTGGTCTGTACTTGATGGATGGGAGTGTCAGCAACATTTATAAACTAGATGCCAAGAAAAGAATAAACTTATCCAAAATCGACAAGTACTTCAAGGTGAGTTACAGTTTCTAGGTAAACCTTTTTATTGAAGTGTATGTAGTTTGAGCTTTAGGAGGTCAACCTCTGTGGCTTTGTTCTGTGCTGCGAAATGCAGCGGTGGCAGGTGGGTGGGTAGGTGGAGGTAGACTGTCTCCTACCCTGTACCGGATTTGCCTGGGTTTGAACCTTGTCTAACGGAATGGTGCCATGTGTACTCTTTTGTGTCTGGCTGCCCCCATTCACTTTGTTTGTCACATCATCCCTGTGGGAGCCTGCAACTGTAGTTTTTACATTTTCATTGTGGTGTAGCACTGCATTTTATGACTAAACTGCAATTTATTTATCCGTTCTGTCGTGATGAACGTGAGATTGTTTCTGGATTTTGGCTTGTCCGAACAGTGCTGCTCTGATTCGTGCACATCTGTGCACATTTCTGTTGGATGAATACCCAGTGGTGGATTGAGTATTCATCCAATAGAATGAACGTTTTCGGTGTAGTAGATACAGCCTCACAGCTCTCCCACATGGCTGTGCTGACTTGCATCACCACCCGCGGTGATTCTACATCATGGCCATCACTTGGCTCTGTCATTTTTGGGGTAGGAGGGGGGCATCCTGAAGGGTGTGTGTGTGTGTCCTTGTGATTTTATTGGCTACTGTTTCCTTGTGATTTACTTGATGTTTCCCTGATGGCTTTTCACGGTATTATTAGTCTTTTGTGTGTTCTCTTTGTGAAGTGTCCTTTCAAGTCTCTCATTCTTTTTTTCCCCTGTTGATTTGTAGTTCTTTATGTATTCTGGGTATGTGTCCTTTGTCAGATACATGTGTCCTAAAATACATGCATTTCCCCTATGTGGCTCTTTTTTTTCACTTTCTTGAAGAGTCTTTGGTGAACTGAGGTTCTTAATTTTAATGTGGTCCAATATATCAATCTTTGATGTCCACTTTAAGAAATCTTTGATAAAGCAGGCTCTCGAGAATTTTCTTTTGTGATACCTTCTAGAAGCATCACCATTTCTTTTCCATCTAGATCTATAATGCCCCTGGAACTGGCCATGTGTATGCTGTGAGGTAGGGGCTTGACATTTTTGGATTTTTTTTCCTGTTATGGATATCCAGTTGACTCTGTCCAATTATTGCAAAGACCATTCCCCCCCATTGCTCTGAGGAGTCACCTGTGTCATAAAGCAGGTGTCTGTATGTGTGTGACTCTGCCTTAAGTTCTCTGCTCTGGCCCACTGGTCTGCACCTGCGCTCCAGGGCCGTGCTGGGTTTAGTTGCTGTAGGTTTCCAGCAGGTCTACTTACCAGTCTTCAAGTTATGTTCTTCACAATTGCCTTGAGTATTGTCCCTCCATCTTTGAAATACGTTTTAGAATTGACTTGCTGATTTACACGTACACATACACACAGAAAACCCATAAACCATTTTTCCTCTTGGAATATTGTTTGGGATTCCGTTGACTCTATAGATCAATTTAGGGAGAATTGATATTTTTAAAATACCATGTCTTCCAATATACACGAACCTAATGTATTTCTGTATTCACTTAGAATTTTAAAAATTTCTCTAGAATTCTTGGTATTGTTTTTGTCTGGAAGTCTTGCACATATTTTGTTAGATTTAATAATATATACTTTATTTATTTTTCGATGCTATTGTAATTTTTTTCTCTTTAGATTTTTGTTTTCTAATAGTTCCTAGTATATAGAAATACAGTTGTTGTTTTTTTTAATGACCATGGATCTAGCAACAAGGTAGGTTAATTTTAATATTTGAATTGGTTTTATGAGAGTTGGTTTTTAACTTTTATTTTGTTCTTCTTAAAGTGAACGTAGAAGTTTTATACAACTTTTTTGCAGTAAGTGATTTGCAGAGATAGCATTCAACCCACAGTAATTATTAGCATTATTCATTCTTCTTGCGATTGTATTTGGTGACTAAACATATTTAATGACCCTGGGTTTTTTTTTTATTCTTTGAATACAGCAGCTCCAGGTGGTTCCGCTGTTCGGGGACATGCAAATAGAACTGGCAAGATATATCAAGACCAGCGCCCACTATGAGGAAAATAAATCTCGGTAGGCGGAGAGTGAGCTGTCCAGTTAGAGCATTCTGCAGTGTTCTCACTGTGGTTCCTAACACTTCACTTATCTATCCAGAGATGCCAGCTTTGACATTTTCAACCACGTGGAACCGAATGCGTGATACGGTAGCCTTTTCCACGAGTGGATGTTTACATTTAAATTCATTTACAAATGCAGTTTATTTCCTTAGTGGGATAGCCACATTTCAGATATTTAATAGTTAGGGTCTACTGTTTGGTCAGCACAGATATAGAACTTTTCCATCATCCCAAAGAGGTCTGTTAGTGCCGGCCTCAAGTACAGAAGTATAACCAAATGCTCTGGGTGCTTATGAAAGCTTAACAGCAGCCTGCTGGGGAGCGGCTGGATGTTTACATGTAACTTACAGAGGGTACAGAGCTATCATCCAAGGGCCCAACCAGGCCAGGCCCAAGGTCTCTGTGGTTGAGAATGGTCTTTGCAGTTTTAAAGAGTTTTTTTTAAGATGATGGCTGTATGGCTGATGTGTGACAGGGACCGTGTAGCCCCCAAATCCTAAAGCATTTACTTTCTGGACCTGTCCTGAGAAAGATGGCCAATCCCTGTCATAAAGCATCTGCAGCTCACAGTTAGAAATGATAATAAATACACAGTACTTTGTATTGTAGCTTCCACATAGCCACTTGAGTTTCATAGGATGCTTCAGTTGACTTATGCCAAACACGTGGTCTCCATTCAGCCATGGTTTTGAAATATACAGTTGCACCTCAATCTGGTTACTCAAAGGTAAACAGTCCTTTTCTGTGAAGACCAAATTGTAAACACTTTAGGCCTTTCTGGCCACATGTGTCGCATACTCTTTTTTGTTGTTGTTTTTTAAACAACTCTTTAAAACTGTAAAAACCATTTTGTATGTCTCTATGGCCATGCAAAAGGTGGTCGCATTGGGCCCACGTTGTATGTAGTTTGCCAGCCTCTGTGCCAGCTTGTTTCCTGACACATCTGCCATTAAATCTGATATGTGATCACCTTCCTATAAATTACATTCACTAATCTCTCTTCAGTTCAGCGTCAGCTTGAGCTCTGATTTGGAGGGTGTGCTGATTTCCATGGTATAAATGGAAATGCCTGAGTTTAAGTTAACAATGTACAACTCACCTCCTACCCTAACAAACACAGCCAGATCCAGATCATACGTAATTGTAAAATCTGTAAGAGAATCAGGAAACAAGTAGTTTTGCATACTTTCTTTATTTTTAATATGATCTGTTGTAAGTCGATGGCCATTATTACCAATTAGATGCTGTGTTTCACAGCCACCAAGGCAGGTGCCTGAGCATGCAACAATCAGCTCCAAGAGCTCAGCCCAGTGGCGTAGCACCTATGTCTGGCCGCAGGGGGTGGGCGCGGAGTGGGCAGATGTTGGCGTCGGGCTCTGGGCTCCCTGCCTCTCCTGAGGTGGACATGCTGTCTGGGGCCTGCAGGGGAAGCCAGTGTGTTTAAGGTGGACCCTGGCAGAGGGCCTGGGCCTTGAGTGCACACTCAGGGAGCTGCCTTTGCTCATGCCGTAATCATGTAATCCTGTAGTAAAATCAGAAAGTTAAAGTGATGCTGCTTGAGATAGTGTACTGATCACCTTGAAAACTGGTAATCTGAATCCTTTCCTTCTAGCAAAGGGGACCAACTTGTTAAAACATGGTGTGAGTTGGTGCTGAGTGTGAGGGAACCGAGGGAACCGCTCTGAGCCCAAAGCAAGACCCATGCTTTCTGCCCAAGAAGTCCAACAGATTTAATTCTTGGTACACGTTTTTCCACCACACTGACTCTATCCGTTTGCTGCTGAAATGGCGTGTTGTGCACATAGTTAGTTATAGCAACACTGTCTAATTTCCCAATCCTGTCAGTTTCAACTGTCTCATTAAGGATAACTTTTGTCCCTGAGTCCTTGGCTGACTTGTTTTGTACTATAGCTGTGTTTTCACATGTGAGTAATAAGGAAATATTAGTTCCTGCCTAGTCTGCAGGAATCTGTCAAGGGGCCCTGCAAGGGTGTTGCAGTGTCCTGAATTCAGCAACACTTCTCAGCTTTGTGGAAAGTAGTTTGCCGATTAAGGAGAAATGACGATTCCTTTTCCAGAATACAGACGTGAGAAGGTAGGACGCAGCCCTGACACAGGGAGATGAGGCAGGCCTGGCTCTGTTTCCATGCGGAGAATTCCACGTTTCCTCTGCACCTCTACCGCTTTGCTGCAGCGGGGCTCCCGGGGTGGTAGGCGGGCCTGCTGTGCACGTGCCCTCAGCCAGTCGCCTGTCAGGTAACGCATGCTTCACCTTTACCACCAGATGGACGTGCACGTCCTCCAGCAGCAGCCCACAGTACAACATCTGCGAGCAGATGGTACAGATCCGGGAGGACCACATGCGCTTCATCTCGGAGCTGGCGCGCTATAGCAACAGCGAGGTGAGTGGCCTCTGCCTGCAAAGCACACCCGGGGACACGGGCTCTGGTGTGGCCCTTGTATTCTCTGCACCCGAATACTACCATTGATCGCTTTGAGAAACATAGTTTAGCACTGCGTGCTTAAAAAATATAATGGGGGCTTCCCTGGTGGCGCAGTGGTTGCGCGTCCTCCTGCCGATGCAGGGGAACCGGGTTCGCGCCCCGGTCTGAGAGGATCCCACGTGCCGCGGAGCGGCTGGGCCCGTGAGCCGTGGCCGCTGAGCCTGCGCGTCCGGAGCCTGTGCTCCGCAACGGGAGAGGCCACAACAGAGGGAGGCCCGCATACCACACACACAAAAAAATATATATATATATGTGTGTATATATATATGTGTATATATATATATATACACATATATATATAATGGAGTTTGTTGGGATCTGTTCAGCTGTACAAAAAAGCATCCTCTTTTTTCAGAAGAACGTTAACACGGGGCTGAGGACTGAGGTGAGACCATGGATTAGGTGCATTTCCTAGTGTAGTTCCATGGCTCCAAGCTGCTAGGAGAGGGGTGGGGAGAGTGGAGGACGTCAGGAACAGAAGGGGTGGTTCTGACTTGCGCCCCTTTCGTGTCTAGAGGGAGGAAGTGCAGGAGCCTCCGAGTCAGTGGGCAGATGCGTCGAGTGCCCAGAGGAGGCCTGGAGTTGGGTGTTGCAGGAAGTGGGGTCTCTTCGGCCGTGGGCCTTGTTAATTCCTTCCAGCTTTGCAGCTGGCTTCTCTGTGTCCTTGCTTGGGCCGGTCACGTTCCCCACACCTGCCCCAAGCCTGGCTCCATGCCAGTGCTGCTTGCGCTTGGGGTGGGTGGGACGGGGGTCTGAGCGAGGGGGAGTGTCATTTCTCACGTCTTAGTGGACCGGGCACCGAGGTCAGGGTCAGCGGTGGTCGGTGGCGTGGGTGCGGCAGATGGTCTAGAGGGGCCCGGGGGCTGGGGGCCGCATACGCAGGTCTGGTTTTTGAGATCGCGGTACCCCGGGGCTCTCAGGAGGCCCATTACATTTGGGGGGAGCAACTCTGTTGGCCCTGCTCATTGCAGGCCAATGAGCACTCTATCCCCCATCCCCAAGCACTTGTCATCGTGTAACCAAAATGACTGAAAGACAGCCCAAATGCTTGGGGCACGTCACCTCCTCGCAGACCCCGGGTGGGCGGCCGACTCCCCATGAGGAAGCGTTAGCTCACCCCTCTGCGGAGGCCACTGCAGCCCGAAGAGTAGAGATGGGGGCCAGTCCCCAGGACTTCATGATTTAGTTGTAAACTGAGTTCATGAGATGTTCTCAAACAACACAGAGAGCTGGTTTCTACCTTTCCAACTAGGAGCACTTGTCAGCATGCATGGTTCCTGTGTGCCTTCCGGTGTGTGCTGTCGTGCCTTTATAATCGGATGATGGTTTTAATAAGAGAAAAGAGATCCACCTTTGAAAGCTTTGCACAGTTTAATTTTAAACAGATTTGTGAAGACATAATCCACATACCAGACAATTCTCTGATTTAAATTATACAATTCAAAGGTTTTTAGTCCATTTCTGAACATTTTCATCATCTCCCAGAGCAACTCTGCACCCATAGCAGTCACTCCCCATTTCCCTTCCTTCTAGCATGTGGCAGTCTGCTTTCTATCTATGGATTTGCCTACTGGACATTTTATATAAATGGAATCATAATATGTGCTCCTTGGTGACTGGCTTTTTTCATTTGACATAGTATTTTCAAGGTTCATCCATGTTATAGCATGTATCAATAATTTTATGGCTTATTTATAATAGTTATAATAATTTTATGACTGAATAATACTCCACTGCTTGGACACACCACATTTTGTTGGTTTGTTCATCTGCTGTTGACTGATGGACAGTGGGTTACAAATAATGCTACTGTGAACATAAGGTTTCATTTTTCTTGGGTAGATATCTAGGAATGGAATTGCTGAGTCTTATGGCACCTCTGTGTTGAACATTTTGAGGAACTGCCAGGTTGTTTTCAAGGCGGTTGCACTATGTTACACCCACCAGCAGTCTGTGAGTGTCTGATGTCCCCACATCCTTGCCAGCACTTGTTGCTGTCTGTTTTTTTGATTCTGGCCATCCTAGTGAGTGTGAAGTGGTATCTGCTTGTGGTTTGGATTTGCATTTCCTTAATGACTAATGAAACTGAGTATCTTTTCATATGCTCATTGGCCAATTTTTAAAAATGTCTCTTGAAGTCATTTGCCCATTTAAAAATTGTGTTATTTACCTTTTTTGTACTGTAGAGTTGTGTGAGTTCTTATATTCTGTCCCTTAGCTGTTATGTGATTTTCAAATATTTTCTCCTGTGTCTTTTTGCTGTCTTGATGGTATCCTTTGAAGCACAATTTTTTATTTGTGATGTGGTCCAGTTTTATCTATTTTTTCTTTGGTTGTTTGTGCTTTTGGTCATAATGAAGAAACCATTACCGAACCCAAGTCACAAAGATTTACCCCTTGTTTTCTTCTAAGAGATTTGTAGTTTTAGCTCTTATATTTAGATCTATGATCCATTTTAAGTTACTTTTTTAATATGGTATAAGTTAAGGGTCCAACTTCATTCTTTTGTATGTGGATATAGTTTTCCCAGTACTGTTTTTAAAATACCATTCTTTCCCCACTGAAGGCACCCTCAACAGAAATCAACTGACTGTACACCTCCATGTTCATAATAACATTATTTACAAGAGCCAAAGCAAAGAAACAGCCTAAGTGTCTATAGACAGATGAATGGATAAAGAAAATGTGGTATATAGTATGCAATGGAATATTATTCAACCATACAAAAGAAGGAAATCCTTGGACTTCCCTGGTGGTCCAGTCGTTAAGACTTCGCCTTCCAGTGAAGGGGGTGCAGGTTCGATCCCTGGTCAGGGAGCTAAGATCCCACATGCCTCGTGGCCAAAAAAACCCCAAACATAACACAGAAGCAATATTGTAACAAATTCAATAAAGACTTTAAAAATGGTCCACATCAAAAAAATCTTGAACGAAATCCTGCCATTGTGACAACATGGATGGACCTTAAAGGGCATTATACTAAGTGAAATAAGTCAGACAGAGAAAGATAAATACTATTTAATATCACTTTATGTGGAATCTAAATAAAACCAAACTCATGGATACAGAGAACAGATTGGTGGGTGCCAGAGGCAAGAGGTGGGAGAAATGGATGAAGATGGTCAAAAGGTGCAAACTTTCAGTTATAAGATAAATAATTTCTGGGGATGTAATATACAGCATGGTGACTACAGTTAACAATACGGTATTGCATATTTGAAAATTCCTAGGAGAGTAAATCTTAAAAGTTCTCATCACAAGAAAAAAAACTGTAACCATGTGAGTTGGTGAATGTTAACTTACTGTATAATCATTTCACAATATATGCATATCAAGTCAAATCATTGTACACCTTAAACTAATACAAAGTTGTGTGTCAGTTATTTCTCAGTAAAACTGGATGGGGAATCAGTTGATTATACTCCTGAGGCTTTATTTCTGGGCTCAGTTCTGTTCCGTTGACCTTTTGTCGGTCCTTATGCCCCTACCACACGGTCTTGATTTTACAGTTTTATAGTAAATCTTAAAACCAGATAATATAAGCCCTACAGCTTTGTTCTTCTTTTTAAAGATTGTTTTGTCATCTTTGTCAAGATTATTTGTGGATCCTTTGCATTTCCATATGAATCTTAGGATCAACTTGTCAATTTCTACAAAATAAGGCATCTGGAATTTTAATAGGGATTGCATTGAATCTGTATATCAGTTTGGGGAGTATTGCCATCTTCACAAGATTGAGACCTCCAATCCATGAACATGGGGGATGTCTTTCCATTTGTTTAGTCCTTCTTTGATATCTTTCAAAAATGTTTTATCATTTTTGGAGTACGAGCTTTGTACTTATTCTGTTACATTTATTCCTAAGTGTTTTATTCCTGTTGATCCTATTGCAAATGGAGTTATCTTTTTAATTTTATTTTCAAGTTGTTTGCTCAGTTTCTTTTGACTAGAGGGTAAGGATTTGTACTGAGCAGGGACAGCGGCTGGGTTTGAATAGTTCGTGAGAATGTCAGTGCAGGTGTGCACAGACCCTGAGTCCTCAAGAGCCCCCAGATCTGTTCACTTTCTAACAGCGACCAGAGCCAGGTTCTGGGTAAAAATTTTGTTTGTTTGTTTTTTGTTTAATTTCTCCATTACGTAAATTTTCAAGCATACAAAGGGAGAGACCAGTCCTGGCCCCTCAGGTGCCACACTGAGCTTAATCACCCGCCCCTTTTCAATTATTCCTCCAACCCTGTGCCTCGGTCTGGGTTAGCTTGAAGCAATCCAAGATAACAAAGCAGTCTCTCTGAAAGTATTTCCCATGTGTCTCTACAAGATAAGGGCCCTTTTTAAAATATAACCATAATACCATCCCACCTAAAAAACCAACAAATGTATTCCCTAATATTAACTAATGGGTCATTGTTCAGATTTCCCCTGTTTGCTCATTATCATTAGTGGTGTATTTTTCCAGGTTTGTGTGCTTCAGGACCCAAATAAATTCCCTACACCGCAGTTGCTCGACATGCCTGTCCCCACCATCTTCCTCATTCCCTATGGTGTCATTTGCCATGATTTCTGTCCCCTGTGTGTCCTGTATGCTGCCAGCTCAGGGCCCTGGTCAGAGTCAGCTCCCCCTGTCCCGGCCCACTTGGCCTCTCGGTGGCCATGCTGAGGGCTGCTGGGGGTTCCAGCTGACTCTCTGGGATGTGGACAGCTGCATCCCCTGCCCTGATGCGTGACTTCACCAGGCCTCAGCTTGGTGGTCCTCTCAGCTCCTTGCGCCTTCCAGAGCTGGATTCCTTTGCTTTATGCATCAGGTGTTAAACTAATTGATTCCCTATCATATCTAAAGAAACAAATCAGCTTTTTGAGTACTGTTTTCTAGTCAGTCTACTTCAGTTTCTTTCTGCCTTCTTCTTTTTTCTCCCATGGTGAAAGTCCTCGTTCTTCAAGACTCCAGCATATTTTGACTGGGGTCGGAATATATGTCTCAGTATACACTCAGCAGTCTTAAAATAGCAGTACTGGCACTGCTAATAACAATTACTAGAAATTCAGGTTTATTTTGCAGTTAATTTTGTCCTTAGGTTTCTTCCTCTAGGGATGTTACATCAAATCGTTATTTTTCAAAGTCACTGAAGTGGTTTGTTTTGTGTTGGTCTCAGCCTACAGATAGTGATGCCTGGACCTGTACTGCTCTCGGCAGCCCCCCCAGACACCGCACCTCCAGCCCGCACCAGAGCCAGGGTTGGGCTGGACTGGCCTTTGTGGTCCTTACGATTGCAACATACCCTCAGCCGTGACCATCAGGGAACTTTGAGAAAAACAAGTTTGATTACTCACAGGTCCTAGAGGGTACACAGCACACCCAGAGCCCCAGAGCGAGGTCTTAGGTAGAGAGGGAGGGAGCACAGACCTGGGGCTCTGCCTTCATCAGGGTTGAGGGTGGGGTGCCTAGGGTTTCACGGGTGCACTGTTGGTGAATTTAAAACATAAGAGCAGGGATGGAGGTGTGGGAGGGGAAAAGCCCGGTTGGCAGTTATCTCGGTCACCCTGGGCTTTCTACAAGGGGAACTTCATGGGTGGGCTGACTCTTTATCTACTTGGGTAGCTGGCAATATGTTTATTCAAGATGGATGTCTTTGAAATGGATGCCTTAGCAACCAAAATCTTAATGTTAGGCACTTACACTACGTGGTTCCTCTGTGTGGTCACGATGCCAGTTCAGTCCTACACAGTTCAGTTCATTGTTTCATTTTGCGTTTGAGTTTGGGGGATTGCTTTTTCCACCTAATTTAATTTTATATCATAATATGTAAACTGTTTATGTGGTTCTAAAGTCAGATCTATCAGAGGAGGTATGTTCAGAGAAGTCTGCCTTCCTCTCTACCCTCTGCTTTCCTGGCCTGTAGATAAACTTTTTTTTTTTTTTTTTTTTTTGCGGTACATCGTCAGGTGGACTCTCAACCACTGCGCCACCAGGGAAGCCCGATAAACATTCTTAAATCTAAGGTTTCATTATTTGGTATAAGCAAATACACATGTGAGCACGTTTTCCTTTATTAGCTAAGTTAGAAACATGCTGTGTGCATGTTTCAGGAAGGACCAGGTCTGCAGACCCCTCCAGCGCAGGCTGTGGCGGCCTTTCTCTGTGTTTTGAGCTATGTGTGCCCATCTTGCGGGCTCTGCTGTTGCTCTGCTTTTTGATGCACTGAAGAGTCTTGTGCTCATATCATTTTCTACTTTGTCAGTGTACATTTGGGGTAGGCTTCTAGATTGGGTTTGATAAGTGGTTTCCTGCACGTTTATGACTTCTTGATGCTCTGTCTTCTCTAGGTGGTCACGGGCTCAGGCCGCCAGGAGGCTCAGAAGACGGACGCTGAGTACCGGAAGCTCTTCGACCTGGCGCTGCAGGGCTTGCAGCTGCTGTCCCAGTGGAGTGCTCATGTGATGGAAGTGGTGGGCACTCTCACTTTTATTTGGAAATGCACCCCCTAGTTGGTTAGAAGTGCTTTTCTTGGGCTTCCCTGGTGGCGCAGTGGTTGAGAGCCCGCCTGCCAATGCAGGGGACACGGGTTCGTGCCCCGGTCCGGGAAGATCCCACATGCCGCGGAGCGGCTGGGCCCGTGGGCCATGGCCGCTGAGCCTGCGCGTCCGGAGCCTGTGCTCCGCAACAGGAGAGACCACAGCAGTGAGAGGCCCGCGTACTGCAAAAAA
>NC_041215.1:39260846-39265910 GCF_002837175.3 Physeter macrocephalus | reverse complement strand
CGGCCCGCGAACCGCAAAAAAAAAAAAAAAAAAAAAGAAGTGCTTTTCTTCCCAAACTTGACTAAGTTATATTTTTTCTGCATTAACTTTGGTCTTTGGATCGAGAACAAATTGGCTTTTTATCTTTGGCACTAGAAATAAGAGTATATATTAATTTAAATGTTTCTAAGACGGCTCAATGTACATTTCATTTACATATATTACAAATAAAGGGCCTTATCTTTTAAAACATACTGATAGAATTAAATTTGTAATGTTATGATGATTTTTAATTCTCATTTTTTTTAAACAGCACTCTCTGTATTTCTAGCCATCAGTTTCTTTTGTTTAGGATTAGTAAAGTGGTTTCTGATGCATAGAAAGATTTGGATACCCATAAGTCATAGAGGATTTTCCCTTTTGTTGTTTATTTTGCTCAGATAAGGATTATTATATTTGGATGGGTACCTGATTGTTTGAAAGTCTGATTCTTTTAGAAACGGTGATGAAACGCTTATAGTCTTAGATATTCCACATAAAATATCCAGGCCTTTTTACCTGATGTATTTCTTAAGTTTCTGATGTATTACTTGAACGTGAGGTCACATTGCCTGAATATTTTGCAGTTTTATGGAGATGGACTGTGTGTGTGCGTGTGTGGTGTCTGTGTGTGTGTGCACATATAGTGCGCATGTGCCCATGTGTGCATGTATAGTATGCGTGTGTGTGTGAGCACACATGCTGCTGTGTGACTTTCAGACTCAGTGAACAATAGAAGGCTGATCTTTGGTAGCTTTGGTGATGGTCCTGTGAGTCAGACCAGCAGTTCAGCATTTCGTATTCAGTGTGGCTGTCTCCCCTCTTTCTGACCACACCAGTATTCATGGAAACTTGTGCACCCAACGGACAAGTACTCCAACAAGGACTGCCCTGACAACGCAGAGGAATATGAGCGTGCCACCCGCTACAACTACACCAGCGAGGAGAAGTTCGCCCTGGTGGAGGTGTGCTTTGTCTGCTTTCTCTTCCTTCTTTGACTCTGGCCTGAAACTGTCTTCCCTTTACAAAGCAAAGACAAAAACATGAATGAACTGCTTATTTGATGTCATTGTATCTGTGTAGGGCGGCCCTTTGCATCTGTTACAGTTGTCAAAACAGAGAGTAAAATAGGTTGTGGGTTCCCGGTCTGTGCGTGGACACTCCCCTGGGGCAGTCAGGATATGTTCTGAGTGAGAGCCTGGGAGCTGCAGCAGCTTCTTATTGCCACACACAAGAGGAGTGAGCCAGGACCTGGGTGTCTGAGGGAGAAGAGCCCCTTTCACAGCTGTGAGGTCCCCAGCTCTGCACTGTCATTAGGACCCTTTGGATGAATAGTTCTTAATTGCTCTGCCATCCAGTGTTTGGATGTAGATTTTGTAGCTGTACGTTTCCTGCCTTATTTAAGGAATCTTTGCATACCCCAAGGTCCTGAAGATAGTCTCCTACGTTGTCTTCTGGATGTCTTATTCTGCTTTCACATTTGGATCTGAAATGTCCCCACCAACCCTTCCAACTGCTCTTCTTGCCACCTCTGTTGTGAGTCAGGTGACCATACCTGGGCAGGTGTGTTTCTGCTCATGTTCTAATCCATTGGTCAGTTTGTCTATTCTTTCCTAACACCCCTCTTAATTACAGAAGTTAATTACAGTAGTTAGTCATGTGTCTGGTAAAGCAGGTCTTTCTGTCTTCAAGAGTTCCTTAGCTATTCTTGCCCTTTGTATTTTCATAAACATTTTAGAATCGTCTTTCTTTTCCATGTCCCAGTGAAACCTGTTAGAATTTTTTATGAGGATATGAGTAAACCTATAGATCATTTTAGGAAGAATTGACAAATTTATAAAATTAAGTCTTTTATGAATCTGGTATGTCCCTCCATTTGTTAAGATTCTCTAAGATCTCTTTTCATCTGTAAAACTTTTGCACATCTTTTGTTGGCTTTATTTCTAGGTATTTGATATTTGATGGTGTATTTTAATTTTTTTCTAAATGTTTATCACTGATGTTTAAAATCAAAATTATTTTTTGTATTTTCCTTGTATCTACCAACTTGTCTAAACTCACTTATTAATTGTAATAAATTACCCATATATTCTTTTGGATTTTCTACTTATATAATCATATCATCTGGAAATGATGACAGTTTTATTTCTCCCCCTTCTATTTTTTTTTTTTTTAAATCACACTGGGTAGGATCCCTACTCATTAAATAGGAGGAGGCTCCAGGCATCTTTGTCTTGTTTCTCATCTCAAAGGGAAAGCTTTCAACATCTCACCGTATGATATATTTGCTGTAGGTTCCTTATAGCCACCCTTCCTCAGATCAGAAAAGTTGCCTTCTATTCCTTGTTTGCTAAGAGATTTTATCATGGATTTTATATTAGTTTTATAAAACACTTCTGCATCCGTTGAGATAGTTTTATGACTTTTTTATTCCATTAATGTGGTAGATTTACACTGATAGGATTTTTTGGATCCGGTTTGATGTTAAGCTAGCCTTGCATTCCTGGTTTAAACTCAACTTGATCATGATATATTATCCTCCTTATATATTGCTGGATATAAGTTGTTAGTATTTTGATTTGGATTTTTGCATCAAGGTTCATGATTTACAGAAAAATTGCAAAGGTAGTACAGTGAATTCCCATATACCCCACAACCATTTTCACTTATTACTAACATCTTACATTAGTAGTGTTACATTTTTAATAAGCCAGTATCAATACATTATTATTAACTAAAGCCCTTGCTTTATTCATATTTCCTCACTTTTCTATAACGTTCTTCCTCTGATCCAGGATCGTACATCACATGTAGTCATCATGTGTCCTTTGGCTCTTCTAGGTCACGACAGTGTCTCAGACTTTCCTTGTTTGTGATGACCTTGATGGTTTTGAGGAGTGCTAGTCAGGTGTTTTTAGAATGTCCCTCAATTGGAATTTATCTGATGTTTTTTTCTTGATTAGACTGGGTTTGTAGCTTTTGCGAAGGAGGACCACAGAGCTGTTTTCATCACCTCACATCGGAGGTGCATGCTGTCACTGTGGTTCATCAGTGCTGGTGTTGCCCTTGGTCACCTGGCTGAGATTACCCACACCAGCCATCGCCCCCTTTAATAGGGCGCTTTTAGGGAGGAAGTCACTGTGCTTAGCCCACACCTGAGGAGTGGGTAACATTCCTTTTTTATAACCTTCCACTCTGGTTTTTGGATGCTGGCTTTGTAAAATGGCTCACAGCACTTCCTTCTTTTCTGTTGTCTGTAGTGGTTTGTGTAAGATGTTATTTTTTTTCCTTAAATGTTTTCTAGCATTTATTGGTGAAGCTTTTCCTTTATGGGATGGTTTTTGAAACTTTCAGTGTCTTTGCTATATGTAGGGGTATTCAGATTTTCTGTTTGTTCTTTTTTTCCCCTGCATACCGTACAGTTCACCCATTTAAAGTGTAAAATCCAGTGCTTTGGGGGTACCTATTCACAGAATTGTGCAATCACAATCAAATTTAGAACATTTTTGTCGCCTCAAAAAGGAACCCATTAGTAGTCACCCCCCACCCCCATTCTCCCCTTTCTTCATCCCGCGGCAGCTACCCGTCTACTGTCTGACTCTGCAGATTTGCTTATTCTGGGCATTTCATACAATACGTGGCTGTGATTGGCTTCTTTCACTTAACATAATATTTCCAAGGTTCACACATGTATCAGTATTTCGTTCTTTTCATTGCCAAATCATATTTCATTGTATGTATATATCACATTTTATTTATCCATATTAGCTGATGGATACTTGGATTGTTTTAGTTTTTCACTTTTGAGTAATGCTGCTGTGAACTTTTGTGTATAGATTTTTGTGTGGACTTGTTTTCGTTCCTTCTGGTGATACACCTAGGAGTAGAATTGCTGGGTCATATGGTATCTCTTGTTTAACATTTTGAGAAACTACCACATGGTTTGCAAAGTGGTAGCACTACTTTACAATCCTACCAGCAGTGCTAGAGGGTCCCACTTTCTCCAACTCCTTGCCAACCCCTGGTATCTGTCCTTTGATTCCAGCTATCCTACTATCCTACTAGATATGAAGTAATATCTCATTGTGGTTTTGATTTGCATTTTTATAACAACTAATGCTGTTCAGCATATTTTCTGTGCTTATTGATAGTTTGTATATCTTTGGAGAAATGTCTGTTCAGATCCTTTGCCCATTTTTTAATTGAATTAGTTGTCTTTTTATTATTGAGTTCTCTATATATTCTAGATACCAGTTCTTATCAGACCTATGATTTGCAGTATTTTCTCCCATTAACTTTTTACTTTCTTCATGGGGTCTTTTGCAGCATAAAAGTCTTTAATTTTGATAAAGTTCAGTTTTTCAATTTTTCCTTTGGTTACTTGTGCTTTTGGTATGGCACTTAAGAAACCATTGCCTAAGCCAAGGTTATAAAGATTTACTCCTATGTTTTCTGCAAAGAGGTTTACAGCTTTAGCTCTTACGTTTAGGTCTACAATCAATTCTGAGTTAATTTTTTTTTAATGTCTTCCATTGGTTTTTTAAAAAAAATAATTAATTAATTAATTAATTTTTGGCTGCGTTGGGTCTTCGTTGCTGTGCGTGGGCGTTCTCTAGTTGCAGCGAGCGGGGGCTACTCTTTGTCGTGGCGCGTGGGCTTCTTTTCTTGTTGCAGAACACGGGCTCTAGGTGCGTGGGCTTCAGTAGTTGAGGCACGCAGGCTCAGTAGTTGTGGCTCGCGGGCTCTAGAGCACAGGCTCAGTAGTTGCGGCACACGGGCTTAGTTGCTCTGCGGCATGTGGGATCCTCCCGGACCAGGGCTCAAACCCGTGTCCCCCGCATTGGCAGGCGGATTCTTAACTATTGCGCCACCAGGGAAGTCCTGAGTTAATTTTTGTGTAGGGCGTGAGGAAGGGATCCACCTTTTTTTTTTTTTTTTTTTGCGGTACGCAGGCCTCTCACGGCTGCGGCCTCTGCTGTTGCGGAGCACAGGCTCCGGACGCGCAGGCTCAGCGCCCATGGCTCACGGGCCCAGCCGCCCCGCAGC
>NC_041215.1:39222970-39257366 GCF_002837175.3 Physeter macrocephalus | reverse complement strand
CTCTGTATTTCTAGCCATCAGTTTCTTTTGTTTAGGATTAGTAAAGTGGTTTCTGATGCATAGAAAGATTTGGATACCCATAAGTCATAGAGGATTTTCCCTTTTGTTGTTTATTTTGCTCAGATAAGGATTATTATATTTGGATGGGTACCTGATTGTTTGAAAGTCTGATTCTTTTAGAAACGGTGATGAAACGCTTATAGTCTTAGATATTCCACATAAAATATCCAGGCCTTTTTACCTGATGTATTTCTTAAGTTTCTGATGTATTACTTGAACGTGAGGTCACATTGCCTGAATATTTTGCAGTTTTATGGAGATGGACTGTGTGTGTGCGTGTGTGGTGTCTGTGTGTGTGTGCACATATAGTGCGCATGTGCCCATGTGTGCATGTATAGTATGCGTGTGTGTGTGAGCACACATGCTGCTGTGTGACTTTCAGACTCAGTGAACAATAGAAGGCTGACCTTTGGTAGCTTTGGTGATGGTCCTGTGAGTCAGACCAGCAGTTCAGCATTTTGTATTCAGTGTGGCTGTCGCCCCTCTTTCTGACCACACCAGTATTCATGGAAACTTGTGCACCCAACGGACAAGTACTCCAACAAGGACTGCCCTGACAACGCAGAGGAATATGAGCGTGCCACCCGCTACAACTACACCAGCGAGGAGAAGTTCGCCCTGGTGGAGGTGTGCTTTGTCTGCTTTCTCTTCCTTCTTTGACTCTGGCCTGAAACTGTCTTCCCTTTACAAAGCAAAGACAAAAACATGAATGAACTGCTTATTTGATGTCATTGTATCTGTGTAGGGCGGCCCTTTGCATCTGTTACAGTTGTCAAAACAGAGAGTAAAATAGGTTGTGGGTTCCCGGTCTGTGCGTGGACACTCCCCTGGGGCAGTCAGGATATGTTCTGAGTGAGAGCCTGGGAGCTGCAGCAGCTTCTTATTGCCACACACAAGAGGAGTGAGCCAGGACCTGGGTGTCTGAGGGAGAAGAGCCCCTTTCACAGCTGTGAGGTCCCCAGCTCTGCACTGTCATTAGGACCCTTTGGATGAATAGTTCTTAATTGCTCTGCCATCCAGTGTTTGGATGTAGATTTTGTAGCTGTACGTTTCCTGCCTTATTTAAGGAATCTTTGCATACCCCAAGGTCCTGAAGATAGTCTCCTACGTTGTCTTCTGGATGTCTTATTCTGCTTTCACATTTGGATCTGAAATGTCCCCACCAACCCTTCCAACTGCTCTTCTTGCCACCTCTGTTGTGAGTCAGGTGACCATACCTGGGCAGGTGTGTTTCTGCTCATGTTCTAATCCATTGGTCAGTTTGTCTATTCTTTCCTAACACCCCTCTTAATTACAGAAGTTAATTACAGTAGTTAGTCATGTGTCTGGTAAAGCAGGTCTTTCTGTCTTCAAGAGTTCCTTAGCTATTCTTGCCCTTTGTATTTTCATAAACATTTTAGAATCGTCTTTCTTTTCCATGTCCCAGTGAAACCTGTTAGAATTTTTTATGAGGATATGAGTAAACCTATAGATCATTTTAGGAAGAATTGACAAATTTATAAAATTAAGTCTTTTATGAATCTGGTATGTCCCTCCATTTGTTAAGATTCTCTAAGATCTCTTTTCATCTGTAAAACTTTTGCACATCTTTTGTTGGCTTTATTTCTAGGTATTTGATATTTGATGGTGTATTTTAATTTTTTTCTAAATGTTTATCACTGATGTTTAAAATCAAAATTATTTTTTGTATTTTCCTTGTATCTACCAACTTGTCTAAACTCACTTATTAATTGTAATAAATTACCCATATATTCTTTTGGATTTTCTACTTATATAATCATATCATCTGGAAATGATGACAGTTTTATTTCTCCCCCTTCTATTTTTTTTTTTTTTTAATCACACTGGGTAGGATCCCTACTCATTAAATAGGAGGAGGCTCCAGGCATCTTTGTCTTGTTTCTCATCTCAAAGGGAAAGCTTTCAACATCTCACCGTATGATATATTTGCTGTAGGTTCCTTATAGCCACCCTTCCTCAGATCAGAAAAGTTGCCTTCTATTCCTTGTTTGCTAAGAGATTTTATCATGGATTTTATATTAGTTTTATAAAACACTTCTGCATCCGTTGAGATAGTTTTATGACTTTTTTATTCCATTAATGTGGTAGATTTACACTGATAGGATTTTTTGGATCCGGTTTGATGTTAAGCTAGCCTTGCATTCCTGGTTTAAACTCAACTTGATCATGATATATTATCCTCCTTATATATTGCTGGATATAAGTTGTTAGTATTTTGATTTGGATTTTTGCATCAAGGTTCATGATTTACAGAAAAATTGCAAAGGTAGTACAGTGAATTCCCATATACCCCACAACCATTTTCACTTATTACTAACATCTTACATTAGTAGTGTTACATTTTTAATAAGCCAGTATCAATACATTATTATTAACTAAAGCCCTTGCTTTATTCATATTTCCTCACTTTTCTATAACGTTCTTCCTCCGATCCAGGATCGTACATCACATGTAGTCATCATGTGTCCTTTGGCTCTTCTAGGTCACGACAGTGTCTCAGACTTTCCTTGTTTGTGATGACCTTGATGGTTTTGAGGAGTGCTAGTCAGGTGTTTTTAGAATGTCCCTCAATTGGAATTTATCTGATGTTTTTTTCTTGATTAGACTGGGTTTGTAGCTTTTGCGAAGGAGGACCACAGAGCTGTTTTCATCACCTCACATCGGAGGTGCATGCTGTCACTGTGGTTCATCAGTGCTGGTGTTGCCCTTGGTCACCTGGCTGAGATTACCCACACCAGCCATCGCCCCCTTTAATAGGGCGCTTTTAGGGAGGAAGTCACTGTGCTTAGCCCACACCTGAGGAGTGGGTAACATTCCTTTTTTATAACCTTCCACTCTGGTTTTTGGATGCTGGCTTTGTAAAATGGCTCACAGCACTTCCTTCTTTTCTGTTGTCTGTAGTGGTTTGTGTAAGATGTTATTTTTTTCCTTAAATGTTTTCTAGCATTTATTGGTGAAGCTTTTCCTTTATGGGATGGTTTTTGAAACTTTCAGTGTCTTTGCTATATGTAGGGGTATTCAGATTTTCTGTTTGTTCTTTTTTTCCCCTGCATACCGTACAGTTCACCCATTTAAAGTGTAAAATCCAGTGCTTTGGGGGTACCTATTCACAGAATTGTGCAATCACAATCAAATTTAGAACATTTTTGTCGCCTCAAAAGGGAACCCATTAGTAGTCACCCCCCACCCCCATTCTCCCCTTTCTTCATCCCGCGGCAGCTACCCGTCTACTGTCTGACTCTGCAGATTTGCTTATTCTGGGCATTTCATACAACATGTGGCTGTGATTGGCTTCTTTCACTTAACATAATATTACAATACGTGGCTGTGATTGGCTTCTTTCACTTAACATAATATTTCCAAGGTTCACACATGTATCAGTATTTCGTTCTTTTCATTGCCAAATCATATTTCATTGTATGTATATATCACATTTTATTTATCCATATTAGCTGATGGATACTTGGATTGTTTTAGTTTTTCACTTTTGAGTAATGCTGCTATGAACTTTTGTGTATAGATTTTTGTGTGGACTTGTTTTCGTTCCTTCTGGTGATACACCTAGGAGTAGAATTGCTGGGTCATATGGTATCTCTTGTTTAACATTTTGAGAAACTACCACATGGTTTGCAAAGTGGTAGCACTACTTTACAATCCTACCAGCAGTGCTAGAGGGTCCCACTTTCTCCAACTCCTTGCCAACCCCTGGTATCTGTCCTTTGATTCCAGCTATCCTACTATCCTACTAGATATGAAGTAATATCTCATTGTGGTTTTGATTTGCATTTTTATAACAACTAATGCTGTTGAGCATATTTTCTGTGCTTATTGATAGTTTGTATATCTTTGGAGAAATGTCTGTTCAGATCCTTTGCCCATTTTTTAATTGAATTAGTTGTCTTTTTATTATTGAGTTCTCTATATATTCTAGATACCAGTTCTTATCAGACCTATGATTTGCAGTATTTTCTCCCATTAACTTTTTACTTTCTTCATGGGGTCTTTTGCAGCATAAAAGTCTTTAATTTTGATAAAGTTCAGTTTTTCAATTTTTCCTTTGGTTACTTGTGCTTTTGGTGTCATATCTTAAGAAATCACTGCCTAACGTAAGTCACAAAGATTTATTCCTATGTTTTGCCTCATATATTTGAGGTGTGATCCATTTTGAGTTAATTTTTTAATGGTGTGAGGTAGGGTGTTCTGTCAGGGGTCCCCAAGACCACCCTCAGGCTAGATTTGCTAGAAGGACTCACAGGATTAAGTAGCTGTTCTCTTCAAGGTTATGATTTATTACAGCAAAAGGACACAGATTAAAATCAGCAAAGGGAAGAGACACCAGGGTGAAGTCCAGGAGAAACCGGGTGCAAATTCCAGTGTCCCCCTCCTATTGGAGCTGCAGGGGATGTGTTTAATTCTCCTGGTAGTGATGGGTGATAACAGATGCAAAGTGTTGCCAACCAGGGAAGCTCACCTGAGCCTTGGTGTCCAGGAATTTTATTGAGGGTCAGTAATGTAGGCATGTAGCACATGCACGATTGACCTCAGCTACTCAGACTCCAGATCCAGAACAAAAACAGCTGTTTGCTATAAATCCCATTGTTAGCATAAAATATCTGGTAAAACTGCTATTGCAACGGCCCAAAGCCTCAGACACACAGACATTCTTCAGGCTGAGTATTCCAGTGGCTCAGAGTCGGTTCCTAGGAGCCAACCAAGGGCCAAACCTTTCCTGGGAACGTGCAGGGTTTGGTCATCCCAGGCCTGCTGAGATGACCCTTTCCTACACAGGAGTCCAGCTTCATTCTTTTGCATGTGGATATTCAGTGGTACCAATACTATTTGTTGAAAAGATAATATTAACCCGTTGAGTTATTTTCACACCCTTCTTGAAAATTAATTGACTATAAATGTGAGTGTTTATTTCTGGACTCTTAATTCTATTCCACTGATCTGTATGTTTGTCCTATTCCAGTATAGTCTCATAATCTCTTAACATTTGTAAATCGTGTGGTAGTGTCCCCTCTTTATTTGTAATGCTTGTAATTCATGCCTTATCTTGTTTTTTTTTTTCTTTATCAGTCTTGCTGAGCATTTATTTGTTTATAAAACAGCTTTATCTTAGTTGATCACCCTCTATTATATGCTTGTTTTCTATTTCATTAATTTTTGCTTTTAGATATTCATTTCCCTCTACTTTTGGAGGGGCTTATTTTGTTTTACCTTTTTATAAATTAGTGATCAGTATTAGGTTATTATTATCTTTAGGCTTTTTTGTTTTCTAATATATGCATCCAAAGTTCCAAATTTACCTTTCAGCACACCTTTTCCTACATCCCATAAGTTTGAATATATAGTAATTTCATTTTCATTCAGATTGCTGTGAATTTGAATTCAATTCAACTTCAGTTGGGGAATTTGCTTTTTTAAATAGAAAATTTCCCTTTTTCTTCCTCATTAGAAAAGCAACCCAGATTCATCTTATAAATCCTCAAAGCAAACAGAGAAAACACACATGTGAAATGAGGACAGTATCACGTCTCTGATGCCATCACAAAAATGAACTTTAAGAAGTTCAGTGCATTTTCTTCTGACCTTTTTATGCATATTAATTCACTGTGCCAGTATTGTTTAACACAGGGGTCCCCAACCCCCGGGCCACACAGCAGGAGGTGAGCGGCGGGTGAGCGAGCAAAGCTTCTTCTGTATTTACAGCCGTTCCCCGTCGCTCACATTACCACCTGAGCTCCGCCTCCTGTCAGATCAGCGGCGGCATTAGATTCTCACAGGAACGCGAACCCTACTGTGAACTGCGCATGTGAGGGATCTAGGTTGCACACTCCTTATGAGAATCTAATGCCTGATGATCTGAGGTGGAACTGAGGTGGTGATGCTAGCACTGGGGAACGGCTGCAAATACAGATCATCATTAGCAGAGAGGTTTGCCTGCACAGGGACCATAATAAATCAGTTGCTTGCAGACTCATATCAAAACCCTATCAGTGAGTGGCAAGTGACAATTAAGCTGCATCTTACGGACATAAGTAACACACTTCGGGTGTCACTGTTTCCCATCACCCTCATGTGGGACCATCTAGTTGCAGGAAAACAAGCTCAGGGCTCCCACTGATTCTGCATTATGGTGAGTTGTATAATTATTTCATTATATAGTACAATGTAAGAATAATAGAAATAAAGAGCACAGTAAATGTAATGCACTTGAACCATCCCAAAACCTCCCCCCGCCACCCCATCCTCAGAAAAATTGTTTTCCACGACACCGGTCCCTGGTGCCAAAAAGGTTGGGGACCGCTGGTTTAACAGATGGTATTTGGGTTACAAGCTTGTAACTTGTTTTTTTCTGTCCAGATAATAACAAATTTGCTTTCCTGAGTCTTTTTCTGTTTTGTTGAAGTCTTTCACAGAGAGGTGCACCCTAATGCATTCAGAAGTATTTTGAGTCAGTTACCAAATGCCCAGGTTGGCTCCAGGCCAAGCAGATCTGTCCCTGCCCTCGAGGCACTCATGGTCTGATGGGGTCAGACCTAGGAACAGGGACAGCTGCAGGTGCAGAGCAGAAACACAGGAGGCCAGGGAGAGGCCCTGTGCTTGGGGGAGGCAGTCTCCTGGAATGTGTCAGGTCCATGGAGCTCAGCTGTGACCCTCCAGCACACTGAAGATCATGTGTCCGTGCCCCTGCAGGTGATCGCCATGATCAAAGGCTTGCAGGTGCTGATGGGCAGGATGGAGAGCGTGTTCAACCATGCCATCCGCCACACTGTCTACGCCGCGCTGCAGGACTTCTCCCAGGTCACCCTCAGGGAGCCGCTCAGGCAGGCCATCAAGAAGAAGAAGAACGTCATCCAGAGGTCAGCCCTGCTGCACACACTGCCTGAAGGATCAGCTTAGGTTTGAACAGTTGTAGAGTTACATTTGCATAAAGTGCATTTATATTCAATCTCCAGGCGCCCTTTTGGTGAATTTCCTCTAAATGTAATGCAGTGGGTCCAATTATTAACCTGAGTAGCCCACAATAAATCAACTACAGAAGGTCTAGGCACTCTGGAGACCCAGGGACAAGGGTGTGCTTATCTGGGGCCTGGGAGTGTCTCAAAATCTGTCTGGCAATTCTGTTCACCAGCCCTGTAGGGACACACAACCCAGAATCTAATCTCCCATTTCTTCAGTATTTTTGCTTCTGTTCCTTTTCGCCTGTCTTACACATGAGTCAAAAACTATTGCATTGGCCAAAAAGTTTGTTCAGGTTTTTCCGTAAGATGTTACAGAAAAACCCGAATGAGCTTCTTGGCCAACCCAGTACATACATATTGCAGAGTTCCTGGAGCAATCTTGAGCTAGTTTTCTATTAATGTTTAGCCTTTTAGATAAAGTTTTCTTTCAGAGACATTTACCTAACATGAAGCTCACAGGGGCTCACACATGTACTGATTTCATTTTGTTGCTTTATGGTTGATATAATTGTCACCTGGTATGGTATGACTTTAGCATTAATAAGATCTTACACTGTGAGGTTTCCCAGTTTTTGTTCTCTCTCCTGGAGGGCTTAGTAAAGGTTTTCATATTTTCAGTAGTGCCTCGGTTTTGCTCACGCTTACTGTGATGGAGCCTCACCACGTGGGAAATGTGCAGCATAGTCTTAGAATAACTCTGGATTTAGCTAGAGCTTTCCCCGTGAGGTGATTAGGATGGGCGTGTGGGTGGGGCGTCTGCCCCGAGGGTGGCGCTGTGGAGGACTCCGAATGGTGGAGCCCTGTTGGGAGTGGGGGCATCCCAATGTCAAAGTGAGTTGGGGGCACGGGCAGAGTCCCCAGTATTGTGCTGGTGACTTCAAATTCAAGTTAGAAAATGGGATGGCTCGCAGGGAGGTTGAGTTTCAGCTCTGGGTGATGTTTGGGGTCTGTCTTGCTGCCCTGAGTATGTCTCAGTGTTTAGGAAATAAAACATCACGTCTGGGCTAATTGATGCAAAACGCAACTACATTATATCTTCTGAGGGTAGTAATGTCCCCAAGAAAACGGTCTATTTTTAAAGTTTCACGTTGAACCTGGTCCATTACCACGTCTCCCCGCTGCCCCCGGAGGGATTCACGTGTGAGAGTTGTCCGTGTGAGAGGCGAAGCGATGCTGTGACTGTAAAAGTGCCGAGCGTGTCAGCACTGCATCTGCCCTGACGGCTTGACGGGCGGTTTAGTGTCCTGCAGGCCATCAGGAAGACCGTGTGTGACTGGGAGACAGGGCACGAGCCCTTCAACGACCCGGCCCTGCGGGGCGAGAAGGACCCCAAGAGCGGCTTTGACATTAAAGTGCCACGGCGCGCCGTGGGACCCTCTAGCACCCAGGTTCTTGTTCCCCGATCCCCTGTCTCTGCCTGTTCCCCTGAGTGGGCTGACCCTGAGCTGGGCAGTGGTAGGGGGGCTGGGAGTGAAATGACCTCACCGCTGTCTGCTTGGGCAGGTAAAGTACTGCCTGTGTCTTTTTTGCTCCTTTATTCCTCGCCCAAGTGAATCTGGGGTGCAGACACCCTGTAATTCTTGGGTTTGGTTATTTGCATGCAGAACTTTATTTGATTGCATCAACTCCCATCCCAAAAATGTGGGTGAAAGTCTGTGTGTCTGTATTTATGCTGTGTTGCCTGGTGGGTGTTTAAATGTATGGTTATAATTTTTATGTTGGCTCTAAAAATGATCATTCCTAAAGATAAAATATTTGGAAATTTAAAAAGATAGCTTTGGCGTGTCTGTGGTCTTCAGCTACCACTGCTGCACCCTCTCCTGGCATACTCAGCTCCCTCCTGCCCCCAGGCAGCTTTTCTCTGACCCTCATACCTGATTTACTATGCCCTTTGGCTTTTCCCCTCCTGTTTTGGGACTTTGTACTTCTTACTCGTCATCTCTGTGTTGGGGGCTTTTAGAATCGCTTCTGTCAGTCTTTCAGAGAATTACCAGCAGAGCATGTTGCTGGCTCCGTAAGGAAACCTCTGGGGTACCTGGGAGGAAGTCATTGCTGCCCAGGGAGGGTGCCGTCCGGGGTCTGTCCGTCCCCTGTCTGCCAGCACGCAGGCACCCTGCTCACTCGTCCGTGTGTCTGTCCCAGCCCTGTGCTGCGTGTGACTAACGCTGTCTCCGCTCTCCCGTCTGTCCGTGTCTAGCTCTACCTGGTGCGCACCATGGCGGAGTCCTTGAGCTCTGCTGAGCTGCTCAGGCAGCTCAAGTCTGTGGGCACGGAAAGGCTCTTGCATGTGGTTAACGCGTTTCTGAGGCAGTCCTACACCTATCCGCCTCTATTAACCTTTGGTGGTAAGACATTGTTTGTTTTTCTTGTTGGTATTTACGGCCCAAGGCGAACGGTTCTGCTCCAAGTTCTTTGTCCCAAGCAGCAGCAACTTGGCCTCGTGGATGGGCGCCGCCCCTGCGAGGAGCCGGCACGGTGTCCACGGGGCAGTCCCTCTCGTGGTTTATCTGCGTTTGTCCTGACTAATGTGCCATGTATATTTTCTCCCCCACAAATGTTTCCTTGGATAATGCAGCTTTACATGGTGAGAACCATGCTAGAGTCCCTCATTGCAGACAAAAGTGGTTCCAAGAAAACCTTGAGAAGTAGCCTCGAGGGGCCCACCATATTGGACATAGAAAAATTTCATCGCGAGTCATTCTTCTACACCCACTTGATAAATTTCAGTGGTAAGAGCTACTGCTGACCAGTGTCCGGCCCAGCATGTTCTAACACCACTAACACCGTCTAGAATGCTTCCGCCTGCCTGGTCGCCCCTGCTGTGGTCCCTTCACGCACCCAGGCAGTGACACAAGTTGCAACCCTCGTGACATTCTCTCACCTGTTGCTTTAAATGCACGACCGGCTGGGGGTTCCCTCCATGTGGCATGGCCCTTAGAAGGGTGAGGCCTGTGGGCCCGGGGCTGGCCCAGTGACCTGGACGCAAAGTCTTTGTAACCTGAACTGGGTCAGCAACACAGGCCAATGTGACTGTCGCCTGGCTTGAGACGCAGGTGGTGATAAATATCAGAAACCACCCACGACTGCAATGTGTGGAAGGTGCAGGTGGCCTGACGTGCACAGCCCGTCCTAGGGTGACCGGGACACGTGTAGATACCCTTTGTCATCGTGGAGCCGTCCACGTTTATTTCTGTGCTGCAGCCGTTATTCAGGGTGGGAGGCCTCTATCTTGGCTGCAAGTGCTGCAGGTTTAGAGTAATAGCAAGGCTTTTGTTTTTCTCTTCATAAAAGGATGGAAACATTTCTTTTCAATCTGTCTATTTTGCATTAGATGGACCTGCACCAAGTGTGCATGTAATGCTGTGTCTGTATCCCATGTAAAATAAATCCCACCAGAAGGCGCGCAGTGTTGACCAGCTCCCGTGGGTGGGCCGTGGTGTCCGTGCTGGGCCCATGGGGCTGGATGCTGACCCTGCTCTGTTTGTGAGTGAGAATCGGCATGTCCAGGTGGCTTTGCCTGTGGCCACACTGTGCGAGGCACACGTGACCCTTCCCTGCTCAAGTGCGCTCTCCGCAGCTCAGGGCTGAGAGCCTGGCACGCGCCCCCTCGCACTGTCCTGTGCAGTCTTTTCTGCTTGCGGAATATTAACGTGGTGTTCTTTGAATTCCTTAAGAGACGCTCCAGCAGTGCTGTGACCTTTCACAGTTGTGGTTCCGAGAGTTCTTCCTGGAGCTGACCATGGGCAGGAGGATCCAGTTCCCCATTGAGATGTCCATGCCCTGGATCCTGACAGACCACATCCTGGAGACCAAGGAAGCGTCGATGATGGAGTGAGTGTCCTGGAAGCCTGTCCCAGCCTCCTGTCTGTGAGATTGAGGCCCTTGGTGGCATTTGGGAGCTGGGAGGTAGGGGAGGGGTGACTGTTCTCAGCACTTCATTTGAGGTCGTAATTCTTTTTTTTTTTTTTTTTTTTTTAATTTATTTATTTTTGGCTACGTTGGGTCTCCGTCACTGTGCGTGGGCTTTCTCTAGTTGTGATGAGTGGGGTCTACTCTTCGTTGCAGTGCGGTGGCTTCTCTTGTTGCGGAGCACAGGCTCTAGGAGCGTGGGCTTCAGTAGTTGTGGCGTGGGAGCTCAGTAGTTGTGGCTTGCAGGCTCAGTAGTTGTGGCTTGTGGGCTCAGTAGTTGTGCCTCGTGGCCTCTAGAACACAGGCTCAGTGGTTGCGGCACACGGGCTTAGTTGCTCTGTGGCATGTGGGATCTTCCCGGTCCAGGGATCGAACCTGTGTCCCCTGCATTGGCAGGCGGATTCTTAACCACTGCACCACCAGGGAAGTCCCTGAAGTCGTAATTCTTGGGGTGAGACTTCAGATACCAATACAAGGAACAGGTGTCTTGGCTTCAGACTGAAATCCAGAGCTGAGGCAGTAGAGCTAATTAAGTGCACTGTGTCCAGGTGCTGTGAGGGCCGGGAACTTTGTGAGGGGAGAGGTGGCCTGGCATGTAGTGTGTGGCATGGGCTCCGACTCAGATGGATTTGGGAGAGGAAACGTTCATTGAACATCTTTGTTTAGAGTTTGAAGCTCAGGGTCAGGGCCGGGGGTCAGAGATTTTGAAAATATGAAGTCCGTGGAGGGAAAGTAATAGCAAACAGGGTGTCGTGTAGTGAGCAGATTGGGGCCCTGCCTAGCGGGTCCTCCCCCCACTGTCCTTGCCTGGGCACGTCAGGAGGGCGGCCTTCCCTCACTCTGCAGCAGCCGTGGTGTCTGTTCCGTAGCGTTAGAGGCCTTGATGAGCGTGTGTGCGCTTCTAGGGCCGCATTGGGCCCGCTGCTTACGTGCCTCAAGCCCTCAGAGGGACCTTACTTCTGGAGACCGTCGGCTACCACCATTTGTCCAGGGAGAGAGGGGCTTTGGCCACACCAGGCGTGCTCATGGTCAGCTCTGGGGCCCAGGACCTTTATATGTATTTTTAAGTTGGACAGCTTGTTCTTAAAAATAAGAAAATGACTCATTCTTGTGGTTATTAAAAATACTGCAGAGTGGGGTGAAAATCTTTGAAATGGGATAATCGAGAAGATGAAGTTGCAGAAGGCCCTCGTGGACCCGCCAGGTGCCCTGGGCGTGGCTGCGCGAGGCGTGTCCTGCCGAGGGTCTGGCCAGCTTGCTGGGGCCTCTGTTAGGGCCCTCACAGAAACCGAGTTTGGCATTTGAAGTAAGAGGTTGTTTTTCCTCATGAGAGAGGAGGACAGTGAGGGTTACATTTCCCGTGGAGGGCAGGGTGTGAGAGCCGAGAAACCCCGTGTGGGCGGCTGGCCTGACCTCTCTCCCGCTCTGCAGGTACGTCCTCTACTCGCTGGACCTGTACAACGATAGCGCCCACTATGCCCTCACCAGGTTCAACAAGCAGTTTCTCTATGACGAAATCGAGGCAGAGGTGAGGGCCCAGGCACTTTTAACAGACTTTTGAAAATTTCCTTTTTCCTCTGAGTGTTAGAGGGAACAACATCTCTTTTTAATACAAGGAGGTTCAAACAATGGAATGAACTTGGAAATATACATTTTGGGGTGAACCCTTCTATCTGCACTTTTTTCTGTGCATCCACACGGGATGATTGGGGTCTTAAAACATCAGCTGTTGGGGGATATCCTTTTCATGTGACTGCATGTCGTGAACAGTGCGTATCTTGCCTGTTTCTTTCATGAACACAGTTTAGAGCAGGGGCATTGTACAGAAGAGATGCCCTGAACCAACCTCTATTTAATTTCTCTAGTTTTAGCTTTTTATTTTTAATTATAAATAATGCTTTGATGAACTTCCTTGCACATATCTTTTTAGTTGTATTGGATTATTCTTGAGGACAGATTCCTACAAGTGGAATTATTAAGTCTGTGCACATGCAGCTAAGGAGAAAAATCTTATTTTCTAGCTCAAGATGTAAGAGAATTTAACCTCAGCAGATTACATTATACATCTGGGTCTCCTTCCCCACATCCTCACAAAAACCACAGGAAGTGCTTCTTTGGGGAGATGTCGTGGGCTCCCGGGTGAGGCAGGGTGGGCTGGGGACAGAGACCCCTGGGTCCTGGGGCAGCTCCGCTCTGAGCACAGGGTGTCCTCATCTCAGTTCTGGGGGGTATGTGCTAGCCCCATTTGCAAGTGAGGATACAGTTTTGAGGGTGAAGTCACAGACTGTGTCCACCCTGCAACTCTGACCGACGTTGGGAGCCCAGAGGAGGCCACGGGCAGCGGCTCTTGGGACATAGAGCCTGGAGTCAGGAGCTGCCCCCAGATGCAGTGCATGATAGCCCCTGGGAGCACGTGAAGAACAGAGACTTTCTTATATTCCATTGTATTTAAGAGAATTGGAGCATTTTTCTCCATCAGTAAGCAAGGTTCTGACATAATTTTCATTGGTGGTGTGGTGGTCACTCCTGGTCCCACTGAAATGGATTTAATCTGTTATTGTTGCACAGTAAAGATGTTTCTGTTTTCTCATAAGAGCCTTTTTTAGTTGCCTTAACAAAGGGTCGGGGTTTTGTTTTGTTTTTTAATTCAATCCCCAGAATTTATTTATTTTATAACTGGAAGTTGTACCGTTTGACCCCCTTCACCCAGTTCTCCCATGCTCCACCTCTGCAACCACCAATCTCTTCTTTGTATTTATGGGTTTGTTTTTGGTTTTTTTTTAGATTCCACATATAAGTGAGATCATGCAGTATTTGTCTTATTTCACTTAGCATAGCACCCTCAAGGTCCATCTATGTTGTCGAAAATGGCAGGGTTTCCTTCTCTTTTATGACTAATATTCCATTTGTGTGTTTGTGTGTGTGTGTGTGTGTGTGTGTGTACATACCTTCTTTATCCATTTATCTATCAGTGGACACTTAGGTTGTTTCCATGTCTTGGCTGTTGTGCTGCAGTGAACCCTGGGGTACAGATATCATTTTGAGTTAGGGTTTCCATTTAAATACCTAGAAGTGGAATTGCTGGATCAAAAAAAAAATTTTTTTTTAAGTTCTGTTATTTGATCTTGGTTTAGGGAAGCTTTTTTGTGGGGGGGGAGCCGGGTGCCATACCACACAGCTTGGGGGGATCTTAGTTCCCCGATCAGGGATTGAATCCAGGCCCTTGGCAATGAAAGTGCAGAGTCCTTACCACTGGACCACCAGGGCATTCCCTAGGGAAGCAAAATTTAATGCATGCTTTCCTTTCCTTTCCTTTCCTTTAGGTGAATCTCTGCTTTGACCAATTTGTTTATAAGCTGGCCGACCAGATATTTGCATATTATAAGGTTATGGCAGGAAGGTATGTGTTTGTAATTTGGGTACAAAATCTTGGGCAACTTGATCTGACATTTCCATTAAAATTCACAGCACGTGAGAAATTGTCCTCTGTTCCTTCCATGCTAGTTTGCTTCTTGATAAACGGTTACGATCCGAATGCAAGAATCAGGGTGCAACAATCCATCTCCCGCCATCTAATCGCTATGAGACGCTGCTCAAGCAGAGGCACGTGCAGGTGAGCCAGGCCTTTCCTGGGCACGGTGAGGCATGGAGCCGGCAGTGGAGATAGTGGGGTTTTCTTAGAGCTCCTCGGGTTTTAATAGATGTCCGTATGTATGTGGCTGTGGGACCATCCATGTAAAGAGCTGAGGTTTTAAAGATAAGCAGTTTCTCTTGGATAATCTGACACACAAGGGAAGGCTGCCCTGCGCAGCTCCCGGGAGGCCTGGCCCAAGCACAGCTCCTCTCCAGGAGGCCCAAAGACAGAGCTTAAAAGAAAGAAGATGTGGACTCTAGCCAGCTCAGAGTGGCGGAAAGGAGCTGCTTCTTGGCCAGCACAAAGAGTAATAATACAGTGCTTGTTTTTTTTGTTTCTTTCAAAATAACATACATACATCACCAAAAGGAAAATACAGAAAACTGTAGGGAAATCTCATGTAATTCTATCTGCAAATAACCAGCATGCACATTTTGGGACATTTTCACCAGGGTTTTGCCTGTATTTTTATGTTATTGAAATGATACTGAGGTATGCACATGTTGTTAGGACTCTGCAGTAGAGATGGAGTAGTTTTTTCTTACTCATCCTTGTGACACGGTGAGGGTAAGGCACACGCAGGCCGCTCTGTGCTGGGAGGTGGCCCTGAACCCGTTACAAGGAGTATGCTAAGTGCCAGACCCAGGCTCTCCAGGATCTCTGGGGAGGCTTGGGGTTTCTGTCTGTGATGTAAGTGTAAGTACACTATAAAAGTCCTTTTACAGCTTTGACTTGCAGAATTTCAGCTCTAGGAAAGTAGGGTATTTGATCATACTGTCATCTAAATTTTGCACATTATTTGTCTGTCTTATCTTTTGGAATCAGTTTCCTGGGATAGATCCATATTCTTTTGCTTATTTTGTTTTTTGTTGTTCATGCTTTCCACTCTCTGTGTCCAGCTCCTGGGCAGGTCCATAGACCTCAATCGTCTGATTACTCAGCGCGTCTCCACCGCCATGTACAAATCCCTGGAACTGGCAATTGGGCGATTTGAGAGTGAAGACCTGACATCAATAGTTGTAAGTGCTCTCCCTTTTCTTAGGCTCAGCAGATTTGGGGGATTGGAGCTACTTCTACTTTGGTCATTATTGATCAGTTGACCTGATGGTAGGTTCATTTTTTGCATAGAACTTAAAAAGTTTGCACTCACTGAGCTGGGCCTGCCTGGGTATCTGCTCTTTGTATTCACAACTCTAAATTGACTTCAAAGAACAAATAGTCACACCTCACTACGGCAAAAGATATGGCAAAAGAATGAAAGGAGGAACGTTTTCAAAATTAGAAAGAAATGAAGACAGACAGAAAGGATTTGAGAGAAAATCATGGAGGTGATGGACAGTGAAGATTCAACATACATATCATAGAGGCCCCTGAAGACAAAAACCAAAGCAATGAGATGGAACAAACATTAAAAATGCTACTTCAAGAAAACTTTGATGAAATAAAACACAGTATAAATACATATTAGAAGCAAATATCATGTACATGGGAAGACGGACCTAAAGTGGCCAACACCAAAGAACACTGTAGTTAACATTGTAGTATTGGACTTTCAAGCAAAAGGAAAAACCCTCTGGGTATCTGAGCAGAGTGGTCAGGGAAAGAAAATCCAATTGTCCTCAGACCTTTGCCAGCAGGGAAGGAAATGCAACTTAAGGATTTTGTGCCAAATCTGTCTTCCAAGAATAATGGCTGCAGGCAAATGGTAATGAGCTTGTGAGAAATCCAGGAAGACTCTGTTCCTAGAGAAGCAGGTTGGGGGCGGGTGTCTGCTGGGCCCACCTCGAGGCAGAGCATCTCCACAGGGGTGAGCGTGTTCCCCCTCCTTCCTCAGAATCCAGGCTGTCTGTGGCCACAGAGCCCACAGTGGCTCTTCCTTCAGCCTGGTTTGGGCTGGGCCATGGTGTTTCATTGCCCTTGGTCTTAACATGATTCCGTTGAGGTTTTGACCACTATAAATAGAATGCAAGCCAGAGACCTTTTTTTCCCCCCAGCTTTTAGTTTTATTGATCTTTGCTATTGTTTTCTTTGTTTCTATTGCATTTATTTCTGCTCTGATGTTTATGATTTCTTTCCTTCTACTAACTTTGGGTTTTGTTTGTTCTTTCTCTAGTTCCTTTAGGTGTGAGGTTAGGTTGTTTATTTGAGATTTTTCTTGTTTCTTGAGGTAGGCTTGTACTGCTACAAAATTCCCTCTTAGAATTACTTTTGCTGCATCACATAGGTTTTGGATTGTCGTGTTTTTGTTGTCATTTGTCTCTAGGTATTTTTTGATTTCCACTTTGACTTCTTCAGTGATCTCTTGGTTATTTAGTAACGTATTGTTTAGCCTCCATGTATTTGTGTTTTTTACGTTTTTTTCCCCTGTAATTGATTTCTAATCTCATAGCGTTGTGGTCAGAAAAGATGCTTGATACGATTTCCGTTTTCTTAAATTTACTGAGGCTTGATTTGTGACCCAGGATGTGATCTATCCTGGAGAATGTTCCATGTGCACTTGAGAAGAAAGTGTAATCTGCTGAAACCCCGTGTGGGCGGCTGGCCTGACCTCTCTCCCGCTCTGCAGGTACGTCCTCTA
Source organism: Physeter macrocephalus (assembly GCF_002837175.3). Lineage (NCBI taxonomy): Eukaryota > Metazoa > Chordata > Mammalia > Artiodactyla > Physeteridae > Physeter > Physeter macrocephalus. Next base: position 39,240,196 of record NC_041215.1, on the reverse strand, counting down.
CTCGCTGGACCTGTACAACGATAGCGCCCACTATGCCCTCACCAGGTTCAACAAGCAGTTTCTCTATGACGAAATCGAGGCAGAGGTGAGGGCCCAGGCACTTTTAACAGACTTTTGAAAATTTCCTTTTTCCTCTGAGTGTTAGAGGGAACAACATCTCTTTTTAATACAAGGAGGTTCAAACAATGGAATGAACTTGGAAATATACATTTTGGGGTGAACCCTTCTATCTGCACTTTTTTCTGTGCATCCACACGGGATGATTGGGGTCTTAAAACATCAGCTGTTGGGGGATATCCTTTTCATGTGACTGCATGTCGTGAACAGTGCGTATCTTGCCTGTTTCTTTCATGAACACAGTTTAGAGCAGGGGCATTGTACAGAAGAGATGCCCTGAACCAACCTCTATTTAATTTCTCTAGTTTTAGCTTTTTATTTTTAATTATAAATAATGCTTTGATGAACTTCCTTGCACATATCTTTTTAGTTGTATTGGATTATTCTTGAGGACAGATTCCTACAAGTGGAATTATTAAGTCTGTGCACATGCAGCTAAGGAGAAAAATCTTATTTTCTAGCTCAAGATGTAAGAGAATTTAACCTCAGCAGATTACATTATACATCTGGGTCTCCTTCCCCACATCCTCACAAAAACCACAGGAAGTGCTTCTTTGGGGAGATGTCGTGGGCTCCCGGGTGAGGCAGGGTGGGCTGGGGACAGAGACCCCTGGGTCCTGGGGCAGCTCCGCTCTGAGCACAGGGTGTCCTCATCTCAGTTCTGGGGGGTATGTGCTAGCCCCATTTGCAAGTGAGGATACAGTTTTGAGGGTGAAGTCACAGACTGTGTCCACCCTGCAACTCTGACCGACGTTGGGAGCCCAGAGGAGGCCACGGGCAGCGGCTCTTGGGACATAGAGCCTGGAGTCAGGAGCTGCCCCCAGATGCAGTGCATGATAGCCCCTGGGAGCACGTGAAGAACAGAGACTTTCTTATATTCCATTGTATTTAAGAGAATTGGAGCATTTTTCTCCATCAGTAAGCAAGGTTCTGACATAATTTTCATTGGTGGTGTGGTGGTCACTCCTGGTCCCACTGAAATGGATTTAATCTGTTATTGTTGCACAGTAAAGATGTTTCTGTTTTCTCATAAGAGCCTTTTTTAGTTGCCTTAACAAAGGGTCGGGGTTTTGTTTTGTTTTTTAATTCAATCCCCAGAATTTATTTATTTTATAACTGGAAGTTGTACCGTTTGACCCCCTTCACCCAGTTCTCCCATGCTCCACCTCTGCAACCACCAATCTCTTCTTTGTATTTATGGGTTTGTTTTTGGTTTTTTTTTAGATTCCACATATAAGTGAGATCATGCAGTATTCGTCTTATTTCACTTAGCATAGCACCCTCAAGGTCCATCTATGTTGTCGAAAATGGCAGGGTTTCCTTCTCTTTTATGACTAATATTCCATTTGTGTGTTTGTGTGTGTGTGTGTGTGTGTGTGTGTACATACCTTCTTTATCCATTTATCTATCAGTGGACACTTAGGTTGTTTCCATGTCTTGGCTGTTGTGCTGCAGTGAACCCTGGGGTACAGATATCATTTTGAGTTAGGGTTTCCATTTAAATACCTAGAAGTGGAATTGCTGGATCAAAAAAAAAATTTTTTTTTAAGTTCTGTTATTTGATCTTGGTTTAGGGAAGCTTTTTTGTGGGGGGGGAGCCGGGTGCCATACCACACAGCTTGGGGGGATCTTAGTTCCCCGATCAGGGATTGAATCCAGGCCCTTGGCAATGAAAGTGCAGAGTCCTTACCACTGGACCACCAGGGCATTCCCTAGGGAAGCAAAATTTAATGCATGCTTTCCTTTCCTTTCCTTTCCTTTAGGTGAATCTCTGCTTTGACCAATTTGTTTATAAGCTGGCCGACCAGATATTTGCATATTATAAGGTTATGGCAGGAAGGTATGTGTTTGTAATTTGGGTACAAAATCTTGGGCAACTTGATCTGACATTTCCATTAAAATTCACAGCACGTGAGAAATTGTCCTCTGTTCCTTCCATGCTAGTTTGCTTCTTGATAAACGGTTACGATCCGAATGCAAGAATCAGGGTGCAACAATCCATCTCCCGCCATCTAATCGCTATGAGACGCTGCTCAAGCAGAGGCACGTGCAGGTGAGCCAGGCCTTTCCTGGGCACGGTGAGGCATGGAGCCGGCAGTGGAGATAGTGGGGTTTTCTTAGAGCTCCTCGGGTTTTAATAGATGTCCGTATGTATGTGGCTGTGGGACCATCCATGTAAAGAGCTGAGGTTTTAAAGATAAGCAGTTTCTCTTGGATAATCTGACACACAAGGGAAGGCTGCCCTGCGCAGCTCCCGGGAGGCCTGGCCCAAGCACAGCTCCTCTCCAGGAGGCCCAAAGACAGAGCTTAAAAGAAAGAAGATGTGGACTCTAGCCAGCTCAGAGTGGCGGAAAGGAGCTGCTTCTTGGCCAGCACAAAGAGTAATAATACAGTGCTTGTTTTTTTTGTTTCTTTCAAAATAACATACATACATCACCAAAAGGAAAATACAGAAAACTGTAGGGAAATCTCATGTAATTCTATCTGCAAATAACCAGCATGCACATTTTGGGACATTTTCACCAGGGTTTTGCCTGTATTTTTATGTTATTGAAATGATACTGAGGTATGCACATGTTGTTAGGACTCTGCAGTAGAGATGGAGTAGTTTTTTCTTACTCATCCTTGTGACACGGTGAGGGTAAGGCACACGCAGGCCGCTCTGTGCTGGGAGGTGGCCCTGAACCCGTTACAAGGAGTATGCTAAGTGCCAGACCCAGGCTCTCCAGGATCTCTGGGGAGGCTTGGGGTTTCTGTCTGTGATGTAAGTGTAAGTACACTATAAAAGTCCTTTTACAGCTTTGACTTGCAGAATTTCAGCTCTAGGAAAGTAGGGTATTTGATCATACTGTCATCTAAATTTTGCACATTATTTGTCTGTCTTATCTTTTGGAATCAGTTTCCTGGGATAGATCCATATTCTTTTGCTTATTTTGTTTTTTGTTGTTCATGCTTTCCACTCTCTGTGTCCAGCTCCTGGGCAGGTCCATAGACCTCAATCGTCTGATTACTCAGCGCGTCTCCACCGCCATGTACAAATCCCTGGAACTGGCAATTGGGCGATTTGAGAGTGAAGACCTGACATCAATAGTTGTAAGTGCTCTCCCTTTTCTTAGGCTCAGCAGATTTGGGGGATTGGAGCTACTTCTACTTTGGTCATTATTGATCAGTTGACCTGATGGTAGGTTCATTTTTTGCATAGAACTTAAAAAGTTTGCACTCACTGAGCTGGGCCTGCCTGGGTATCTGCTCTTTGTATTCACAACTCTAAATTGACTTCAAAGAACAAATAGTCACACCTCACTACGGCAAAAGATATGGCAAAAGAATGAAAGGAGGAACGTTTTCAAAATTAGAAAGAAATGAAGACAGACAGAAAGGATTTGAGAGAAAATCATGGAGGTGATGGACAGTGAAGATTCAACATACATATCATAGAGGCCCCTGAAGACAAAAACCAAAGCAATGAGATGGAACAAACATTAAAAATGCTACTTCAAGAAAACTTTGATGAAATAAAACACAGTATAAATACATATTAGAAGCAAATATCATGTACATGGGAAGACGGACCTAAAGTGGCCAACACCAAAGAACACTGTAGTTAACATTGTAGTATTGGACTTTCAAGCAAAAGGAAAAACCCTCTGGGTATCTGAGCAGAGTGGTCAGGGAAAGAAAATCCAATTGTCCTCAGACCTTTGCCAGCAGGGAAGGAAATGCAACTTAAGGATTTTGTGCCAAATCTGTCTTCCAAGAATAATGGCTGCAGGCAAATGGTAATGAGCTTGTGAGAAATCCAGGAAGACTCTGTTCCTAGAGAAGCAGGTTGGGGGCGGGTGTCTGCTGGGCCCACCTCGAGGCAGAGCATCTCCACAGGGGTGAGCGTGTTCCCCCTCCTTCCTCAGAATCCAGGCTGTCTGTGGCCACAGAGCCCACAGTGGCTCTTCCTTCAGCCTGGTTTGGGCTGGGCCATGGTGTTTCATTGCCCTTGGTCTTAACATGATTCCGTTGAGGTTTTGACCACTATAAATAGAATGCAAGCCAGAGACCTTTTTTTCCCCCCAGCTTTTAGTTTTATTGATCTTTGCTATTGTTTTCTTTGTTTCTATTGCATTTATTTCTGCTCTGATGTTTATGATTTCTTTCCTTCTACTAACTTTGGGTTTTGTTTGTTCTTTCTCTAGTTCCTTTAGGTGTGAGGTTAGGTTGTTTATTTGAGATTTTTCTTGTTTCTTGAGGTAGGCTTGTACTGCTACAAAATTCCCTCTTAGAATTACTTTTGCTGCATCACATAGGTTTTGGATTGTCGTGTTTTTGTTGTCATTTGTCTCTAGGTATTTTTTGATTTCCACTTTGACTTCTTCAGTGATCTCTTGGTTATTTAGTAACGTATTGTTTAGCCTCCATGTATTTGTGTTTTTTACGTTTTTTTCCCCTGTAATTGATTTCTAATCTCATAGCGTTGTGGTCAGAAAAGATGCTTGATACGATTTCCGTTTTCTTAAATTTACTGAGGCTTGATTTGTGACCCAGGATGTGATCTATCCTGGAGAATGTTCCATGTGCACTTGAGAAGAAAGTGTAATCTGCTGTTTTCGGATGGAATGTCCCATAAATATCAATTAAATCTATCTGGTCTGTTGTTTCATTTAAAGCTTATGTTTCCTTATTAACTTTCTGTCTGGATGATCTGTCCATTGGTGTAAGTGAGGTGTTAAAGTCCCCCACTATTATTGTGTTACTGTCGATTTCCTCTTCTATAGCTGTTAGCATTTGCCTTATGTATTGAGGTGCGCCTCTGTTGCATGCATATATATTTATAATTGTTATATCTTCTTCTTGGATTGATCACTTGATCATTATGTAGTGTCCTTCCTTGTCTCTTGTAACATTCTTTATTTTAAAGTCTATTTTATCTGATTTGAGTATTGCTACTCCAGCTTTCTTTTGATTTCCATTTTCATGGAATATCTTTTCCATCCCCTCACTTTCAGTCTGTATGTGTCCCTAGGTCTGAAGTGGGTCTCTTGTAGACAGCATATATATGGGTCTTGTTTTTGAATCTATTCAGCAAGCCTGTGTCTTTTGGTTGAAGCATTTAATCCATTCACATTTAAGGTAATTTTCAGTATGTATGTTCCTATTACCAATTTCTTTAATTGTTTTGGGTTTGTTTTTGTAGGTCCTTTTCTTCTCTTGTGTTTACCACTTAGAGAAGTTCCTTTAGCATTTGTTGTAGAGCTGGCTTCGTGGTACTGAATTCTCTTAGCTTTTGCTTGTCTGTAAAGCTTTTGATTTCTCTGTCAAATCTGAATGAGATCCTTGCTGGGTAGAGTAATCTTGGTTATAGTTTCTTCCCTTTCATCACTTTAAATATATCGTGCCACTCCCTTCTGGCTTGTAGAGTTTCTGCTGAGAAGTCAGCTGTTAACCTTATGGTAATTCCCTTGTATGCTATTTGTCATTTTTCCCTTGTTGCTTTTAATAATTTTTCTTTGTCTTTAACTTTTGTCAATTTGATTACTGTGTGTCTCGGCATGTTTTTCTTTGGGTTTATCCTGCCTGGGACTCTCTGCGCTTCCTGGACTTGGGTGGCTATTTCCTTTCCCATGTTAGGGAATTTTTCGACTATAATCTCTTCACATATTTTCTCGGGTCCTTTCTCTCTCTCTTCTCCTTCCGGGACCCCTATAATGTGAAAGTTGGTGCACTTAATGTTGTCCCAGAGGTCTCTTAGTCTGTCTTCATTTCTTTTCATTCTTTTTTCTTTATTCTGTTCCATGGCAGTGAATTCCACCATTCTGTCTTCCAGGTCACTTATCCGTTCTTCTGCCTCAGTTATTCTGCTATTGATTCCTTCTAGTGTATTTTTCATTTCAGTTATTGTATTGTTCATCTGTGTTTGTTTGTTCTTTAATTCTTCTAGGTCTTTGTTAAACAGTTGTTTTTCTGGAGTTTTATCTTGTTCCTTCATCTGGTACATAGTCCTCTGCCTTTTCATTTTGTCTGTCTTTCTGTGAATGTGGTTTTTGTTCAACAGGCTGCAGGATTGTAGTTCTTCTTGCTTCTGCCCAGAGACCATTTTAAATTTACTTGTAGTCACATTAGAAAAGGAGAAAGTAATTGGAGGAATTAATTTTAGTAATCTATTTTATTTAACCCAATATATCCAAAAATTAACAATTCAATATATAATCATTATAAGAACTCTATTGACGTGGATATCTTACATTCTTTGTTTTCATATTCAGTTTCTGAAACCTGTGCATCTCACATGTATGGCGCATCTCAGTTTGGACCAGCCACGTTCTTGTTGCCATATGTGGCCAGTGGCTGCCGCAGGGGATAGTACAGACCTGGGCAGGTTTATGAACAGTCAGTGTGAGAGCCTGCAAGGCCACCTCTGAACATGCTTACCAGCTCTGCTGCACAGCAATGCTTTTGAGTAACTTCAGGTGCGTTAGGGAAGCTGATTAAGGCTAACACCTGAGGACACTGTGTGCCGTCGGGTGGGGGTGGACACATCCCAGTGTTCTCTGCCCTGTGAGGGGTTTGGAGGCCAGCAGTGGACAGTGGGAGGTAACTGCAGTGGAGAATGGACAGTGACCATTCGGGGGCAACCATGGAAAGGAGGGGCTTAATTTTAAGAGCAGTGGAGAGGACATGAATTTAGGTGTGAGAAGTAAGCTTGTGTCACCTGCCGCACCGCCACCATGTGCGTTCTTGGCCTAGCTCACTGGCCCCCCCTCAGTGCAGCCCCTCGTTGTCCATGTCTTGCTCTGCCCACTCCCGGCCCACCACCATGGCGCTACCCATGTAGAGGACGGAGGCCGCCACGCCAGGCCCAACTGTGTCCTCATGCCCCCGTCTTTGTGGTCCCACAGGAGCTGGATGGCCTCTTGGAAATCAACCGCATGACCCACAAGCTGCTGAGCAGGTACCTGACTCTGGACAGCTTTGATGCCATGTTCCGGGAGGCCAACCACAATGTGTCAGCACCCTACGGGAGAATCACCCTCCACGTCTTCTGGGAGCTCAACTACGACTTCCTGCCCAACTACTGCTACAACGGCTCCACCAACCGGTGAGCATGCTACCTCACAGATGGCTCTGGATGCCCCTTCCAATGGGCATCGAAACAGGATGGTCTCAGGGCCCATCTTTTCCCATGTCCAGGATACTCAGGCCCTCCTGGTCTCCTCCATTTGCAAGTGCAGCCCTGGGCCAGCCCTTGGGTGTGTGGTCATGGCTTTCATGTGCAGACCGAGTGCGGGGCCAGAGTTCCTATCCAGGGCACTCCCTTGGGGCTCAGGGCCAAATCCATGGTACATGTGGACGGCAGCTGCTGGGTCTGTACCACCTCCATACTTTTAACGTCTACTGACGTTGGAATGTGCTGGGTGACTCTACTTTTCATGCTTCCATTCTGGGATGTCGGGCCATGTGAGGGTCTGCTAGTTAGCCGCCCTCCACACACCTACTATTTTACTATGTTGAACAACACAAAGTGGCCCGCTGAAAGGGTGGAATGGCTGCTGGCTGCAGGGTCATGTGGTCCAGTCTTGTGGTATAGCCAAGGTCCTGGGATGGCTCTGAGTCACCTCCTCACTCTGGCAACTGCCTTCCTGAGGCCTGTCCTCTCTGCGCTGAGCTTCGCTCCTGCTGTGTCAGCACAGGCCGGAGAGGAAACGTGTGTGTGTACTTGTGAGTGTGAGAAATGGGGGTGAGTATGAGTGAGGGTGTGTGTGAGAGACCGTGTGTGTGTGAGCATTATGACCACTTTTTATTTTTATTTATTTTTTATAAATTTATTTTATTTATTTTTGGCTGTGTTCGGTCTTTGTTGCTGTGCATGGGCTTTCTCTAGTTGCGGTGGCTTCTCTTGTTGCAGAGCACAGGCTCTAGGCACGCAGGCTTCAGTAGTTGTGGCCCGTGGGCTCTAGAGTGCAGGCTCAGTAGTTGTGGCGCACGGCTTTAGTTGCTCTGCAGCATGTGGGATCTTCCTGGACCAGGGATCAAACCCGTATCCCCTGCATTGGCAGGCGGATTCTTAACCACTGTGCCACCAGGGAAGTCCTATGACCACCTTTTAAAAGTAAGTGTCTTTTGCTTTTACTTTGCTTCACTACTGCATCTGAACATCCTACCATGTATTGGCTTGATCACTACTGTCTTTTAGGCCTAGATTTTTGTGTCTTGATCCAGGGGTGCTGAGCTTTGACCCCGAGGGCAGAAGGGAGGCCCTCCTGTGGCCTGATCATACCTGCTATTGCCACTGTCTGTTTGGGACCCCAGGGTTGGTTTCCTTGTGGGAAATACAGGCCTGTTGCTGGTACGTGGAGGTGTGCCATTAGGGCCATCGGCCCAGCCCCATGCAGCAGCAGAGGGTACACGGCCATGGCCATAAGAACCACAGGTGAAGGAGCCCTGGTTGGCCTTCTTGGGTCGGGGGGCCCTGGGCCTGGCTGGGCAGAATCCACTGGAACCAAACTTTAGAGACTACTCATCCCTGTAAACTCCCTTCTAAGTGCCCAGGTTCTTGAAACAGGTATTTTTCAAGTTGTTTTAGAGTTGGAATTAACTAAAAAAATATTTTTATTGCATAAGTAATGCATCATAATTGTAGAAAAGCTAGAAATCGTGTGTGTGTTTATATGTGTGTGTGTGTGTGTGTATATATATATATATATATATATATATACATATGGAATAGGTATATGGGGAAATAATTAAATCCCTAGAGATTTCCCTTGTGAAATGTCTATCTTCTAGAGTTTTTGTCATACGGTCGAATATACATGTGTATTTTTTGTTTTGCAGAAATGGATGTTGTTAGGCATACTGTTAAATACACATTCTTTTTTCACATCATATGTCATGATGAGGGGCATTCCGTGTGTACGTACGTGCTTGTCGTGTTTCTGAAAATCTAAGTCATGGCCAACGTTTGCAAGATTTTCTGTGCTTTGGTCGGTCCGTTTGGAACTTTTGGAATTAATTTCTGTTATGTCCCTTAAATCATTTTGCCTAGTGCTTAGAACTGGCGTCTCTAAAGGTGAAATGCAGCCGAACCCCATTATTGGCAAGTTGAGAACATATGTTCCGGGGGGCGGTGGGCGTGCGGTGGGCAGGGCTGTGGAGATGGTAGAATCAGGCAACACAAAGAGTTGTGATTTTCTTGTGTTATTTTGGGTTGCATTTTTGATGATCTAGCATTTTGTCGCCCTTTAAGGGATTCCCAGAGATCTTGCAAAAGGAACAGTTGAAGATGCTCCCTGAGCCCCCTCTGTGCCAGCTGCACTGCGTGTGTACAGCATCTGCCTGTTCTGGTCATCTTGGTGACAGCCCGGTGGGTCGAGGGCTCAAAAACAACAGGAGCCGTGTGGAAGGACTGCAAGGGGGGTGGGAGGGGGCTGAAATCTACATGGTGATGAAAACTCAGCACGTGCTATAAACCTTTCTGTTGAATCGCTGTGTTTTCCGAAAGATGCTCCAGGCATGATGAGTCAAGAGTGTGCAGTGAGGGAAAGAGGTCTCTTTCCAGGCCCTGCCTGCCAAGCTGGGCCCACATGGGTGCCCTTGCCCTGATGGGGGCCGATGCTAGGGAACAACCTGCCATCCTAGGCTACCTGTCCTACTGGCAAAAGGAGTCTTGAGTCAGAGACGAGCTTGCCAGGACTCAGGTCAGGAAGTTGGTGCCGTGCGACCCAGCAACCTTAGCAGGAGTGGAACACCTCCAGGCTGTGTCACTTGCACGACCCGACCCATCAGGTGTATAAACTGACGAGAGGCACCTCTGCCCTGGGTCCCCTTAGCCCGTCCAGCATGAGGTCCACCCTGAAGAGCAGCAAGCAGATGGCTGCCCTCACCTGATAGTGCGTGCTCCCCGCTGCCCGCACAGCGCTGGTAGGTGGCTTTGCCTCCAACGGGCTGTGCGATTGATTGCACGGTAACCCAGTTTCCCATGCACTGGAGCTGTGACCTTGGGCACGTGTGCTGGCAGGGGCCAGCGTGAAGTGACCTCAGCCTCCTTGGGCACCTCAGAAACCTGAGGTGCAATTCAGAGGGAGCCCTGGCTGCATGAGATGCAGACTTCACCAGAGCAGCAGCGCTGGAGGCCTCCACCTCTTGCTAGCATTGGCAAAAGCCATTACTTCTGTATTTTTTGTGTGTGTGTGGTACGCGGGCCTCTCACTGCTGTGGCCTCTCCCGTTGCGGAGCACAGGCTCCGGATGCTCAGGCCCAGCGGCCATGGCTCACGGGCCCAGCCGCTCCGCGGCATGTGGGATCTTCCCGGACCGGGGCACGAACCCGTGTTCCCTGCATCGGCAGGCGGACTCCCAACCACTGCACCACCAGGGAAGCCCTACTTCTGTATTTTTAACAGGTCTTTCAGTGGAACCCTTAGAGCTTCATTATCTGGAAAAGACATTTTAAAATAGCGTTTCGTATGTCCACGTTGCACGTGGAAACCTGAGAAGACACAAAATTATGCCACCCAGTATCTTAATTACATGCCTGAGGGTTTTCTGAGAGCTGCTTGCAGGGAAACCAGAACTCCGTTTGTTGCTTGGCGTATCTACTTATTTTGCTGCTTATTTCTGATTAATGATTTATGCCTGGTGACTCTGGGAGGTCTCATGGGGTGGCCTGTGACTTAAATTTAACCTGTACAGCTACTAATTGTGACAGCGCGATAGCCCTCGAAGTAAGCCAGCAGTTGGGATCAGAGTCGGGCCTCTTTGTCTGGAAGACCACTGAGGAGGGTGTGTCCTCAGGGCAACGTACCACAAGGCTGTCCCATCACTGGCCCTCCGTCCCTTGGTTAGGGTGGTGGCTGCCAAGTTTCTCCACTGGCGTGTTTCCATTTTTCTGTTTGAAATTTATAAGTAATATATAGGGAGATAATCTGAGACTTTCAAAACGGTTCCTTGTTAAAACTTGACCCACTAATTTCAGCATGATTCTTACCCAAATCAGTTATCACTGTGATGTTTGAGCAATGGTGATTTTCTAACCTTTTCATTCCATCTACAGTTATTAGTTGACATTCTGCTATACATATTAGCATTTTTTATCTGTTTGTTTCTTATTAGTAAGGGGATTCTTATGCAGGGTTAAAATCTGTTACTGTCATGACTTGATGATGTGGCTCAAATCAGCTCTGTTTTGGCTGGTGGGAGCCCCTTCCGCCCCGTTTTTATATCTTCTTGTCTGTCCCATGATTCTTAAGCCCTGTCTTACTTTCTGCACCACAAGAAGTCCCAGGTTCATCTTGGAATTCTCCTACTTTATCCTTGTAATCTGTTATTCTATGAGGATTCCTTTTAATGGAGAATATTTTAAAATTAAGCCAAGTCTGGGTGTTAGGTATGCTCACTGCTACTGGTGTGTCCTTGTTTCTAGCCCCTTTCAGTGGTCAGAGCTAGGAAGGACTTACATGTGTGCTGTGTCAGATTCCTGTGGCTGCCATAACAAGTTACCACCAACTGGGGGGCGGGGCCTTAAAGCAACAGGTTTATTCTCTCACAGTTCCGGAGGCAACAAGCCCCAAATCAAGGAGTCAGCAGGGCTGTGCTCCCTCTGAGGCCCTGGGTAGGGTCTTCTCTTGACTCTTTTCACCTCTGGTGTGGTGAGCAGTCCTCGGCCCGCAGCCGCATGGCTCCAGTCTCTGTCTCTGTTGGCATGTGGCATTTTCCTCATGTGTCTCTCTCCTATTCCTGTGAGGACTGGAGTCATGTTATATTGGATTAAGGGCCAACTCTGCTCCAGCAAGACTTCATCTTAGCTAATTACGTCTGCAACAGCCCTGTTTCTGAATAAGAGCACATTATGAGGTATTAGTAACTGAGACTTCAGCTTATCTTCTGCGGGGACACAAACCCATAATGTTTATATGTGTGTCTACTTCTGTCCAGCTCTTTATATATTGAAACCATGAATTCACACTGCTGTCTTCAATTCCAATTCAGCAATGCAGGCTTCATTTCCGTTTCTGTAACTTCCTTCTACACTGAGAATTCTTGTTTCATCATTCTTAATATATTTACTCATTTACTCAGTTCTAGAACATGAAGAAAGTAGTTTCAGAATTACTTATCCTTCCCACTGTGAAACACAAACCTATTAACTGGAATTCAGTATTTTTTCCATTTTTTAATACTTAGATTGAGAAATGTATTCAGTCCAAATGTGGTGTTCAAAAGTTATTTGAGATAATGGAGTAACAGAGTTTGGATTTACTCTTTGCCTTAAACAAGTGGAAAACTGGACGTTTATGAAACAGCGGTTTTCACTGGATGTTTCCCGGGAGAAAGGAGACGAAGGGTATGATCTCTGTGACTTCCCCTGGCTTCCTGCCTGGAAGCATTTTGGAGGTGGAGGTCTTGTTTGATAGAGGAGATGAGGAAGCACAGACGGCTGGGGTTTGCAAAGCAGAGTGTCGAGAGGCGGGAGCTACACAGAGAAAGAGCTCCTGAAACCAACTTAGGAGCCCTTTAGTCTTTGCTTGAATATTAAACTGTGTGCGCTGGGTGGAAGTCCACAAGGCTGTGGAAGAACAGCTGCCGGGGAGTGGTAGACAGAATTGTGCCCAGAGCTCGCCAGCACTACAGGAGTCATTTGAAGCGGCCTGTGAGAATGGGGAAAGCTCACTGAATACCCAGGCATTGGCTAGAATTGCCAGCAGGGCCTGTCTTACTACCAGCGCTAGGGTAGTGACTACTTTTTACCCTAACAGATCGTGAAAAGATCCTGCTGACTTGCAAACAGTTTAACCGTTTGCCCACAAAACTCAACCCTCTTTAAAGGATAACGACAGAACCCAGCCGTTCAGCAACGTGATGTTTCTATGTAAATGTGATGATCAGCTCCACAGGCTGCTGTCCTCTCCTCAGATGCAAACGTTTGTTTCATGCACTAGTGGTGTTTTGACAGTTATATCCTTTTTTATTTATTAAAGTGCAATATGTGTTAATCAAGTTTTTTGAATTTAATAATTAGCAAATCCATGAATTTTTTTAATCATGCTTCTTTGTAAAAAGTTTTATATGTTTAAATGAACGCTTCTGATTTGAAAGTGTGAGTCGATTTTGACATTTCTGCTTTAAGATCCAAGCATTTGAGTTTTAGTGGCTCCTAATCTGTTATGAAGCCACAGTCTCTTGGCTCTGCAAGTGTGTTTACAGACTCATCTTCTGTCAGTTTGTACCCAGTGACCTGAGTGACCGCATCACTGTCCGAGTCTGCCTTCCCACTCCTATCCCTGCCATCATTTCTGTGTCCAGAGGCCCAGCAAGGCCCAAGTGCCTGCATCACCTCTTTTCAAAAGACTGAATGAAATGGTCCTGGTGCCAAGTTTGGAGAACTCTTTTTATGTGCTAGAAGGGCCTCCGGTGTCCTCTCTCTGTTCCTGAGCTTCGGATACATTTATTATACTTCAGAGTATTTATAGCTCATTCCTAGTATGGGTTTTGATTTCCCAGAATTTTCCTATGTGATGATTAATTGGGAGGAAGATTTAATTGATGAGTAATGGAAAAGTTCTGAATTTTAAAGAACTACCATTAAATTTTTGGTTTTCTTTCTTTTTTTTTAATCTTCCTTGTTTAGATTTGTTCGGACAGTATTACCATTTTCTCAAGAATTTCAAAGAGATAAACAGCCAAATGCACAACCCCAGTATTTGCATGGATCAAAGGTAGGTTCTTTTGTGTTTGTATTACGATTTTTAAGTTCATAGCGAAGCGTATTTTGAAGTTTAATTTGAATCAGTCTAGTTTCAATAATTTGAATGTATCATGCCACATATAAAATGTTATTGTTTCCTTCAGTTAGCACCCTTCTGAAAAGTAATGTCGTGCTGGGACAGCTTCTGGCCATGTGGTGGGTGTCAGCTGTGAGACTGTTGTCAGATTTAAAGGTGTAAAAATATCAAGCCAGGAAAGTTTGTGGAAGAGGCTTGGGGGGGGCACATCTGTGATGGAGGGGCAGGGTGGCCTGTCCAGCTGTGACACCTTAAAGGGGGGAGCTGAGGTGGGAAGGGGCACGTGGAAAACAGCTGACATCCAGGAACCACAGGACACCCAGCATCCCATGAGATGCGGCAGGTTGCCCGGCTGACGTGCAGCAGCAAGGGCATTGCTAAAGGTTAGTGTTGTCAGTATTTAAAGTACTCTTGCAATGTAATAAGAAAAGGACGAGCATTCTGTGCTAAAACGGAGGCAGGTGCATCTGCATATGCAAAGTAGGTGCCCATCTTGGGGGGGGCCGGGGGGGGGAAGAAAGATTAGATTGTTCTTTTTAAAGCGACCGGCTGTGACTGAACTTAAACTTATGGATTTCAGCCTCTTTCAGAAATTGTTCATGTCATTTTTATTCTTAAAACCGAAACCAATATTTTTTTGTTAGATCATTTGGACTCCTAACAGAGGTCTAACAAAAGTTTGCGTGAGGAACACTCATGTTGACTGTTCATCTCATATGATACTTTTTTGAGGATCAAAGAAAGGCAGAATGCCAGAACATCATGCTATCAGAGTTGAGCCACCGTGTTCCCTGTGAGCATTCAGACGTGTCAGCTGCACTTCAGTGTGCTGCTGTGCAGTTAGGGTGTTCGTACCTATGAGATTATGGAATACACAGGAATCCAATTCAAAAATCCAGTCCGTTCTTTTGTTAGGAGTGATGAGTGAGGGCTAGTGTCTTATGGTAATAAAATCGACTTAGATGAATGCCCACTTATGGTGTTACCTTTTTGGTACCTGGTAGTATCACCACTCTGAGTGAACACTCTCGAGTACATCACTGATGTTCTGTTTCCTGTAAGATAAGTAAGATTGTCCCTACTTCACAGTTGAAGATACACAGTGTTGAGGGCATTAGAGAACCCAGGGTACGTGACTAGTGAGTCTGGAGCCCTCGTCCACTGGTGTCCGGGCGAGGCCCCAGTCTCTGCATCAGGCGTGGTCAGCAGTGTTTCTTGACTTGAGCTGTGAGGCTCCCCTCCTCTGAGTCTGCGTGTTTTTTAGTGTAGGATTTGTAATTTTGCCCTCTCCAGAGGTAGTTCCTCCTCCCCTTCCTCTGAGTAGGTACATTGCTACGGTTGTGTTGTCCCTGGGATGTGCCATCTTTGGGGTGAGTGAGGGAGTGAGTGAGGTCTGCAGGAAGCCAGACACTCATGGGGGGGCCGGGGACTAGGTGTCATTGAGCCCCAGGCCCCGAGCAAGTGAGGGTGGCTTTGGGAGTGAATTTTCCCACTTATAACATGAGGCCATTTAATTTCACTAATGATTTTCATGTTTTTCAAGCATTAGAACTTATTATCAAGTGAAAACCTCACCCAGAATCCCAGCATCTTTTTTTTTTTTGGCCTATGTTGGGTCTTTGTTGCTGCGCGCGGGCTTTCTCTAGATACAGTAAGTGGGGGCTACTCTTTGTTGCGGTGTGTGGGCTTCTCATTGCGGTGGCTTCTCTTGTTGCAGAGCATGGGCTCTAGGCACGTGGGCTTCATTAGTTGTGGCTCGTGGGCTCTAGAGTGCAGGCTCAGTAGTTGTGGCGCACGGACTTAGTTGCTACACAGCATGTGGGATCTTCCTGGACCAGGGATCAAACCTGTGGGCAGGCAGGTTCTTAACTACTGTGCCACCAGTGAAGTCCCAGAATCCCAGCATTTAAAGCACAGTTTAGGGACACTGCTTTGGGAAAGCAACTGTTTTCTTGCTGCAAGTAATAAGCCCTTCCTTCTCTGGATTAAAAAATAATAATAAAGCACAGTTGGTGCTTTGAGGAGGGATGGCAGGAGGCAGGTTGTGTCTGAGCCCACAGTCAAGATATGGTCTTTTCAAGTCTGATAGGGTTGTAGGGGTGAATGTGACACAGGCATTTGGCAGTGTTTCCACCTTGGTGAATCTTGCATTTGATCATTGGTTTGGACTCAGAGTTTCTGTGTTGATGGTCCCAGGACCACCTGCACCTTTGGTGATTCTCCAGAAGGATTCATTCACAGCTGCAGTTTATTACAGCTAAAGGACACAAAGCAGGATCAGCAAGGGGGAAAGATGCATCTGGTGGTTATGGAAGCAGGTGCGGGCTTCCAGTGGTCTCTCATGGGGGTCGCATGGGACGTACAGAGTGATCCTGCCCAGGAAAGAGAAGCTCACAGGAACACCCGGGTCCAGGGCTAGGGGCATAGACACAGCCACCTATATGACTGGCCCAAGTTACTGAAACCCCAGAATCCCCAGAAGGAAAGGAGGGGCTTGCCATAAATCACTATTTGTACAAACAACCTAGACAAGCTTGTACAGCATGGTTAAGTGTCCCAAGTGTAGAAAACAACTGTATTAATCGGCAACATAGGCAACATTTCAAGGGCTGAGTTCCCAGGAATTGCAAGCAGGCCTCCTGAGGATATTCACTCAGAGCCGAGCAACTAGACTTCTGCCAGTTCTTCAGAATCCTTGCTTACATTGGGAGTCTCCCTGATAGGTGTGCAGACGTCTGTGTCCTTAAACAAGCTTGGAGGTCCCATCTGACAAGAAACCACCCTGACTACCTTTCTTGCCTGCCCCCCCTGCAGGGGCTGCTGTCCCCCACTCCCTGCATACCTCACTGCCTCATCACAGTCTATCCTTGGTGTCTCCCTCAGGAGACTGGGAGCAGTAACATGGGGGCAGCAGTGAGGCTCTGAGATACATTCATTTCTCATTCCAGGACCTCAGAATGTCTTCTGTAGGACTGGCAGTTTAATAAATGTTGAAAAACCAAATGGTTTCGTATTCTTCCTTCTGTTTTAGCAAGCTTGTTTTTATGTCATCAAGTTGAAAACATAGATACCAATAAAGGGCAGTCCATCAGGTTCTCTGGATGCCTCCACCTGAGGGCGCTGTGTGCTAATGCACTTTACGTATGGATTTTCTTTTTTTTTTAAACATCTTTATTGGAGTATAATTGCTTTACCATGGTGTGTTAGTTTCTGCTTTACAACAAAGTGAATCAGCTTTACGTATACATATGTTCCCATATCTCTTCCCTATTGTGTCTCCCTCCCTCCCACCCTCCCTCTCCCACCCCTCTAGGTGGTCACAAAGCACAGAGCTGATCTCC
>NC_041215.1:39182073-39222302 GCF_002837175.3 Physeter macrocephalus | reverse complement strand
TCTCCCTCCCTCCCACCGTCCCTATCCCACCCCTCTCGTGGTCACAAAGCACAGAGGTGATCTCCCTGTGCTATGCGGCAGCTTCCCACTAGCTATCTAATTTACATTTGGTAGTGCATATATGTCCCTGCCACTCTCTCACTTCGTCACAGCTTACCCTTCCCCCTCCCCATGTCCTCAAGTCCATGCTCTAGTAGGTCTGTGTTTTATTCCTGTCCTACCACTAATCTCTTCATGACATTTTTTTTTCTTAGATTCCATATATATGTGTTAGCATACGGTATTTGTTTTTCTCCTTCTGACTTACTTCACTCTGTATGACAGACTCCAGGTCTATCCACCTCATTACAAATAACTCAGTTTCATTTCTTTTTATGGCTGAGTAATATTCCATTGTATATATGTGCCACATCTTCTTTATCCATTCATCTGTTGATGGACACTTAGGTTGCTTCCATGTCCTGGCTATTGTAAATAGAGCTGCAGTGAACATTTTGGTACATGACTCTTTTTGAATTATGGTTTTCTTAGGGTATATGCCCAGTAGTGGGATTGCTGAGTAGTATGGTAGTTCTATTTGTAGTTTTTTAAGGAACCTCCATACTGTTCTCCATAGTGGCTGTATCTATTTACATTCCCACTAGCAGTGCAGGAGAGGGTGTGGAGAAAAGGGAATGCGTATGGATTCTTCATCTTCACCTGTGCATGGGGCTATGTTGAAAACCCTGGCAACTTCCATCAAGCGCTGGCCTTCTCTGTCCCCAGGCTTTGAACCTGGCCTACTCAAGCATCTATGGCAGCTACCGGAACTTTGTGGGGCCTCCACACTTCCAAGTCATCTGCAGGCTGCTCGGCTACCAGGGCATCGCAGTGGTCATGGAAGAGCTGCTGAAGGTGGTCAAGAGCCTGGTATGTTTCCCCTTGGTGGGCTTCCTTCCCGGGGCGGGGGGTGGTGGTGGGAAGGATCCTGCACACAATTCCTGTGTGGGGAGGGCCTCTCCATTCCATCTCTCACATCAGTCTCCACGCATGAGATTTCCTTTCCAGCCAAAGTCCCAGGTCGTTACCGTGCATTTGACTAACAGACTCCTTTTCAGAAGTGCCCGTCACACCCACAGCCTGTGTGGTGGTGTGGCTGGTGGCTGACACAGCCCATCTCTCACAGCTGCAAGGCACAATCCTACAGTACGTGAAGACGCTGATGGAGGTGATGCCCAAGGTGTGCCGGCTGCCGCGGCACGAGTACGGCTCCCCTGGTGAGCACAGCGTCTCCTTGGGGTGCACAGGGAGGGAGAGTGTCAGCCATAGGCCCCAGTAAGGGAAATCGAGTCGGAAATTACTGATAAGGATCAGATCTGCCTTCCCTGGGTGGGAGGAGGTGGGGAGCCCAACCAGAGCCTGATTGTTTCCAGCAGAAAAAACCAGCCTGCCTTTCAACCAGGAGCGGGTGTGCAGGAGGGTGTGTAGGAGTTGCCGTTTGGGGTGGGAATGCTGGGTGGGGAGTGAGGACTGTGAACCCTGTGCACCTAGGCTCTCCTACAACACCAGGATCTTGAAGATCACTGACCAGGGAGGGGCAGGGAGCTCCACTGCCAGGTCCAACTTAAAAGCTGGACAACTATCTTATTAAGTGACTTGGGCCCACACGTGGGTCGCCCATGCGAGACTGTTCTGATGGGTAGTCGGCTGGTGTGGCTGAGCCCCCAGGTGTTGCTGGCACCGCCCAGGCTATTGGTGTTTAAGGAGACAGTGAGATGACCCATTTGGCCCCTGGGAAGGGACATAACCGTTGGTCTGGCCTGGCTTCAGAGGATCTCAGAAAACAGATGAGTAACATTAGGATGATAAAACTGTTGCTCACATCCTGACTAGAGGTGGATATTTTAAAGGTGGATATTTTAAATGTCAAAGACAAGCCATTTAGGCCAAATCCAAAGCTGGTCTGGGGCAGAGCTGTGGACTTCAGGGCTGCTCTCTGAACGTCCTCGCCCAGCTGGCCTGGCACCACCGTGTGGATAGGGCCATGCTGCTGGGAGCACCCCTGCTCTCTCGTGCCCGTTTCGGGGTGGACCGCAGAGAGGAACGGATGGCCTCTCAGGCAGGCAAGCCTGTGGGGGTCCTTGCCAAACGGCTTTCAGGGCCTGACCTCTCGGAATGAGGGGTTTGAAGTCATTTAAGTTTCTGACTTTGTTCTCCTCAGGGTTTTTGTGGCTATTCTAGGTCTTCTGCATGACTACAGATTCTGGAGTCAGCCTGGGGATTTTTGACTGTATCAGCATTGAATGGATAGATTGAGTTCTTTCCAGACTTTATGCCTTGTGTCTTTTCCTGCCTTATTACAACATCCAGGGCCTCCAGGACAGTGGTGAAGATGTGTTGTCTTGCTCTGGAGCTCTGGGAGAAGGTGTGCAGATTCACCACTGAGTGTGACACTAGCTAGCTACAGGGTTTTTGTAGATGTCCTTTATCAGACTAAGTACATTGCCTTCTGTGCCTGTGAAGGGATACTGAATTTTACCAAATACCTCTTCTACATCTACTAGAGATGACAATGTGGTCTTTCTCATTTATTGCGACGTGATGCCTCCTCTGAAGATACAGGCAGACCTTGGAGATATTCATTGCAGGTTTGGTTCCAGATAACCGCAATAAAGTGAATATTGCCATAAAGCAAGCCACATGAATTTTTTTTATTTCCTGGTGCATATAAAGTTATGTTTACACCATAGTGTAGTCTATTAAGTGTGCAATGACACCATGCCTTATCAAACATACATATCTTAATTTAAAACACTTCATTGCTAAAAAATGGTAACCATCATCTGAGCCTTTAGCAAGTTGTGATCTTTTTGCAATAGTAACATCAAAGATCACTGATCCCAGGTCACCGTAACAAATACAATAATAATGAAAATGTTCAAATATCTCAAGAATTACCAAAATGTGACACAGAGACATGAAGTGAGGGGACGCTGCTGGGAAAACGGCACCTATAGACCTGCTTGATGCAGGGCTGCCACAAATCTCGTTTGTAAAAAACAGTGTCTGCAAAGCACAGTGAAAGAAGCCATGCCTGGACGGGGTTGACAGAGAAAGAGGCTTTGGAGCTGAGGCCCAGCACTCAGGCGGTGGACAAACCACCAGCGCAGGGAATGTGCTGGGCTCAGGAGACACGCGGCCACGTCCTTGTGGGCGCGACGGCGGTGTGAGAATGCTCAGTGTTCCCGCCGTGAACCCCAGGCTGCTCCCTGTGGGGCTGCCTCCCCTCCAGCCTCCCCCAGCCCCACACTCATGCTGTACCGCCACAGGCATCCTGGAGTTCTTCCACCACCAGTTAAAGGACATTGTTGAGTATGCGGAGCTGAAGACGGTGTGCTTCCAGAACCTACGGGAGGTCGGCAACGCCATCCTCTTCTGCCTGCTCATAGAGCAGAGCCTGGTGAGTGCCCCGCCCTGCCCCGCCCCGCGTCCCGCCAAGCCCCCCTCCCCACAGGTGATGGAACAGGCCGAGCTTTAGACGCTTGATTCAGTGGGGTTATTTAGTGGCGGAAGGGGAGCAAGTATCGTAAAGCACCGATCTTTTCTCATGACTGTTTAGACTTTAATTTGAATTTGTTCCCTACAACTGGAAAACAAAAATGCAATGCAGTTCATCACTTAAGAATGTTTTATTATATAGTATTGGCTGCATCTAAATTAACGTATGTGATATACACGTAAGGTAAAAGCACTGCTGCCCAGGGGAATTGTGTATGATGGAAAGTTCCATAGCTGAGGCTGTGGAGCCCTCTAAGTGTGGCTCCATGTGAAGAACTGATTTTTAAATTTTGCTGAATTTTTTTTTACATTTAAATAATTGCATGTGTCCCATGCCTACTGCAGTGGACAGCATAATAAAGCAAACACTAGGAGCCCACCACCACTAGGAAAGCACGCATGGGACACCCGCTTTCTCCACTGATTGCCTCCTGGTGGTGTCATTTAGCCTGTCCCTCTGTCCCCTGTAGACCATGTCAACTGACAGTTCTGCACTGAGAGCCTTGGTGAGTGTAGCACGGGCTCTTGGGTGGCCTCACTCTGCCTTTCCCTCAGGACTAGAGAGCCGGGCATCTTCCCTGGTGCTGGCCTCTTCTGTCTTGTTAAATGCTCCGTTTGTATCTTTTGTCCATTTTACTACAATTTGTGTATCTTCTGTATGTTACACTTCAATGCAAATACCTCCCCCTGTTTTTGGCTTGTCTTTCCACACTAAGAGTGGTGATGTTTGGTAAACTGATACTCTTAATTTGAATGTAGTCTCTTTTTTTTTTTCTTTCTAATGGTTCGCACTTTTTGTATCTCTTCAAAGAAGTCCTTTCCTACCTAGGGGTCATAAAGATATTCTTTCATATTTTCTTCTCAAGGTTTTAGGTTTTGCTTCTCTTTAGTTTGTAATCCTCCTGGAGTTGGTTTTTGTGTGTAGTGAGATGTGGACGAGGTTCTTAGTTCCTCTGGGGGGGACCAGTTGTCCCTCCTCCAGTGGCCGAAGGAAGACTCCTTTCTTTGCTGGTCAGCAGTGTCACTCCGTCATCCTTCAGCTTTTTGTGGATGTGCTGGTCTGTTTCTTGGCTTTCTTCCTCACTCCGCCGGTCTGTGTGTCTGTCCGTGGCTTCTGAAACGTTGTCTTACTCATGGTAGCTCTCACTTAAGTCTTGACACCTGACAGGATGTGCTCCTAACCTTTTACTTCTTCAAGCGCATGCTCTCTCTTTGTGGATCTTTTTGCTCTGCTCTGAAAGTATTAGAATCGGCTTGCCAAATGCATTGAAAAAGCATATTGGCATTTCGATGGGAATTGTTTTGCATTTCTGGCTCCGTCTGGGGAGATCTTTTCTCTGTTGCTTCTTAAAGCAGTCTCTTGTCTCCGGGGCCCTGGCAGCTTGGCAGAGGCAAGGTCGTGTTTTGCAGTGACTGGGGCTGGGGTGCCCGTACACTGTGCAGGGCGTGGCAGTCAGACTGCCAGGCCTGTAGGGGCTGAGCCACTGGACTGGCCCTCTTCCACCAGGTACATAAAAAAGAAAATATGTTGGCTCTCGTGTCAGGGAGCCCAAGGTCGGGTACAGGGTACAGCCTCCGGCCGGGACCCACATCTTCTGGCTTCCCCTCTGCTGCTCTGCTCCCAGAGACCCTTTCCACGTGGTGCCAGAGATGGGCAACTCCCAGGCCCTCACTGTCCCACTAGCTGTGACTCAGCCCAGCCCGCCTCCCCTGTAGCAGGAATGGTGGTGCAGGGCCGGCGGGCGGCTCCCTGAAGAGCTGGTGTCCAGGGCAGCCTCACTCCAGGAACAGCCGAGGAAGAACTGAATCTTTTATCTTTCACGTGTATTTACATGTGAATTTTTAACAACCAGGTAAGTTAGGGAAAATTCCTTTAAATAGTAATCACTCATCATGAATTTCAAAGATTTAATATAGGAAAATTCCCTTCATGAGTGACTTTTCCTGAAACATACACATAAAGGGAACACTTGGACATTTGTTGGCTTCTGGAAGGAGTGTGATCCTGTGTTAGAAACTTAGGGAAAGAGAAATCTGGAACTGATGTGATCCTTACCTGCCCAGACCCTTCAGTAATTCCAGTTGTCTATCCCTGGACACCAGTGCAGCCCTTCTGAGGCGTCCAGCACTCTCAAAGCACCACCCCCCCTGCCCTTCCCAGGCGTCCAGCACTCTGGATGGCCCCCTGCAGTTCTTGGGGGGGTCAGGAGCCAGGTGAGTGCTGGGCCTCGGCGCCCAAGTGACACAGATCCCTGGTGTCTCTTGCCTTCTGAGACCAGGGCCTGGGTCTCAAGTTTACACCCTGTACTGGGCTCCCTTGAGTGACAAGCCCAGTGCTGGGCATCTAGGAAAGACATTAAATCAGTTGATCTTAAAGCAAACTTTGGCTTATGAGTGGACGGATGTTTCTGAAACAATAAATAAAAAGGTCATCTACAACTCAGTTGAATGCCATTTTCTTTTCACTGCAGATTCCATGGCCCATGAGTGGCCCCTGGACACGGTGGCTCTACCTGCAGGAATCTCTGTCCCCATGCCCTCCTGCCCTCTGTGCACCGTCACCCTTTGCTTCCTCCTTCCCCCCTCACCTGTCAGTGCACGTTACGTCAGTGGCAAGAAGCCACACTCTTTGTGTTGGGTGAATCTGCTCCCAGGCCCTGCCCCAGACTGGAATTTTGTGGTCTTGCATTTGTCCTTTTGGAAATAAGGGGTGGTGTTTTCCAGTACCAGAGTGGGACTCTGTAAGGTGAAAGATGCATGGCTCTTCTTACTCCATCTCATCAAACCCAGATTCCAGACACTGATCTCTCCTTGGTGGTTGTTTTGGTGTCTCCAAGGAAAGTGGTAATAAACTGTGTTTGGCATTTGTGTGGACTCCCATTAATATAAATGGAGATGTTAAGCGTAGATGTGTTCTTCAAATTGTCACATTAGAAAAGTGGGGTAACCGTCACCCAGCTGCAGGGGGCACTGAGCCTGTGGTGAGGTATTGGTGGCCCCAGCTGGCACCAAGATTTGGTTGAGTAACCAACAATGTTGATCTTACTCTGAACCTCTGCATTGGAGAGATACGTCTACCTTTCTGAAGAAGGGTTTTTTCGTTTTATTCTTTAAATTCTGCTCTTTAAGCCCAACCTGAAATTTTTGGTGATGTAGTTCTTCTTAGCTTATGTGTGTGTGTGTGTGTGTGTGTGTGTGTGTGTGTGTGTGTTTACTGAACTTTTTGTTTCAGAATAGTTTTAGATTGCTTGCTTTTTTTTGTTTTTTTAAAATAAATTTACTTATTTAATTTATTTTTGGCTGCGTTGGGTCTCCGTTGCTGCATGCAGGCTTTCTCTAGTTGCAGGGAGCGGGGCCTACTCTTCGTTGCGGCGCGCGGGCTCAGTAGTTGTGGCGCACAGACTTGATTGCTCCGCGGCATGGGGAATCTTCCTGGACCAGGGCTCGAACCCGTGTCCCCTTTATTGGCAGGCGGATTCTTAACCACTGTGCCACCAGGGAAGCCCTGCTTGTTTGTTTTTAATACTGGATTTTATAGCCATTCTCCCTCTTTCTCTGGCTTGGTTTGGGTGCAGAAATTTGAGTTCATTGTGAATGACACCTGGAAGCTGCACTGATAGCCAAGTGGTCCCTCTAAAAGTGGTGTTGCCAGCAGGCAGGTGCTTTTACCACCTATAGAGCCCTCCATCTGTGTGGCTCTGCCCCAGCCGTTCCACCCAGCAGCTCTCTTCCCTCATCAAAGTTTCCCATCCCCCATCCATTGGCCCAGCCACTTTCTTGCAGTTAGTCACCTTCCAGATGCCCTCCAACCCTCTCTTGGTGCAGATGGGCTGATCGCCCGTCTCCACTTGGCTTTTTTCACTTGACAGTAAATATATTTTGGAGATCACTCCACATCAGTAAGTGGTGACGTTCCTCAGCCTCTCTCAGCTGCGTGGCACTCCACGGACATTGCCCCCGTGCTGTTTGCAGCTGTGGCGTCGCCTTCTGATGCCTTCCTTCTTTAAGCATGTCCTCTTTCGGCCCCCACGCCTCCTTCTCCTAGTGCAGGGGGCCTGGGGACCAGGTCCTGTGTGCACTGGCCTAGAGGGGCTCCCGTCACGTGTATGCTGCGTGAACAACTCGTGTTGTTGCTGGACTTGGGCACAGGAGACGGGGTGGAGGTCAGCCTCCCTCTGGAGGGTTCTGGAGGAGCAGGGGTGGCTGATTGGCTGCTGCACCGGGCTTACATTAGGTGACGATGGGACCCTCACTTGATGGGTACAGAAAGCCTTCTCTTCCTCCTCTTGGTCTTAGCCTTGCTTTCATCTTTGGGGAGATCCTCAGAAGGGAAACTCTCATCAGTCAGTATGTTTTGACTCTCTGATAACCATTTCTTTAACAATTTGTTTTATTAAGGTTTCAGGATGGGTGTAGAGTAGGAGGCGTGACAGCCCATTCTCGTCTTCTGCCTTTTTGCCCTGAGGTGAACGCACCGAGGTCTAAGGAGCTTTCCCTTGTTTATGAGCCCTCGGACTCGGGAAGGGCGCCCTGTTCTTGCCCATCTTTGGGTTCATGCTGGGCTTTTAGGAGTTCTGCAACCCCTGTGACATTGGAAGTAAACTTTCTCCCTGCATTGCATTGTTCTGGTGGTCTTGTGTAGCGTGGGGTTTTATTGCCTCTTTAAAGGAGTTGGTGATCCAACAACAGGTTCAGAGCGACTGCTCAGAACCTCGTTTTGGGCTCTGTGGGGAATCGCTGACGCTGCCCCTTCCTTCTGCCTTCCGCGCTGTTTACACAGGAAGCACCTCCTTCCTACCTCTGCACGGAGGGCTGCAAAACTGTAAATACAAAGGCCACGTTCAGTGCTGGGTTTACTCATGTCTCTGTTTACATTAGTCAAAAGTAAGTAAAAATGAAAATTCAGTTCCTCAGCCTTAACAGCACGGCTAGGGGACGTTTCCATCATCCCAGAGCCTCCTGTTGGGCAGTGCTCTTTGCAGTGTTTAATTTACACTAAATGCCAAAGATGTGCCTTGTTGTCAGCGCCTGATTTCTTTGTCCATTTTTGCTGTGAGATAAGCTTCCTAACACAGCCTTCTTTTACTTTGTTCTAGTCTTTAGAAGAAGTATGTGACCTGCTGCACGCAGCCCCTTTCCAGAACATCTTACCGAGAGTCCACGTGAAAGGTGAGCCAGTCCTCTGACCAGGGCAGGGATGCATGTCTGTGTGGCCAGAGAGTTTTTATTTTTATTTATTTATTTATTTATTTTAATTTATTTTTTTAATTTTTTATTTTTTTCTTTTTTTCAGAGAGTTTTTAGTTACAGGCCAGCTTTGTTTGAGTTTCGAGCCTGTTCAGTCATAACCTGGGGTAATTGGTAACATAATGTAGTTAAATGAGTATCAAATAATGGAAGTATTCAGGGCTGAAATGCTGTGTCTTCGATGTGCTTCAGAATAGCATGGAAGCAGGGGTGTTGGGTATCTATGAAACAGGAGTGCCATCTCATGACTGTTGCAGCAGATGGGCACAGAGGATTCATTGTACTGTGCTCTGTTTTTGATTACATTTGGATTTTTCAGTAAGTTTTTAAAAGTGTATATTGGACAGAAAATCAATTCTCTGAGTTAAAATAGCAAATGAGCCAGTTCCATAAAAGAATTTTCAAAGAGAACCTACATGTATAATGTTAAACATTTTTCATTTGGTTGGTTTTTGTTTGTTTTGACAAAATTAAACTTGTGCAGTTGTTTTTCATACAAAGGAATAGAGTATAAAATATTTTTTTCCACTGCAGAGGGAGAGAGACTTGATGCCAAAATGAAAAGACTAGAATCAAAGTACGCCCCACTGCATCTTGTCCCTCTAATCGAAAGACTGGGAACCCCTCAGGTAATGCATGTTGGGGCCGCTGTCACTGCCGTGAGCTGGGCCCAAACGTTAGGCCACTGGCTGGGTTGGGGCTTGAGAGCACGGGCTCTGGGTGAGACCCAGCCCTGAAGCGTCGTGAGGGAGGACAAGCCCGCTCAGCTGCTCAGGCCCCAGTGTCTCAAGTGGGGCTCGTAACAGGACCTTGTCACAGGGTGGCCAGGAAGTTTGAATGAGCTAATACGTGGAAGGGACTTAGAACATCACCTGGCACGTGAGACAGACACAGAAAACGTCACTGTTTTTGTTGTCCGTCCCTTCACGAAGAAGGCTTTCTCATAGGTTTTTTTTTTTTTTTTTTTTTTGTGGTATGCGGGCCTTCCTCTGTTGTGGCCTCTCCCGTTGCGGAGCACAGGCTCCGGACGCGCAGGCTCAGCGGCCACGGCTCACGGGCCCAGCCGCTCCGCGGCATGTGGGATCCTCCCGGACCGGGGCGCGAACCCGGTTCCCCTGCATCGGCAGGCGGACGCGCAACCACGGGCACGAACACGTGTCCCCTGCATCGGCAGGCGGACGCGCAACCACTGCGCCACCAGGGAAGCCCTCTCATAGGTTTTTAAGAACAGAAGGCAGGGAGGAGTTCCGTGAACTTAGGACAGCTACGTCAGTCTCTCAACCTCAGCATTGTCGCCATTTTGGACGAGATAATTCTGTGTTGTGGGGACTGTCCTGTGAATTGTAGGACATTTAGCAGGATCCCTGGCCTCTACCCTCTAGATGCCACTAGACCCACCCAAGCTGTGACAACCAAAAATGTCTCCACACATTGCCAGATGTCCTCTGGAGACAAATCACTCCCCGTTAAGAACAGCTGTACTCGACAGTTCTCAACTCTGAAATACGTTTAGTGTGGTAAGACATACGGGTAATAGCTGACGTATTTATTTTGTTGATGCTTATTTCTAAAAACCCTCTTCTGCAAGCTGGGATAGTTCCCAGTGAGTCAAAAACAAAATTGGAGTACTTTAGTTTCAGCACTCCAGCCTCCTGCCATGCCCGTGACATTTTGTCCTTCCTACAGCAAATTGCAATAGCAAGAGAGGGGGACTTGCTGACGAAGGAGCGCCTCTGCTGTGGCCTGTCTATGTTTGAAGTCATCCTGACTCGGATCCGGACCTTTCTGGACGACCCCATCTGGCGTGGGCCCCTGCCCAGCAATGGGGTCATGCACGTGGATGACTGTGTCGAGTTTCACAGACTGTGGAGCGCCATGCAGTTTGTCTACTGCATTCCTGTGGGAACACACGAGTTTACAGTCGAGTAAGCGCGTGCTTGGGGCGGGGTGGGGGAGAGAACCTGGCGCTGGGCTAACACAGGGGACCACCTTCCTCTGGAAACGGACCCCCAAATTGCTGAGCTGCTATAAAGCTGCTCAAGTGGGGGCTCTTGCCTGAGGCCCAGCAAGTGTCTCAGGGCTGGGCTTCTGGGGTTCTCTGAACTCATGGAAACTACTTGTGCAAGTCAGGTGTATATTTTGCTAGATAGGAGGGCCGCAACTTCATGAACTCATTCTTCATGGAGGAGCCACAGTTTGCCAGAGGAAGCCCAAAGAGGTGTTTACCAGGGACACACCTCTGCTTAGCATTCCAGGCGGGGCACGCAGGTGGTTTGGTCGCTGGAATCTGATCACTCATCCTACCTACTGCTTCTTGTCCCCAGGCAGTGTTTTGGCGACGGGCTCCACTGGGCTGGCTGTATGATCATTGTCCTTCTTGGGCAACAGCGGCGCTTTGCTGTACTGGATTTTTGCTACCATCTACTCAAAGTCCAAAAACATGATGGCAAAGATGAAATTATCAAAAACGTGGTATGTGGAAGTTTCACAAAAAAAGATACTTTCTAGTTATTATAAGTCGTTTTTCTGGGAATGTTTCTCATGCCAGGACAACTGAAGCTTTCTTTTCACTCCCCAAATGAATCTAAATAGAATTAGTAAGTAAAGGAGTCTGGTACTGAAATACTCATGGTTCCATTTTCCTTCTATTTTCAAGGTATGTAGACCTACTTCAAATTATAGAGCCTTGTAAGATCTGCATTTTCAGATTACTGGCATACCCTTCAAGTCTTCTGGCTCCCTTCATTGTAGTTAAAGTGTGCTTGGGGCTTTTTTAAAGATCTTTTTGTGTTTTATGGATACTTTGTAATTGAATTCCAGAAAATACTCTGCCATTATCTTTTCAAATATTTTAGTTTTTCTTCCATTTTGGGACTTCAGATATGTGTCAGATGGACATATCTCGTCTCCACTTAATATCTCAAGTCTTCTAGGTCAGAAGTCGGGTACAGCACAGTTCAGCTGGGTCCTCCATTTACAGTTTCACAAGGCTGCTATCAGTGTGTCTGTAGGGCTGTGCTCCTTTCTGGAGCCTCTGGTCATGGATCTGCTTCCAGACTCATTCAGGTGGTTGGCTCAATTCAGTTCCTTACAGTTGGAGAACTGAGGTGTCCATTTCCTTTTCCTTGGCTCTCTGGGCTGTACCCAGAGTACTGTCTTCATTTAACTTAACTCACTTCAGCTCAGTCTGACCTGCTGTGCTTTTGTTTTCAAAAGTCATTAGTTTATATTTAAAATGTTGATTTGGTTCTTCTTCAAATCTTGGTAGTAACTGATAATTTTATCTTCTTCATGGAATTTTTTCCAATTTTTATTCCTTTACACATTTCATGTATCTCATATTCTTTATTTTTTAGTTCTAGTATCTGCGGCCTCAAGGGGTATCTAAAACCCTGAAATGTTGGACTTTTTTTTTTTCCCTTTTTGGCTGCATCAGGTCTTAGTTGCAGCACACAGGATCTTCTTTGCAGCACGTGGGATCTCTCATTGCGGCATGCAGGCTCTTCGTTGTGGCGCACAGGTTTCTCTCTAGTTGTGGCACGTGGGTTCTCTCTCTAGTTGTGTCATGCAGGGTCCAGAGCACGTGGGCTCTGTAGTTTGAGGCATGCAGACTCTCTAGTTGAGGTGCGCGGGCTCTATAGTTGTGGCGTGCAGGCTTAGTTGCCCCGCGGCATGTGGGATCTTAGTTCCCTGACCAGGGGTCCCCTGCATTGGAAGGCAGATTCTTTACCACTGGACCACCAGGGAAGTCCCTGTGTGTTGGATTTTTATTTGGCAGCTCGTTTGATAGGGTTTTCTCCTAGGATTTTCATTTACTGTTCATCTCCCAGAATTATTACCAACTTGGAACCACTTTAGCCTAATGAGAGGTCCAGGCTTCATGGAGAGTCTCCAGGTGTAGTCCACCTTGCATACTGCCCAGGCTGTCTCCTCATCCCACTGCTGCTGGTGGCATCTATCCCTGAGGAAGTCCTGGCTTTTGCTTTACTTCCTGCATAGACAGAACCAGCAGTGCTTGTGGTTTTTTTATCCGGTTCTATTATAGCATGAAGGTCTGTCAAAGCATCCTGTCCACAATAACTGGAAATGTTTAAAACTTGTGTTATTACTAGTTTACTGGTCTTTCCCCATTGACCATATTATCTTCATCTTTACATTCCTGACTTTTAGGAGGTGTCCTATAGATTCTTAATACCTGTTTGTTGAATAAATAGGTCTGTAAGTTTCACAAATGAATCTACAGTTAGTACCATGAAACCAACAGAGAAATGTTACAAAATATATTCATCGGTCCAATAGTTAATGAGATGGTACGTGTCAGTAATTTGCTATAATTTTTCTGAGAAAATATGAAAATCCGGACATTTTGACACATGAAGAATAAATGTGTAACTGTCATTAGTAAAACATCCTAATTTTAACTGTTGTAGCCTTTGAAGAAGATGGTGGAGAGAATTCGCAAGTTCCAGATTCTAAATGATGAGATAATCACTATCTTGGACAAGTACTTGAAGTCGGGCGATGGGGAGAGCACGCCCGTGGAACACGTCCGCTGCTTCCAGCCACCTATCCACCAGTCCCTGGCCAGCAGCTGAGGGCATGTGTATCACGTTTTTGAAGAGTCCCAGTACTGACTGCATTTAAGAACTATAAGGGCATGTTTTTCTTTCCATAAACTATTTAGTGAGATTTTTAGGAACTATTTTTCAGTATCTCTGTGCCTGTTAAAGGGGGTGTTTTCGATCTAAAAGCTTAATTTTATAAAATTGACTTATTTTTCTACACTAAAATTGTACATACTTTTGGTAATTGGAAAGTCCGAGAATTTGGCTGCTGCTGGTTGCCATCACGTCCTTACAAAATTATTTTCCATTTTTCTATGGAATGTTCCAACAGCTAGCTATGTTATGAAGTGCTGCTGAGTTCATCCATTTATCCTTTAACAAAGGATCCGTAATATTTAGGGAAAGATTTGTGAACTTAAGCAAGAACCTTAATTACCAGCTAATTGTGATAAAACCCATTACCAATTAGAATTAAACAATGATTATTTAGCTTTTGTTTAGGGATTTTTCTGTTTTTTTTTATGAAAACCTTTTCTAAGTCATTTGTTCCTTTCCCCTTTTTGTGTCAGTGTTTCAGAAAATAGTGAACTTGATTTCTCTGCTTCTGCTAAATCCAGTTGTGACAAAATCTAATTTGTGAGGTATGATTTAAAGGTTATAGAAATAAAACTAATGAAACCTGTTTGTGTTCCTTCATTTACTGTGACCCTCCCTATGAGCCCTGGCTTGGGCAAGGTACTTTCTCTCCTCACTCGAGTGCACAAACCAGGCCAGGAGTCTAGGTCACCTGCAGCCTTGGGAGAAGGGACAAGATCATGATAGTAACTTCCATATGGCTTTAAAAACGTTAATACCAAAAAGTCCAGGTGCATCATCCATGGCACCAAATAAATACAGTCGTCTGTGAACTATTCTGTTGTACTGTTTAACCTTGAGTTACGTACGTAAAACAGAACTGTTCTTTACAAAGTTACCTAAAAATGTTGCTTTTGGTAATGTGAAATAATAACCCTGGGGCCAGCATTCTGCTGATTAAGAGGTAGCAGCTGTGCTCACCCTGTAATGAAAGTATAGAAGATGATGAAAACTTAAGTTTCATGAGTAAATTTAAATAATTTACACTACTGAGTGAGTTTTATAAGACTTAATAACCAAATAAAAATTTCAAGTGCTGTCAGATGTTAAATAATTAAGAATTTATTACTAATAACCTGTGCATTCTCAATGAGGGCAATATCACACCCAAGGGAGTGAAAATTGGTTTTTATCTATTGTATACAAAGCACAGATATAGATACAGTACATAAACAAATATAGAGTTATATCTGTGGTGTTAAAATTACATGGAGAGAGGCAGTTGTTAGTTAGAAAAAAATGTCTACAAAGGCTCCTTAGAGGGTCAATGATACAATACTGGGAAAATAGAATTTATTTCATGAAACTTGAAAACTGTCACCTTTGACCTGATAAAGCCAGTGGACAGTGGGGCTCCTGTGGTGGCTACTTACACAGTGGGCCAAGCTGTGTGACCTTGGGCAGGGGCAGCAGAATGGAAACAAGCCCAACCCAGATATTGACCCAAATTAGTTGTATTTTTGAGGCCAGTCAATCAGTGACAGGTTTTGAAGCTGCACAGAATTAATTATAGTACTCCTCTACCTTTTTTTGCATATTTTTGAAGTTTTCTGTAAACTTTTTTTCTTCATGGACATTTTTTAAAAAACCAAAATATATAGTGGTCCAAACAAAGCAAAGTAAAATATGTGGTACAAAGAAACCATATTTTACAAATATCCTGTTTATTCTGAGCATTCAGACTTAGAACTTTGTTTCAATTTGTCTTTTTATTTCAGTATGAGCTAAATTTAAGAAATTACCCTAGTCTTCTGACTTCATTTCCCAGAGCTGTTTGTTAGAAGAGCTAAATGACAATATAACTCCTTATGAAAATATATGGAAAAGTACAAGAGCTGATGTAAAAATGGTAATCAAGGTTCCAGGCCTCAAGGGATTAGAGTAACTAAAGAATAAAACCAGCCAGGCTGTAGTCTGACAAAGGGTACGCTGGTTTATTAACAAGGTGCCATCTAGGAAGGCCGTCAGATGTTCATGTTGACAACTCACAGCCTGCCTGAGAAGAAGTAGTTCAATGTGGTGATTTCCTACCTTTTTTGTTTTTGTTGTAAAAGAGTTTCCTTCATTTAATAACTTAGGAGTCTCTTAATTTAACATTTCAAAATTAATTCATCAAACAGGAGTCATTTTTACAGGTAAGGTATATTACAGGATAATGTATTGAGTTAATTTTGTTTTTTTAAATCAGAAAGCCTTAAAATGGTCAAGAATTGATAGAGTGGGCATGACAAATATACATTTCAGACTTTCATCACCAATGAAAAAATAAAGTATTTTTATAGACTTAAAACTGTCATTAGTGCATTTAGATTTTGGTGAAGGAAAATTTAAAATACCTCTATAATAATACAATGTTAAAAGAAAGTGGCCATGTACTGAGGTCATTTTAGTGAGCTACCATCGTTTAAATATAAGAAAAGTAATTTCTTGGTCCAGATTAGTGAAACCTTAAAAAAGATTGTCTCTAGAGAACATTATTTGAGAACAATGCTTTTTCAGACACATTCTGATACTCAAATCCACTTTATAACACAATTATAGATTAACCTTTTAATTACATCTTTCTTATTAAAAAGCTGTCAGATTTCCATTTCTTCGGGAGATATTTTCAGCAGTGTGTTGTTCAATTCCACAGGTTAAGCTCTCTTCATTATTATTAAGAACTTCATACATATTACAGAGACTGCCATTCATTGCTTTTTCATCTTTCCGAAAAGACACAGGCAGACTTGCGAGACTAAAGCTGACGTCTTTAAAGGCATGCAACAAGAATATTCCCACAATGATTGTAAAGAAGCCACTCAGAGTACCAATGACATCATCCACAGGCATATCTTGCCACTCCTTGAAAAGAATAGCTGAGCAAGTTAAAACTGATGTTGTAAAGAATACGTAATATATTGGAGTCACGATGGAAGTATTGAATATGTCCAGGGCCCTGTTCAGGTAATTAATCTGTGTGCTCACACAGACTATAAGGCTCAGCAGCAGAATCCAGGCCAGGGGATGTCGCAGCACAGGCTTTCCAGCAAACAGCTCTTTGATAGCAATGCCCAGGCCCTTAACACAGGAGACTGAAAACGCTCCAATTACAGAGCAGATTGTGATATACACAAGAATGTTTGTCTGTCCATGGCGAGGTCCCACCACAAAGATTAATATCAAGGACACACTGACCACAAGTGTTGCAAAGACCACAAAACCTGGAGGAGGCAAAGTCAAATATTGAAGTCCTCAATAGGAAGGAGAAAGGTGTGGCCTTAACATAAAAATCAGCTTTCTTTTGCTGCCCCAGCAAAAGCACATTCATAAAAATTTAGTTAGAAGTACACACTGGAAGATTAAACTATGCTTCGTATTCACAAATTATTATACATTTAACATTTTTAAAGTAGCATCTTAGGCCTCATAATTATACAGATATCCCTTGATCAACATGGGATTGAGCTGCGTGGATCCAATTATATGCAGATTTTTTTCCTAATACATACTGCAGTACTACACAATCCGAGGGCTGAATCTGTGGATGCGGAACCTCAGGTATGGAGGATGGACTAAAAGTGGGTTTTCTCGGGTACTCCTAACCCTTGTGTTGTTAAAGGGTCAAACTTACAGAAAACAGCATCAGGCTGGTTCACAGCTGTCTATCCTAGAATAGTGTGCTACTTCCCACCCACTGGGGTGCTCTAACTCCACAGACAGATACAATCAGAAACTAGTGGAGAGAAATCATGAGATGACCTTGAATGCTCAACGATTTATAGATGCTAAACAACATTTGTCTAAAATGAGTAAATTTAAAAAATATTTAGGGACAACCACTGGGGTGAAAAACAAATCCGTAAGACAACATGAAAATAACTGTCAGGGTTCAGGTTGGATATGGAGAATTGAACCCAGCATGATAATAGTAATGATTGTGTAGCACCGTGGGCCTGGCACTTGTCTCAGCAATTTGCACCGATTAACTCATTAAACTGTGACAATTACCCTGCAGTACAGACGCTGTCATCTGCATTTTAAGATGAGGAAACAGACACAACAGTCATTTAACCTTTTTACTCCTCTAATTCTGTCTAGAGGGAAACTTCAAATTAGACAAATTACCATCCCCCCCAAGTCAATAAAAACTACCATTAATTTCCTCAGACAGACAAAGATGAAATATGAGAGGAATCAAAGCAGTCAAAATCTGGAGAGAAAGGAAGTACTCTGAGGTTGCACCAACACCTCTGCTTGTTCCCTCAGGGCAAACACCAAACCTAAAGCAGGAGTGAGGACAGGCACGAAGGCCAGCAGAGAGTGGTAACCTGGGGCTTACAGATGTTTCAGCAGAGGAGGTTAAAAAAAAAAAAGTGAGAATTTTGGGCTAAGTAGCTGGGACACAACGGGCCAAGATTCCAGAAAGGAGGGAACTGAAGAGGTGCACGTGAATTTTCTGTGTGGTGTCTGTGGGCACAGAGCTGTACACGCCTAGTCAGAGGGGCCAAGTGGACAGCCTGGTGAGGAGGCCAAAGGACTAAGCAGAGAGGCCCGCCTTGTCTTGGGCTGCCAAGACAAGATGCTGGCATCCACAGCTCGCCAAGCTGGAGAGTCCCAGCCTATCAGTTGGGAGCCAGAAGGGCTATGACCAAGAATAATGGCAAAATGGAAAAAAACTAGCCCCAGCTTACAGGTTGAAGGTCATCTGCTTACTCTTATCTGCCTACCCAAAGAAATTTAAGTTCTCTCTGAAGGAAGAAAACATCACTTAGAGCCTTTACACTTTTTAATACACTATGGCCAGCATTCAATTGAAACTGTCCAAAGACAAAACTAAATGACTGAAAACAAAAGAAAAAACAGACCGTAGAAAGAGGCCCACAAATATTAAAGTTTTCAGATAAAGACTTTAAAATACCTAGGACTCTCCAGGGACCTGATGCACCACACCATGCATGTGGCTGACAATACTGTACTGTACATCTGGAAACTGGTGGGAGGGTGAATTTGTTATGTGTTTTTTGCCACCAAAAAAAAAAAAAAACAAAAAAACAAAAAAAAAAGGAATCAAAATACAAAGCCAAGCTCTTGGAATTAAAAATACAATAGCAGAACTAAAAACTCAAAAGAAGGGTTGGAAGATTTGAGGAAATCTCCCCAAAGACAGTAAAAAGGCAAAATGGGGAAAAATATGTAAGAAAATTGATGGTCTAGTTCAGGAGGTCCAATCAACAAGAAGAATAAGAAGAATTTCACAAAGAGAAGAGTATCAAAGAAGTAATTCAATTGCTTCTAGTGTAAGGCATGAATTTTGAAATTAAAAAAGATACATCAAGTACCTAACACAATGGATAAAAATTAACCCGCATCTAGGCACATTACTGGGAAATGTCAGACAATGAAGGCAAAGAGGACATCCCTACATGTTTCCAAAGATCAGTCTCGTATAAAAGATAAAGAATCAGGAATTCCCAGGCGGTCCAGTGGTTAGGACTCCACACTTTCACTGCCAAGGACCCAGGTTCAATCCCTGGTCAGGTAACCAAAGAAAAAAAAAAATCAATTGTGTTTGATTTCTCAGCAGCAATACTGGAAGCGAGAAGATAATGAGGTCACGGTAGATGAAAGACATCTTGATATATGCAGGGTCTCAAAAAGTCTCTCTTCTGTGCCTCTCTTGTCTCCTACAAGAATGGCTCCAGCGAAATGAGGGTGCAAACCCAGGATTTGGGAGATAAGAGATCCATGAAAAAACAAAAGTGAAAGGGATCCCCCAGGATGCTGGTGAAGGAACCCAGGATGTCGACTCTGCTGGTGGCCTCAAGACATCAGTCTAAACTGAGGCCAAACAAGGCTCTTAGAGAGAGAGTTCCATAAGAGATGACACTGCAGGAACACCAAATATGTCTGAAATTACTGAGAGTAGAATTAGATCACAGGGGAAAAATTTCGGGATGGACTGATAAATTTGTAGAAAACTAAGCAAATAAGATCATTATTAGTTCAGGAAAATCAGAAGTCACAAGAAAGGAAGGGAAAAGTAATCATAATGTACTATATGTCCAAGCTGAGAATAAAAGTTATGTAGCAACAATAATGTAAAACAAATCATTTAAACAAAACTAAATAGATACAACTGGTAATAGATATAATAATGCAAGGAAGGCAAGGAAGTAGTAGCAATATAGCATGTAATTTAGAGCAGTAGCCCCCGACCCTTTTGGCACCAGGGGCTGGTTTTGTGGAAGACTGGTGGCGGGGGTGGGGGGATGGTTCAGGCAGTAATGCGAGCCATGGGGAGCGGCAGGTGAAGCTTTGCTCGTTCGCCGCTCACCTCCTACCATGCGGCCCGGTTCCTAACAGGCCTCGGCCCGGTACCAGTCCACGGCCTGGGGGTTGGGGACCCCTGATTTAGAGATACCAAGTTAAAGAACAAAAGAAACAAGGGCTGAGGGACTGGCAGGGGAAGAAACTGACTGCAATTTCCCTAATAAGCCTTGTAGGACAACTGGCCTCTTCATATGCATATAAAATTTTGATTCAATAAAAACTACATTAAAAAGTAAAATACAGTAAGACTAATAAAGCTTTTCTTTTTTTTTTACCTGGATCTCCTAGCTTGTGAGACATTTCATTTAAAGTCTCAATCTCCTCTTCTTTTGGAGCATGAATAACCATAACTGTAGATCCCAGAATACTTAGCAAACATCCAATTTTTCCATGAAGGTTAAGTCTTTCATTTAGAAAGTATGAAGAAAGAATGGCACTAAAATGGGGAGAAGGTGGAGAATATTAAAATAATCAGCTACTTTTCTCATTTTTAAATATCAACACAACTCAGAATTTAAATTACTGAACTCAAACTAAAACACTGTGAGCTTATGAAGATTCTGGCTTTCAGCCAAAGTAAAGAAAATGCAAATTCAATCATAAAACGAAAGTTTCTGGGAACCACCTGTTTCATCATACACTAAACCAGCATAGTTACCATCTTTCTACTGTAGTACATCAATGTGAAATTTATAATAAACAGAGCTATGGTACAAATGTATATTCTATTTAAGAATCTATGTACAAACCAATGCTTAATATTTGCTCAACTTTAATTTATCCCTACTGGTTGATGCATCCTTTGTACATTTTCATTTAATTCTATGTAATTTGCCTATTAAATTATCAAGTTTTAATAATTTATAACTAGTTTTATCAAAATCCTAAAAAAAATAAACCTATAAATATAATAATGGCATAATATACAAAAATCAAGGATAAGACATGTGCCATATCTTTATTTATTATACATAATACATAACATCTTATATCTTTATATATTATGTATAATATATAGTATCTTGAAAATTATATAATTTGCATACAACATTGATTTATATAAATACTATCTTTAAAAAAAGAAGATAAAAATACCTATCAACCAACCAACTTTGGGAATAGTAGCCAAAATCCAGACTTCAATATGGGCTTAGCTGTTTGGGCTAATGATTAAAATAACAGAAATAGGACAAGTCTTGGACTGCTCCTTCCAAACAAGGATCCTGGGCCAGTCTGCAACCATGCCCCAATCAATGATTTTCTGTAGAAGGTACAGAAATCTATTCATCACCAACCACCACCTACCAAAGTATACATGTATCAAATAATAAATATTGTAACAAGTGCAACTTGGAATTTTTAAAAACTGAAATTAAAGTAGAACTAGTGCTGACTTTGAACACAAGCAAGACAAAGAATAAAAGCATCCTTCTCCCACAACTTGATAGCTTGCCTCCACACAGAGGGTAACATTTCAAAAGCAAATTACTACACAGCATAAAAAGTTCTCCACGTTGCTTAAACGTAAATTATGCTGACCATGTGTGGTTAGATGGTACTGAAAACTTCACAGGCTGAAACCCTAGCTGTTGTTTCTACGTGTGATGAGTAGGGTCCTTACCTCACTAGGACACTGAGTGCCCCTAACGGAGTCACTAGGGTGGCTGGTGCAAAGGCATACGCAGCGAAGTTGGCCACCTCGC
Source organism: Physeter macrocephalus (assembly GCF_002837175.3). Classification (NCBI taxonomy): domain Eukaryota; kingdom Metazoa; phylum Chordata; class Mammalia; order Artiodactyla; family Physeteridae; genus Physeter; species Physeter macrocephalus. Next base: position 39,200,803 of record NC_041215.1, on the reverse strand, counting down.
CAGCTCCCACTTGGAGACAGACAACAAGAGAAAACTCTCAGATAGGAACATATCTAGTCAAAACGGAAATGCCTGCATTTTATTTACATTTATTTTTTAACATACTATTTCAATCGTATCTAGTAATTTCTGTATTTTCTCCCATCTATTCATAAGGGTTCTCCTGTAAATTAGCAACATTAGAATAGAGTTCAAACCCATTAGAAACAATACAAATCTATAATTTCAATGGAAGACATCTAATTTATGTTTATATAGGTTTTTAAATTAAAAATTTTAATAGATATTTACATCCTATGACAACAAACACAAATCAGCTAAAACTGATATGAAAGCACTTCTCCCAAGTCTTTTTCACTAGCTCTTTTCTTTTTTAAAACCAACTCTTACATTCAAAAGGTATTCTTAGGTTCCTACTATGTGCCAGATGCTGTTCTAGCATCAGGAAATACAGCAGGGAGCAAAATAAAGATACCGCCCTCCTAAGACTTACATTTTAGTGAGGGAAAACAGACAAAACACATATGTCAAGTATTTAAGTGTGCTATGAAGAAACAAAGCAAGGGAAAGGAATGGAGAGCTGGTGACAGGCAGGACATAGTGCCAGGCAAAGGTGCTCTGATAGGTAATTTTGACCAATCTGATATGGAGTGAGGGATTTACCAGCAGCTATGGGTATGGGGAAGGGAGAGAGACATCCCAAGCAGGGAGAAGAGCAAGTACAGAACTTTGACTCAAGACAATGTCTGGCATGTCTGAATAGCAAGGAAGCCAGGGTGGCTCCAGCAAAGTGAGCCAGGGGGAGAGAAGCCAGGGAGAGTCTCACAATGGATTTTAACTGAGCTGAAAAGCCACTGGGGAATTTTAGCAGGAGAGGGACATGTGATCTCATAAAACGATCACTCTTGGCTACTATTTTCAAAATGGTTATGCCAAATATCCTTTGTCTCTCACTCTCCCCAACATTTAGTATTGTCAGATTTTAAAGTTTGCTAATCTGTTAATGGGAAATGGGATTATTTTATTATGCTTACAATGTGCATTTTCCCTTTTCATGTTTATCGGCCAAGTGAAATCTTTTAGTGAAGTAGCTGTTCAAGGTTTTCCCCTATTAAGCTATTTGTTTTCTCTTATCGATTCTAGGTAATTCTTTATATATTTTGAACACAAATCTTTTGTTGGTTAAACGCATTTTTTTTAATACCATGACCTGCTTTTTTTATTCTCTTAAACTCTTTTAATCAAAAAAGTTCTTGGGGGCTTCCCTGGTGGCACAGTGGTTAAGAATCCGCCTGCCAATGCAGGGGACACGAGTTCGAGCCCTGGTCTGGGAAGATCCTACATGCCGTGGAGCAACTAAGCCCGTGCACCACAACTACTGAGCCTGCGCTTTAGAGCCCGTGTGCCACAACTACTGAAGCCCACGCACCACAACTACTGAAGCCCACGCACCTAGAGCCCATGCTCCGCAACGAGAAGCCACCACGATGAGAAGCCCCACGCACTGCAACGAAGAGTAGCCCCCGCTCACCGCAACCAGAGAAAAGCCCGCACGCAGCAACAAAAACCCAACACAGCCAAAAAATAAAATAATATAATAAATTTATTTTAAAAAAAGAAAAGAAAAAAGATCTTGGGGCTTCCCTGGTGGTGCAGTGGTTAAGAATCCACCTGCCAATGCAGGGAACACGGGTTCAAAGCCCTGGTCCAGGAAGATTCCCCATGCCACAGAGCAACTAAGCCCGTGCACCCTGACTACTGAGCTCGCGCGCCCCAACTACTGAGCCCACGTGCCACAACTACTGAAGCCCACTCGCCTAGAGCCTGTGCTCCGCAAGAGAAGCCACCGCAACGAGAAGCCTGAGCACCACAATGAAGAGTAGCCCCCGCTCACCGCAACTAGAGAAAGCCTGCGCACACCAACGAAGACCCAACGCAGCCAAAAATAAATAAATAAATTTATTTTTTAAAAAAAGTTCTTAATTTTAATGTCAAATTTTAAAATATCTTCCTTTATGGTTAGTGCTTCATACAACTTGTACAAGAAATCTGTCTCAAACTTCTTTACCCTCTAAATTCTTTAGTGTTCTGCTTTCACGTTTAAGCTTATAAACCACCTGGAGTTGATCTTTATACAGAGTGAAGTAGGAACCCTATTTTCTTTTCTAGATGGATTGTTACAGCAATATTTACTGAAAAGTACATTTCTCTATTTCAATACCACCTCTGTCATAAATGTACTGCCCATGGACCTATTCTATTGGCTCATGTATCTATCTTGTTATAATACCATCCTGACTTAATTAGTGTAACTTCATTAAGTCTTGATATCCAATAGAACAAGTCCTTTCACCTTTTCTTCTTAAAGAGTATCTTTGCTTTTCTTAGACTTCTGTATTTCCACACAAAATTTAAAATCAATTATCATGTACCACCTAACAACCTAGTTTCAAATGGAATGGCATTAATCCATATATCAGCATGGAGAGAAACGACAATTTTACCATTACAACTATTAGTGATGAATCTTTCAATCCATGAAAATGACATATCCCTCTACTATTCGTCTCAGTAATGTTTTCATTTTCTCTGTGGGACTCTTTACCATCTTTTGTTAGATTTATAACTAATTCCTGTTTCTTAAAATTATATGCAGATGGTAACATTTTAACATTTCATTTTCTAATTATTTGTTGCTGATATATAGAAATACAGCTAAGCTTTGTATACTAACTGTATCCAACAACCTTGCTAAATTTTAATTTTATAACTCATCTGTATGCTCTTTGGAATTTTTATACCCACAATCATATAATCAGCAAATAACAACAGTTTATATGTTCCTTTCTAATCCTATTTTCTCTTGACTTTCTGCATTGGCTAGAAATTCCAGTAAAATATTGAAAAAGTGATGAGAGGTTATTTGCTTGTTCCCAGTTCCAAAAAGTTATGTCTTCAATATTTCCCCATTTTTGTGTTTACTGGGCAGTTGTTGGTTTTGGCTTTTTTTTGTCTTAGAAATCCTATATCATACTAAGGAAATTCACTTAAATTATTAATTTGAAGTGGTTTCTTTATAGTCATGAATAGCTGAATTTTACTGAAATAATAATTTTTCTCCTTCAATTTAACATGGTAAATTACAGTGATTGGTTTTCCAATATTATGCCAACTTTGCATCAACAGAATAAATCTAAATTGTTCATGCTGTATCATTTTGTTTGTAATTTTTACATATATGTTCATGAATGAGACTAGACTTTATTTTTCCTTTTTCTGTCCTAATCAGCTTTTGGCATTAGAATTATGCTAGCTTTTTTAAGAAGAGTGAAGGAATACATACTCCTTTTTCTATTATTAGGAAATTTCTCAAGACTACAATTATTTCTTCTTTAAATGACTGAAAAATTTACCAATGAAACCATCTGTGCCCAAGGTTTAGTATATGCAAAGGTTTTTTTTTGGCTGCGTTTGGTCTTAGTTGTGGCACGCGGGATCTTTTGTTGCGGTGCGTGGGCTTTCTCTCTAGTGGTGATGTGCAGGTTTTCTCTCTAGCTGTGGCATGTGGGTTCTATAGTCGTGGCACACAGGATCTCTAGTTGAGGCGTGCAGGCTCAGTAGTTGAGGTGCACAGGCTTAGTTGCCCCGTGGCATGTGGGATCTTAGTTCCCTGACCAGGGATCAAACCTGCATCCCCTGCATTGGAAGGCGGATTCTTTACCACTGGACCACCAGGGAAATCCCATATGCATAGGTTTTAAAATTATAGATTAAACTGTGTTAAGTTAGAGGAGTATTCCAGTTTTGTTTCCTCATGAGTGTTGATAAATTTTATTTTTCAAGATATTTTGTCTACTTTTTTTATCGACTGGAATAAATTTTTCATAACATCCTGTTAATCCCTATAAAATCCTAATTATATCACCTAGCTATTCTACCTTCTCCTTTTCTTGATCAGTTTCAAGGTTTATCAAGTTCATTATTCTGATCATAGACCCAAATGTTTGCTTTAATGCCCTGTTTTCTATTTAAATAATTTCAGCTTTTCTCTTTACTTCCTTCTACATTTTGGGGTTTATTCTGCCATTCTTTTTCTATTTTCTTGAACTAGATGCCTCACCTTTCTTATTTTCAATTATATTTATTTGAAACCATAGATTTTACTCTAATTACTTGTTATATTCCACAAGTTATGATATTCTGTACTTTGTATCAAAATATTGAAGTATTTTCTAAATTAAACATATTTTAAAAATATTTTCTAATTTCCATTCTGACTTCTTTGAACCATGGGTTACATAAAGCGTATTTCTAAATTTCCACAAGTGTTTTTCACAATATCTTTTTGTTACTATTTCTAATATAATGACCTGTGAAAAGACTTCATCAAATCCTCTGAAAAATTTAAGACTGGCTTTATGGTCCTGCAGAACAGTCCATCTGCATCAATATTCCATATGCACTTGAAAAGAATGTAGATCTTAAGTTGCAGAGTTCAGTGACTTAAGTGTGTTAAATCTGCTGTTCAAATTTTCTATCACCTTAAGGATTTTACTCTGCTTTCCCCATCAACTGCTCAGTGTTACATTAAAATCTCACTGCATGATTTTGCATTTGTCTATTTCTCCTTGCTATTCTGTCAACTGCTGCTTTGTATATAAGGCCATATTATTAAATAAAGTTAGAACTGTTAAACTTACTGAGTTGAACCCTTTGTCTTAAGAAATAATCCTCTATCTCTAGTATTGTTTTTTGCTTTGAATTATATTTTTTCTCATATCAATAACAGAAATCTCAACTTTCTTCAGGCATGTTTTCCCATCCTTCTCTTTCAGCCATTCTATATCTCATGTTTTACAGTGCATCTTGTAAAAGACATGTAGTTGTTTTTGTTTGTTATTTGTTTTTACAATTCCAGTAGAATAATCTTTGCCTTTTAACTGGGGCATTTTGTGTACAGTAGTTATTGATATATCTGGATTTAAATATACCATCCATTTTAAAAGATTTTCTTTTCAAAAGTTTAAAGATTAATAATGCAACACTTCAAATATTCAGAAAACCAGAAAATATAAATGACAGCTATATATCCGCCACCCAGACTCCCCAAGTGGCATCACCGAACTGGTCCTTATTAGTCCAGTTCACAAGTTCCCTCTTTCAGCTGCCTGCTCTGGAGTCTGCGATTACCTCTAGGGCAGAAGTATCTCCAGCTTATCCTGAGCTCTATGCTTTTCCCTGATCTAGGCTAGCTAATTCTTCACTAACATGTTAGCTCTTTAATGCTTTTAAGAGGATTATTTTTTATATCCTGTCCAGACTTTTAACTTATTTTCAGCAAATCTTATTCTTTTTTGTCAAAACACATCCAGAATTCTACCACTTCTCACCATACTCACTGCTACTACACTGGGTCCATGCCATCACCTCTTACCTAATTATTTCAATAGCTTCTTACCTGGTTTCTCTGCTTTTGCACCTATGCAGTCTGTGCCTCAACACAGCAGCCTGAGTTCCTATTAAAACCTGAGTCCGATCAGGTTACCTCTTCACTCAAGCCTCCAATGACTCCCCATCAAACATAAAAGTCAAAGTCCTTTCTATAACCTACAAAGCCCCACATGATCTAGACCCTTATTACTTCTCTAAACTTACCCCTACTGCTTCCCTGCACATCCACTCCCTTACTATTCTTGCCTCTTTAATGCTTCCTGAGGTTTTAGTAATCCAGTACTGTATAGCAAAGCACTCCCAAAACTGGCAGCTTAAAACAACAAAAGCCATGTTTTCTGTTGGTCAAGACTTAACAGTTTCTCATAGTTTCTGTTGATCAGTAGGTACTTCTCACTCAGGGTTTTTCAAGAGGTTGCAGTCAAGATACAATCTGCAACCTGTACCTTGCTACAATCTGGAGGACCCAGTTCCAAGATAACTTATTCACATGACTGGTAAGTCAGTAACTGGGTATAGAGCCTGGGGACCTCTCCTCAGGCTGCCTGACTGTCCTCCAGCACAGTAGCTGGCTTCAGAATGACCAATACAATCATCAAGGCAAACCTTAACGCCTCTGATGACTCAGTCACATAATCAATTCCGTTGTATTCTTTGATCACACCAGGTCAGCACTAATTCAGTGTGAAAGGGGATCACACAAAGGTGTGACCACCAGGGGATGAGAATATTTGTGGGCTATCTTGGATTCTGCCTACCACACTTTAAAAGGCCGGGCATGGTCCTGCCTCGTGGCCTTCATATTTATTACTTCCTCCTGCTTAAAGTGTTCTTCCCCCAAATATCCACATGGGCAGCTTCCTCAATTCCTTTATGTCTTTTACTCAAATATTATCTTTTCAGCGAGGGCTTCCCTGGCCCCCTAATTAAAATCTAAACCTATCCATCCTTCATTTTATTACAATCCTTCCCTACTTTACTCCTAGCAAGTGTTAACATTTATCACTAATACACATTTTATCTTGTTTATTTTGTTGTCCACCTAGAATGTAAAGTCTCACGTGGTTAAGAATTTTTTTGTTTGTGTATTCTGTTTGCTATATCTCCAGCACCTAGAACACCTGGCATACAAAAAATGATCAAGAAATATTTGCTGAATGAATGGTCAAATCAGTCCCTTTGTTATTTCAACTGCCCTTAAACTTAGAAAAACATTTACATAATTTAATCTTGAATACTTTGAAGGCTTAGTGTCTTAAGGATCACTTTTTCCATGTACCCTTTAAAAGGTAATCATCAAAATAAGCATGGACAGTCTTCTCAAATGCATATCTCGTTTCCAATTTGGAATGAAAATTAATGGAGGGACAGGAATTAAAAACAGGATGAGTTCTATGATCTTTCACTTTCAAAATTACCTTCTTAAACTGAGCATAATTTTTTAAAATACATCCATATATACATCAGACATGTTTTGATCAAGTGAAAGTCTTCTCATTCAAATTAAATAAGCTATTAAACTGCGAAATGACTTTTACAGGCTTAAATTTTACATATTTTGTGTTTTGTTCATTTACAAAAACAGAATTTATTTAAAGTTTTAAAACTGCTGGTAATACGAGGCTGTAATAGTATATGTAAATATTTCAATATACAGCTATAAAATTTTCTTGAAATGTCCTCTATACATACTTGATAGCAGTCCAGCCCACCACAACCATTCTTTAAGATATGCATGGCCACCTTGACCTGTGAATGAAAACATATTTCACCTCTTTGGAAAAGCACCAGACTTTAAGAAATTTATGACAACTACTAGTAATGACAGATTTTAAAATATCATTTGCTAATTATTACTACATTGAAAAAAGGTTTCATCATGATTACATACGGGATTTCTTAGACAATATTTTTATAATTATCTTAGAAAAGGGGATGTGAGGATCATGTGAATGTGAGTGACGTATATTCAGTTCATACTTCATTCTTTTGTTTTGTGAACTCAGTTTCAATAAATAAAGAAACTGGACCAATAAGAAGTAGCCCAATTTCAAACGAATTAGAGAGTGGACAAGCCACTTAGGTGTGGGTTAGCCCCACTTATGAGGTAGTAACCTTGGAGAAAGGGGTCCTATATTGACCAGACATAAAAAGACTGAGCACTGCTCACAGTGTGGGGCTTCCAGGATGCTCATCCTGCCTTTTTACTTGACTTTCCTCCAGTCTAAACTAATAAAATCCGAAAGCAATCAGTACTTAAGCCATTGTTCAAAAGAAAAAGCCAATGCGAATGAAGCCCTTGACAAGCGTATCCACATGGACAATGAGAGTACCTGCCTTAGGAATGAGGATACACTTGTTCAAGCAGCATATGCCAATACTTTCTCCTCTCTGCACTAAATCTAATAGAGGCCATTGTTTTAAGAGAGTTTAATTAGGTTTGGCCATAGACATGGCAGAGAAAAGAAGAAGGTAATATTTTTTACTGCCAAAGCAGGTTTTCCTATGAGATCAGAACTGGGGCAGAGGCTGAATGACAGAACATGACCAGAATGCAAAATAATTCTGGGAGCTGTCATGATGCACCAGACGAAATCAGGGGGGTTCAATCACACTGGGCATCCCCCAGGGTCTCGTGACTTGTCAGTAATTTCTGGGGATCAATCTACACCACCCATCAGAATTTCACTCAACTGAGTACACTTCAACCTTAGGAAGCCCTCTCTTTCCTTCCTGCCAATTGGAGATCATCAGAAAAAATGTCTAAGGAAAAGTCAAACTTTTACTATCATAGACAAAAGATCCTAGCCTTCAATAGGATTCTGATTCTATCCACATACCCTCATTTCCTTCTCTGTAGTCGTATCAAAATTTAAAGAAAAGGCTGGATGCTAATTGGGCAGTGGTCCCTACTCCCACTTTGATAATAACTGCAAGAGTGAGTAGTTAACTTATTTTGACATCTTCTTACTTTTTATTTTTCTCATTACAAAAATGATTCTCTATAAACATTTACAACTCTTGCACGGTTCAAAGTTTTAAACATAGTCACTAGGAATGAAGATATGGTCTTCTATGGTCAAAGAACCCAAGTACATAAGCACACACTGATGTCATTTCAAAATCACATAGGGCATAAATAACCTACCTGCTCTCATGGAGCCTTTTCTGGCAAGTCGCAGAAGGCCTTTTTTTTTCAAAATGAAACTCCCTCCAATGAAAATGCTGGAGCTCATAGCCAATCCCAGACCAATATAAAAGTCATATTTTCCACGGCCCTGGCTCATTTCGTTTGTTACTTTAAAAGTTCCTGTGAATCACATTGATCAAGAACAGAGAAACTGCTGGTGCTGGAGGCAGGATGATGTAGTCTTCAAATCTAAATGATGCAAAAGAAAATGAGATTTTTCACAGAATGACAGGATGCATGACCATATACAATTCAAAATTTTACTCTTTCTCTTTTCATAAAATAATAATATTTCTATAGGTACTATTAATAACATCAATATATTTACCATTTGTATTTAGTGCTAATCTAATTATATTTCTTCCAATTATGGCGAAAGATGGGATCTTGATATAAAACCATACTTAAAAACTGAACTCACAGGGACTTCCCTAGCGGTCCAATGGTTAAGACTCCAAACTTCCACTGCAGGGGGAAGAGGGTTCGATCCCTGGTTGGGGAATTAAGATCCCACATGCCATGCAGCGTGACCAAAAAAAAAACGAAAACTGAACTAATAGAAACAGAGAGCTCCCAGAGTTAGGGGTTAGGAGGTAGGAGTGAAGGTGGTCAAAAGGTACAATCTTCCAGTTACAAGATAAATAAGTCATGGGGATGTAATGTACAGCATGGTAACATAGTTAATGATACCGTATTGTATATTCGAACGTGGCTAAGACAGTAGATCTTAAAAGTTCTCATCACAAGAAAAAAAATGTGTAACTCTTGTGTCATAATGAATGTTAACTTAATGTGGTAATCATTTTGTAATATATACATTATGTGGTACACCTTAAACTAATACAGTGTTACATATCAGCTATAACAATAAAACTGGGGAAAAAATTAAAAATAAAACCACATTTAAACTGATTTTATAAACTCTGGTTTCCTATTTTTAAAATGTTTCCAGTCTTAGCTGGACAGTCCATAGTAACAAAACTTTGCTGATAAGACAAAACCTTCTAGGGACTTCCCTGCCAGGCCAGTGGTTATGACTCTGTGCTCCCACAGGGGGTACAGATTCAATCCCTGGTTGGGGAACTAAGATCCTGCATGCAGTGCAGTGTGGCCAAAAGTCAAATAAATAAAATAAATAAATAAATATTTAAAAAGTCAGTTTCACCAAAAAAGAAAAGAAAAAAACTTCTACATTGGGCTTCCCTGGTGGCACAGTGGTTGAGAGTCCGCCTGCTGATGCAGGCGACATGGGTTCGTGCCCCGGTCCGGGAGGATCCCACATGCCGCGGAGCGGCTGGGCCCGTGAGCCATGGCTGCTGAGCCTGCGCGTCCGGAGCCTGTGCCCCGCGACGGGAGAGGCCACAACAGTGAGAGGCCCACATACCGCAAAAAAAAAAAAAAAAAAAAAAAAAACCTTCTACAGAACGAAAATCAGGCATAAAAATATACAAATCTAGTCTATAAATACATTTACCAATTTCACAAATGTGTCCTTTTTGAATAATCTATACAGAGAAACAAAAAATTTTCTCACTCATATATTTCCTTCTTAGAAATCTATGTAGACATAAGCATTTGGTAATTTATTTCTTATTTAGCCTATTTGGGGGTGTGTAAGGAGAAGGCAGATGTCACATTATTTTGTGAGCAGAGGATGATGATTCTAACAGACAGATGTTTGCCAGGGTGTATGTGTAGTACTGGTGGACTTTTTAGAGAACATGAGGGCCATGGGACCTAGAGGACTTGAGTCATAATGCCAGAAAGGATGCAGTGGCATATCAAAGACTGCAAATTTTTTTCCAAATAGCCAAAACTCAGAACTCTGCTGACAAACAAACTAAAGCAAAGTGTAGAAAGTGGAGGAAAAAAACATTTACTCAGCTGCAAGATTTATGATTGGTTATAACTAATTGCCAGTCCAACTTTCTGGTATGTCCTGAGATTATTAGTCCCACAATTTAACAACTGAATCCCAGAACTAATCTGCAACTCAGTCAGGATCCTTAGTCATTAACCCTCACTAACTAGCCAAATTTTTCCATTCTTCAGGTTATGGGACTCAGGCTTTTAATAAAAGGAACTTAACTTCCTATCTACCTAGCCCCTCAATTACCTTGTCCATACACTCAAACAATTTTTACTGAACTTAGTGCTATGTGCACTAAGCATTATGATAAGCTCTCTGGATAAAATGGTAATAGCTTTTAGACTTCAATGGGGAGACAGACAAGCGACAGATTATAACAGGGGGTTGGGGGATAAGAGAAATAGGTGAGGGAGATTAAGAAGAACAAACTTCCAGTTACAAAATAAATGAATCACTGGGATGAAATGTACAGTATGGGGAATATAGTCAATAACAATGTAATATCTTTGCATGGTGATAGATGGTAACTAGGCTTATTATGGTGATCATTTTTGTAACATATAGAAATATCAAATCACTATGTTGTACACTCAGAACTAACATAGTGTTACAGGTTAATTATACCTCAAAACAAACAAACAAAACTTTTGACACTAAACTTCCACATATGAAAAAACATCTTAAAAATGGTACTTACTGTAATTGAATTCCAAAGATTTGACAATATACTTAAACACAAAGGAATGAAGCTCTCTGCAAATATGCTATAGTTTTTCAAATCTGGTGGCTTAGTTTGAATCAATTCCTTTACTTCTACTTCTTATCAATAAGTAAAAGTACAAAAATGAAAGATAAATTTCAAATCTATAATTAAACTGCTCTATCACCAAAAGAAAAAAAAATTATAACAAAAATAAGTGCTTACAGGTTCCCACCACACCCTAAACAACTGGTTTATCCACGTTTATGGCCCAGTCACCCTCAGCAGAATGCCAGCTCCTGGGCTCCTACACAAGAGTCACCTTTTTTTTATCTTGTGTACTCAGCTATCTGGCAGTCTCAAAGTATGTCTCAGGGCTTCCCTGGTGGCACAGTGGTTGAGAGTTCGCCTGCCAATGCAGGCGACACGGGTTCGTGCCCCGGTCTGGGAAGATCCCGCATGCTGCGGAGCGGCTAGGCCCGTGAGCCATGGCCGCTGAGCCCGTGCGTCCGGAGCCTGTGCTCCGCAAAGGGAGAGGCCATAACAGTGAGAGGCCCGCGTACCACACACACACAAAAAAGTATGTCTCAATACATGTTTGGAATCATATAATTGGTCCTAAAAAATAAAGCTGGCTATTCATGAGTTGTCATTAGTAGACAGAAAACCACTGCATCACTCATATCAGCATCCTAAAATGTAACCACTATTTTATAGACTATAAACTGAAGAACTGTAAAAAGTTGTCAAAGTATACTGGGAAGTGATAGTACCACACACAAATGAACATGCAAAGATAATAGTAATAATGGCTGGAAAAAGGGAGTAAAGAAACCTGGCTACCAAACACTTCAGCCCACTTGGCAGGTATATCCTTCTAAAGAGCAAGAGTCACCTAACTTTAATGAACCCTCCTCCTTTAACCGTTATGTTCATGGAACAATGTTTGTAATTATCATACAAGCTCTACTGAGGAAGTAACTACTTAAATCTTCAAAAATCTCCCTTTTGAAGGTCTGAACAGAACAAGCCAAATTATAGTCTGAATGTTCTGGAATCAATAAGATGGAACTTTGTTATCTGCAAGGATGATACCCAGAAACAAGTCAGGTTTATCTGTAATTCCAATCCCAGTATAATGATAGCCTCACAAATACAAATTCAGACTTTAATTATATAAACCTGACCTTCAAATGCCAAATGTGTAACTACTAATTTACTAATATTTACTAACACTTAATGTTAAATTTCACTAAAGGCAAGTTACATACATATGGTGTAAGATCTAAAATTAAGACCCAGTATACTGTGCTGCCTTGACACCTGGTAAAACTGGGATGACCTGACCCCAAGTCCCTGCCCTCCCCCACTCTGCTCTCACGGCCGGGTCCCGACGCCAAACAACTCTACTTATCACGGGGACCAGGCACATCTCCTGCTTATCCTTGAGTAGCGGGCTTCACGGCCTTGACAGACTGCAGAATTATTAAAACAAGCCAATCACATCCTCCTGCAGGAGCCAAGGGGCCCCTCAACCTCTTGCACTACAAAGCCTGCCTCCACAGGCCCTGGTTCTTTCTCTGCAGCCCCTGTGTGGCCCTGTGTGGTATGCGGTGTCCTCCTCCTAGATGAGTAAAAGTGACTAATAAATTGCTGTCTAATAAACTGCTCTCACATGCCCAGTGTCAAGTGTCATAGGGAGGGAATCCGCACCCTACCCCCAACCAACAAAGTGAAGAAGAGGAGATTAAACCAATACGTTACAATGGAATCTTACTCATTTTATCCAAAGATCACTGAAAGTTCACTATTCTTAACTTTACTATGTCTATATATAAATTTTCTCCACTTGTTACATAAAGCTGCATGATGCTATTTAAAATCTTTTTCCCTCTTTTTTTTTTATTGTTATTGACTTATTGTGGAAAATTTCAAACACACAAAAGTAGAGAGAAGGCCTTTTTTGACCAGTTGGGTCAATCATTTATTATGCATGTGGCTTTGGAGAGCTGTACCCCTCGTGCCCACTTCATTTCCCAACACAGGATCATGGCTCCCTTGAGACAAGTCATCAGTGCCCAGCCACACTACAGCCCTCCCATCCTCCTTTCCACTACTTAGAGGCTGCTCTTCACTCCAGGCCAGGTCACACTTCAAGCTATGCTACGAAGACTTCTCCAGTAGCTATAGCCCACAGGCATTTTCTCTCCTTTGCACTTATTTTATTTACAGATAGCTTCATAAAATTTATTTCTTAATTACTGTTCTATGTTCAAAGATAAATTCTAAGTTTCTTAAAGACAATGACTGGTTCTTTGTGGTGGTTCCTCCACAAAAGGCACTTATTTATAGTGGCAAATACAATTTATAAGCTTTTCTAGAATTAAGGTTATTTGTAGTGCTTGTTCATTCACTTACTGAACTACAATGATGTGTATGTGGGTAGGGAAGGGTGCCAAGTAACATAAAAGTTACATGCCATCAAGTTATAAAGCAGCCTTCAGCCACTAAACTAAGTAAATGAATCATCTCATTTCACTTACAGTTTGAAAACAGGACATCCGTGGACACAGAGGCAAGTCGGAATCTGCTTGGAAGTGCAGAGAAGTCCCTCCGTGCTATGTGGGGACAACAATGGACACCCAGAAGGATGTTCAACCCCCAAAGCAGCAGCCAATGATATATACCTGTGGAGAATGTCACACAGAAAATGAAATAAAATTACGGGATCCAGTCTGAGGTAGAGAATGTGGATACAGAATAATGTACAAGAAAAGGACTAAAGGATGGGTGGTTTTTGATGCTCGGTGAAACATGAAATTCTGAGGACTATCTTCATTTGTATTTGGATTTGCTGTGAATGTTGTTGTATAGCTTTTGATTAGTGTACTTTATGAATACAACTATATATACATAATTTCATTTTAAAAACCATATTGTATTTAGAGATCTATTAATAGTTTATATAAAGATATTACTTTTTCTTCAATTAAAAAAAAAAAAAAGGAAAGAAAATAGGACATCAGTGTGAATGTCCTAAAAGGAACAGTTGCTTCACTATTCGCTGACCTGGTAATGTTCTATTCCTACTCTGTGTAACTGAAGGTCAATCATAGCCAGGAGAGCCTGAAACAGAGATTATTTTTTATTTCTTAAGGATTAGCTATGAGGCAGGGCCAGGTTTAAAGACAGCTAAAAAAGAAAACTTGCTAAGTTTCACTTCATCTAGGTTCCCAAACCAGATATGACGAGCTCCAGGTGGTAACCTGCCCATGTTACCTCTTTTTTTTTTTTTTTTTTCGGTATGCGGGCCTCTCACTGCCGTGGCCTCTCCTGTTGTGGAGAGCAGGCTCCGGACGCACAGGCCCAGCGGCCATGACTCACGGGCCCAGCCACTCCGCGGCACGCGGGATCCTCCCGGACCGGGGCATGAACCCGCGTCCCCTGCGTCGGCAGGCGGACTCTCAACCACTGTGCCACCAGGGAAGCCCTCCATGTTACCTCTTAAAGGGACTCAGGTGGAAGGTCCCACTCCCCTACCCCTGGCTGTTACTGTTTATTTATATGTGGCCATCTGTTCAAGAAACATACCCTGAGTAGCTATGATGTGCCAGGCATTGGAGTTATAAAGATCACCAGAAGTTCCTGTCCTTAAGAACTCCACAGCTAAGGGAGAATTCTGAAAATAAACTATTCAAATTTTAAACACACTCAGACTTTTAGAATTTTCAGCTTATTCTTTCTAAACTTTAACACACTTAGTTTTCACAACTGATTTCACCGATATCTACGAATACTTATACTGTTAACTTCCATTAAATGCAATTATGTCAAAAATGAAATTAATATAGCTCAAAGAAAATAATTATGAAATTGGTCTACCTCCTTCTAAAACGTGGAGAACACATAATTTAAGGAACAGGAAAACATGGACTAGCATTCTAACACCTATACAAAAAGCCTAAATTAAGATTTGTCTTGGAAGTTAGAGTTCCAAAACAAAGTTCCCTTGTGGTCCAGTGGTTAGGACTTGGTGCTCTCCCTGTCATGGCCCTGTGTTCAATCCCTGGCAGGGGAAAGATCCCACAAGCCACACAGCACAGCCAAAAAAAAAAAAAAAATTTTGCTTTGCAAAATGACTTATCATCAATCACCAAAGTTAGCTAACTTTAAAAATTATACCAACTGAAGTACATTTACAGCTTTAAACTTGTCACAGCACTCCTGACATTTCATTTTCGAAAAAGCTTGAAAAGAAATGTGATAAGAGCCTCAGTTTGAGAAAACAGGCACAGAGATGTTAAGTAACTTCTCACGCAGCTGGTGGGTAGGAGCCCCAGGACTAGAATCCAGGTCTCCTCAGCCTTCTGCCTTTCCCACTGGCGTCTCCTTTTAGTTCCCGAGCTGGAATACAACAAGGGGCAGCTCACACCAGGCTCTCAGTGTACGTCGCTGTCTTCACACCCAATCTGCTCCTCCTTATGTTCTGACTGCAGCTTCACCATTTTCATCACCCTAACTGCATACAAGGGCCAAGGGTGCCAGATGGATTCTACCTTTGAAATATGGCCTGGCATCTCCATGTCTCTTCTGACCCTAATCCAGTTTAAAAACATCATGCTACC
Organism: Physeter macrocephalus; assembly: GCF_002837175.3. Classification (NCBI taxonomy): domain Eukaryota; kingdom Metazoa; phylum Chordata; class Mammalia; order Artiodactyla; family Physeteridae; genus Physeter; species Physeter macrocephalus. Next base: position 39,184,967 of record NC_041215.1, on the reverse strand, counting down.
ACACTGCTCTATTATGAAACACATCTCTGCCATCTCATTCTCCTGCTTACAAACTTAGAATGGCTACCCAACTATTTACAGAAAGAATTCCAAATTTTATAAGTCAGTAACTAAGACCCTTCACCATTTGTTCCAAACCTGTCTTTTAAATCTTAACTTCCCGATACTGTATTTCACATACCCTGGTTCCACCCTAAGCCAACATACTGCTGCCATTCTTACCTATTCCTGTTCACTCCTCTATAACTTTATTACATTATCCCTTTCATCTTTAAGGACCTGCTTCAAAAAAGCACCTCCACAATGAAGCCCTGCTTGAATTCCATAAGCCAATCTTTTCTGAATTCCCTAGCCTTTAATCTGAACCTCTCTTTGGACACTTTTCTAGCCCTTACTATGATTACTAATGTACATGACTCATATCCCCCTGTGGACAAGTGGTATGCTTATCTCATTTACTCAGTCAACAAATATTTACATGAATACACACTATGTCCTAGTAACAGGGATACAGCAGTGAATACAACAGACCAAACCCCTGCCCTCATGGAGTTTACCTTCTGTTGGTAAATAAGGACACAATATTGGAAGGCGGTGAATGCTACGGTGAAAAGTAAAGCACGTAAAAGGCATTGGGGAGTAGGGTTGGGGGGCTTCTATTTTAACTAAGGTGGTTAGGAGGTCTACTGCAGAAAGTAACACTGAGTAAAGGCTTGAAAGAGACAGTAAAAGAACAAAGCAGAGAAAGAAGTGCAAAGGCACTGAGGCATGAGCAAGTATGCAGTTTTCTAGGAAAAGAAAGGCCACTGTGGCTGACACTAACTGAAACAGGGTAGGTGGGATACCACAGCAGAGTATTTTTATACAATAGAAATATCCTGAAAACTAGTGTAATTGTTTTTTATTATTATGTCTCCCTAATAGTAATAGCTATCACTTACTGAACACCTACAGAGGCACTGCTCCTGGTGATCGATACACATTAATTCTAATCCACACAATAATGAGAAAAAGGTATCATCAACCCCACCTTGCAGGTAAAGAAACCAAACCTCTCTGAGGTTAAATCACATGTGGAGGATCACACAGAAAGTTTAACAGCCTGAAATGGAACCTAAGTGTCCACTGGACTCAACTTCTATATAGACTGCCCACCTCATAATAAAACCTTAAGAGTCCTCAGTCTTTACTTCTGCTTGGTTTCCACTGCTTTAATTTTTTCCAACCTCTCATTTGGCTAACTATTTCTAAAAGTAGTAGTTATAAATACTACAGAACCTAAATTTCCAACCCTATTTCCAACATTAGTTATAAATTAAAACTTTAACTTACATGTACGTTTAATATGGTCTCTCTTATGAAAACAAGGCTGGAAGAGGTTAGAGATGACTTATTCACTCTCATTTCCTCGTAAATAATACCCTTTATTCTCATTTAAAGTTTTAAGCCCTGGCAGAGTAGCTCCAGCCTGGAACGAAGAAAATACAAAAATAGGCAAAAGGAATGAATAGTTACTGAATACTTAAAAAATTTGACTACTACCCTCCATACTCGTTTTACTTATCAACTAACATAAAAACAACTCAACCGATCATAACATACTGCTTCAACAGACAGCTTACTGGTATGAAACAAAGATCTCTATTCCCTCACATTCACTGACAGTACTTTAACAAAAAATAAAAGTACTAACTGACTCATGGTATATAGAGAATTTCTAGAAACAGAACTAAAGCACGGTCTATAGTAAATGAAATGAAAAATCTAGTAAAGAGATTCAAGAGACAAACCAAAGGTATAACTGAGTTTTGTTCAGCTGTATGGAGAGGGAGAGAGGAATCTCTGAGTTTATAAAAGTTAGGAAATTAAACAAGCCATGTTCAAACCGTTACAGCGACATCTAAGGCTTGTTCAACTGTCAGTTAATATCTCCGCAGCAGCTGAAACAATCTTCTAACTCACAACAATAGGAAACTATCTTAATGAACTTAATGAACACGCGCCCCCGACAGGGCCAGGCCGGTTTCCGTGGGATTTACTGGCAATCCAACGCACGGTAGTATTCCTCGATGCAGGTTACGGGGGAAACCCCATCTCAGACCACGCGCGGCTCGGTGTCCCCAGGGAAAAGAAAGGCGCCCCTGAAGAGTCCTTCACGACCCAAGATGGGCAGGCTTGCCCCCAGCCGCTTCGCGCTTGCCTGAAAGGAAGAACGTGGCGACCTCACCGCCGATGGCCGGCCGGCCGCGCGCGCGGATTGCCCTCCACTTTCCGGCCCCGGTCACCTCCGCTCACACCCCCGTACAGGCCGCACGGGCTACTCCCTCCAGAGCACGCGCGGCCACCGCCTTCGTCGCCGTCCAGTGGGAAGTGCGAGCATCCGGGGCTGCAGCCGTCCGCACCTCTTCCTCCATGGGGGAGCGCCCAGGGGAACCTGTCCCGGACGACCTCCGGCTCCCACCGCCGCCACCAGGACCAAGGGGCACGGCCGAGAAGAACCTGGGCGCGGCAGAGTGACGCAAGAGAAGCCGCGCGCGCGCGCACTGCGGCGCGGCAAACGCCCCGCCCCCGGCTCGCTTTCCGGTTGTGTTCTGGTCTGTTTTCCAAGTCCTGGTTGGCGGAGGGCGGCGGGGCGGGCCAAAGGGAGAAGGTTTAGGAGGCCGCGTTTTGCCACGTATTGTTGGGCTACCAAATGATCAAAGCCAAAGTACCTCGTACCGTGAATTCCCACGCGCGGTTAGCATGTGAAGCTGCATTTTAAGCGGTGTCCCTAAGAGCCCCTAGGGAAAGGTGCTCGAAGAGGGCAAGGGGCGGGACTAGAGTGAGGCCGGGAGACCGGGGCGGGTTGGGAGACGCGGAGGCGCGAGACCAAGTGATGGGGGCGAGGGGGGAGG
>NC_041215.1:39166498-39181820 GCF_002837175.3 Physeter macrocephalus | reverse complement strand
GTGGGGGTGGGGTCGGGGGGGTGGGGGGGCTCGGCTCAGGGTCAGGCCCTCTCTTCCCAAAAGTTAACTAACCGAATCGGGGAATAGATCAGTTCTTTGGGAGAGTTTGTGGTTTGGTAAAAGCCGGTCTCCCAACACTTGGAGCAGAGATTTATTTTTCATGAGATGCACAGGAAACCCACTGTTAAACTGTCCTGCCTTGGCTCCTCCTGGAACGTGGCAAGTTCCTGGGACCCATCTTCATGGTTTCCTCGAAAAAGGACAAAGACAGAGGGCTCATTTCTTAGAAACCGGGAAGCGCAACTAGCTACATCTGCAGTGAGACCTGCTAATAAATCAATAATACCTTTGTTACAGGTGCAAAAGTCCTCTGGGGATATTCTTACAGTTTTTGACTAGATACAGAAACACTATTATACCAAATTTAAGTCATTTTCGGTGGGAATCTTTCTAAAATGAAGTCTATGTTTATTTAGCCAGAAAATGCCAGATATAATTTGCTCCTTTCAAACTGGACTGTTAACGTTCCAGACTGCACAGCCCCTGACCAGTCTGGTTTTGGTAACTCTGCAGCTTCTAATTTAATCTGTAAGCTTGGCAACCAGACAGATGTGCTTCTTAGAACTGGCTCCAGAGGAACTTTTTTGCTTACCTTTTTGGTCTCAGCTGAATTCTAGCTAGATGACATGGTCAAATAAGGAATTACATTGACTATTGATAGCTGGCAAGCTGGTCTCTGATGATGTGGTAGATTGATAAAAATGGCTCTGATTCTCTACTCATCCATGTGCCCACCCACTTTGCAGAGTGGCTTTGCAGTTCCACTCCAGCCTTGGCCTTGGCCTTGGCCTTGGGACTGTCTTTGGCCAAGAAAATGTGGTGGTTCCCAGCTTAAATCATGATGAGAAGAAGCCTGGACTAGTTTGCTGGAGGAGGAGACCAGGTGGAGCAGAGCAACTTGCAAAGCCACCTAGCTGACTCAGAGACCAGACATTGAGCCAAGCTGGTTGAGGTCCACAAAATTGTGCTGTTGACCCACAGACATATGAGAAAGAATAAAGGAATCTTGTATTGTCACTCTTTTTACACCTAGGAGGCAGATGGCTGTAATGAAAGTAGTGGTTGGTTCATATGAACAAGAATGCTTAGAAATTATGTTGACTTAACCTAACAAATTTGCCTGCAGCTCTTTTCTGCCAGTATTCTAATCATCCTTCTCTCATCATTGTAGCTCACAGACTCACCTCGCATTCACTATCTGGACTCCCCCCACACCTGACACTTACTGTCATATTGCACAGTGCATTGTTTTTATAAGTGTATGTAATATTCCTTGCTAATTGTGATGCGAGCTCCTTAAATGCCTAAATAACTTCTCCAGCACATGATGTTGCACATCTTATATACCGGAAGTGTTCAAGCATGGATCATAGATATTTTTAAACTTTTAAAAGTTGAATGCCTTTTCATACACTGCTGGTAGGATTGTAAAATGGTACAACCTCCTTGTAAAACAGTTTGGCAGTTTCTTAAAAAATTAAACATATAACAACCATATGACCCAGCTATTCAACTCCTGGGTATTTTTACCCGAGAGAAATGAAAGCATATACCGTTAACAGATATAATGTAAATGAATGTAATGTGAATGTAAATGAACATTCAATAGCGGCTTTATTTATAATAACGAAAAAATAGAAACAATCCAAATGTCCATCAACAGATGAATGGATAAACAACTATGGTATGTCCATATAATGTAATACTACTGAGCAAAAAAAGGAATGAACTATTGATACATGCTATAACATGGCAGAATGTCAAAATAATTATGATAAGTGAAAGAAGCCAGACCAAAGAAAGAGTATATACTAAATGATTACATTTATATAAAATGCTAGGAAATGGTTGGTAATAATGTAGCAACAGAAAGCAGCTGAGGGCTTCCCTGGTGGCGCAGTGGTTGAGAGTCCGCCTGCCGATGCAGGGGATGCGGGTTCGTGCCCCGGTCCGGGAAGATCCCACATGCCGCGGAGCCTGTGCATCCGGAGCCTGTGCGAAAGAAAGCAGATGAATGGTTGGGAGTGGAGGGGGCAAAAGGAGGATAGAGGGATTACAATGGAGTAAAAAGAAACTTTGAGAGTGACGGGTATGTTCACTGTTTTGCTCATGGTGATGCTTCCATCATATGACATACATCAAAACATACCAAATTGTATATATATGTGCAGTTTATTGCATATCAAAGCAATTAAAACTGGTAAAATCTACTTTTTGTCATTGTTATAGAGGTAGAGGCAAGACTTCTTATTAAAATAGTATTTTTAAAAATCATGTATTACTAAATCAAATTGTTTTCTCATGTATAAATTGTTCTCCAATTACTCTCCTCTGTTTTGGTTTTGTTACCAGATGCCAGGCAGAAACATGACAACAGCACTACAGATAATGTATTTTTTCTTTAGCTCAACCCCCTATCAGAAAATCTGCCCTTTTTCCTTCCAAAGTGAATAATTTTTTCTAGCATTTTAAAATTTAGTATTAGCTGTAGGTGATCTACATATGTAGTAGGGCATTTTCCAAAAATGTTGGAGCGAGAGGGGAGAGCTCTCTGAAAAAGACAGTAATAACTTGAAATGAATTTGGGTATAACACTAGGGGTATTTATTAAAAGCCAGGAGTTGGCTTTTAATAATTGCCTCACTTGATGAAATGGTGAGTGAATCTGGTAGGCAGAATTATGGTCCACCAAAGATCTCCAGTCTTAATCCTCAGAACCTGTGACTATGTTACCTAACAGGCAAAAGGGACTTTGCAGGTGTGATTAAGTTAAGGATCTTAAGATAATTCTGGGTAGTCCAAGTGGGCCCAAAATAATCACAGGGGTCCTTGTAAGAGGGAAGCAGGAGTGTCAGAGTCAGAGAATGAGATATGACAATGGGAGAAAAGTCAGAGAAAGGCAACATTGTTGGCTTTGAAGCTGGAGAAAGGGGAACAAGCCAAAGAATGTGCAAGGCCTCTAGAAACTGAAAAAGGCGGAGAAAAGACACTCCCCTAGAGCCTCCACAAGGAATGTAATTCTGCCGACACCTTGATTTTAGTCCAGGTAAACTTGTGTTGGACTTGTAACCCCCGCAGCTGTAAGATAATGTTTGTGTAGTTGTAAACCACAAAGTTTGTGGTAATGTGTCAGAGCAGCAATAGAAAACCAATACAGTGAATAAGCATGCCAAATTAGGGTAAGGAGGACACTGAGATCCTCCAGACATCTTCAGCCAAAATAAAAAGATTCCATTTTATTAACAGATGACCTAGTTTGCCCTTTCCTCCACCTTCCAGCCTGTTATCCCAGCTATTTTACATGGATTTGTTGTGTTCGTTACTAGATTGGCATCTCTCCTATTTTGCTTGCCATGGTGCAATTCCAATCGCAATTCTTCCAAATTTCTTCAGCTGGAATTAATACCTGTCTTCTCTGAACTGCTAATATAGATAGAGGTATCTTTTAATTTCTCTTTATTTCTTGACTGTGCCTCAGCTCTCCAACACAAAAAGCCCTTTTGAAACTACCTACCATATGAGGTTCAAAGTATGGTATGATTAATATTACATCAAAGATGCTGACAATGTCATGCCTAAGGGCCACCTGACAGGCACCTGACTCATCAACAAAGGAAGTAAAGGGTAGGGAGCATGCCTGATTTTCTGTACTCCTCAGAACCAGATGTAGAGCTCAGGTTCAACAGTATTGTGCTTGGCTAGCAGCTACAACTAACAGTTTTGTTAATAGTAACCAACCCAGGCAGGTTTTTGTAGAATTTGGCACTTACACATTTCATGACCACAACCTGTGTGGAAAGGGTTATCCATAGAAACATTTAGTGGTTTTTTTAAAATGTTTGTTCCTGACTTCTATACAGGTATATTTTGATCAAAATGTGAGTCATCAAATCTTTTTGGATAGAGCCTAAGGAAAAATATTTTTGCTCAAATATTTTTTTCATTTAATAAAATTACTTATAGGACACTAATAAAGATTAATGACAAGATTTCTCATGACACTTAGAGTATTAAAATGTGTTATGATTCTCATATTTTCCATGTGTTTAAAACATATGTTATACACCTCAAAAACATGTAAAAGTTATTAAAATATAGCTGGTTTTCTTTACTACCATCATTTCATTATATCAGAAGGTAATCACTGGATGGTGAATCACACATCATGGACTTGTTCCCTAAGATATGCTCAGGTGGACAGAAAATGTCCATCTACATTGTGATGGAGACCTGGGCTATTTGTTTCTACCGAGAAAATGGGAAGCATTTGACTGAGGAATTAGGATGATATGGAACCCGAGACCACACAAGCATTTCATGTAAAGGGCAAAAAAGCAACGAGTGTTCAGCTAGAAATAAGTTATTTTATTTTAAAACACATACAGATTAATAAATATTATTGGAAAACTTAATAAATAGCATTTTATTTACATAAGGCAATTACAACATGCTATGACTACTTCTATAAAGCAAAATATAAGCAAGTCTTAGTCATTGACAAATGGGTGTGTGTGCTAATTGGAAGCTTCCCTGATACATTTACATGAAAAAAATTTTATGCAACCAATCAACATTTTACATTTTTTTATCTAGTCTTCTTCCTCTCTTTCACAATTATATTCCATTTTACAAGAAAGTAATAGTTATCATTTAAAAAGGCAAAAACACTCAGGAATGCTACTGAAAAACAGTACCCTTAAAGTTTTCCAAACTGCAAAAACACTGACATGGCAGGGGGGAGCAAATTATTATAGTCTGACAAGTAAAAGAAATATTCCGTACTTTTCAATGTGACCCTTTGGCACTAGTGGTTTGGGAGTTCCTGACATTTACCTGGTGTCAGGTAGTTCATGGTCAGGGTTGAGCCGCTTGGAAGCAGGAAGTTCAGCATCATTCATTACAAATTCAACGCAACAGAATCAATCTGGTTCACAAGTCATTGATTCTTCTGCAGAACATAAACCTTTGCAGAATGTCAGAGAAGCTCATCACACCATCAGCATGTGATCTCTCAGTGCAGGTTTTTAAAGTCCCTGCTTAATTTCCATATTTTACACAGAAAATATAAAACCCTGCCTTTTAAAACAAAGAAAAAGGAAAGTTAAAGCTTCATGGAATCATGCAAACTTTACACCCAGTGCTTCCTTTGCTTACTCAGTGCTCGAAGCTGTGTGTCTACAGCGTGGTCCTGAGCAGACAGGATGCATGGTGCACCGCTCCAAAGGAGTCCTGCACATGCGCTCTGGTCTGAGGCTACCAGCACAAACTAAACATGTGAGTACTCTAACACAGATTTGGAGACCCATCCCACCATTTAGAGGTAGAGAAACTGAGGCACAGAAAGGTTAAGTGACTCACCTATAGTTGCACAATTCAAGGAAAAACAGAGAAAAGAACAAATAAATCCTCCCCGGCTCATGCACTGGGCCCTAGACTATGCTTTTTATCACATTGGGTACATTTGAAATAGATGTTTATTTACATGATCATTGTTCTACTGAATATCAACTTTTCACTAGACAATATGTTTTTGATGTAACACAAAGTTACATTTTCTTAAAATATAATTCTCTGTTGCATTTAAGAGCATGTGAGAAATGTGTACGAAAATAAATGAGTAGATATTGGGCCAAATTCTTGTTCCCATTCCTAAAATTCTTAATCTTTTCAAGTATATGATGGAGGTATAAGAATCTGGCCAGATGTGAAAAATCACCTTAAAATTCATCACCAGTTTAACTGTGAGGCGGAAGTGAGGAATACATATAGTTGAGGTATTTTATATGATAAACTGTTTTATGGTGTGACTGGTGTGCAAACTGATCTTTTCTCTTCCTAACTCAAGCTAACAGACCTCTAGCTACGAATATGAGTAAAACATATGAAAAACTAACACAGACATGTCCTTGGGAGGAAGGTCAATGCTAGGGAGTTAATGTTACGTTTTTGGTCCCTGAGAAGGTGGAACATCAAGATTCCATCTAATCCTGCTTGATAGGTGAACTACTTCCGTGGTGTCAGACACAGTAAGGACAACTTCTTCAGGCCACTGAAGCCAATCAGACAGTCATGAACAAATCTAAACTAAAGCTTCTTCTCTTTCCAAGTTCCTACTCAGTCCCAGGAAGTCTAAGTCAGGATCAAGTAGGCATCAAAGAAGAGAGATGGGCATAGCTCCGTAGACGGCTCTTCTGGGTTAGTTGAGCAGCTTAGAAAGGAGAGGTGTCACCTCCCAACAAGATTATTAGGCAGCACGACAGCGGCCTGTGATCAACACCTCAGTCTCCGCGGACTCATCCACGCCCGTAGACAGTGCATCTCGAGCACTTTATGGACGTCTAGGAACTGGCCTCTAGAAGTGAGCGCAGTATTTACAAAGAGCCAAGCAGTCGAGGAAGAAGAAAGGTGAGAGGTGACTGCATACTTCAACAGTGCTCTCTTCTATCAGATGTGACACCCAAAGAAAAACCCGAAGGCCAATCTACTACAGCTGGAATGAACCTCTGGAAATAAAACTGCATAAATCAAATTGGCCTGAGAAGTAGGGCTTGAAAGAATATTTCTTATTGCTGAACCAAGAGCAGCAAAGTGTGTTTCACTAACTTTCTAATGTGAGAAGACCATAATAACATCTGAGTGATGATTCCCCCTGAAGGTCCAGCCGTGGGCAGTTCTTGCTCCCCCTGTGACAGGGAGCAGACTGCCCTTCTCTCCGGATCCTTCTTTGCAGAGTTGGAGCAGTCCTGCAGAACAGCAAAACACCCAGAGTGGTCCTCGTGCTGGGTTTGGGTTAGAATCCTTAAGAGGCCCTACACTTGATCACTGAGCAGGACAGGAAGCAATCTTTTTAAATGCTGAGATTCAGATGAGAAAACAAGGCACTGTCCAAGTAAGACAGGAGAGAAATGGCCTAGTTAAGTGTCTATCCAGAGTAAGCCTGCAAGTTGTGATCACAGACATATGATTTTAGAGGAGGCTTGCTTTAATTGAAGATAAAACCCTAAGAATACCATAATAATGAAAATGTTTTATATGTATTTACTTTTGGAAAGACCAATATAAGACCTATCCCCATTCTGGGCCGTACCCTTCAAAGCTTTTACTTTTGAAGTCTTTTTTTGTAATTCCAAATTATAAAAACATGAATTTGTAAAATAAATACTATAAGTCAGATGTTAAACGCTCTATGTTAAACTTGAAAATCAGGCGGTTAGACTGCTGGTCATGTCGATTACTTCCAAGCTACAGTCACACTTTTGGAATACAATGGACGATATGAACTGTGTTCCATTGGAAGGAGAGCTGTGCATCCTACCAAGGTAATTTGCTGAACAGATGTAAACTTGGGGGAGTCTAACTGTTCTGGGACTTATCACCTTCAAGAGGAGACAAACTATTAATACTTTGAGATTCTATTTTACTCTAAAAAAATCATAGGGAGATAATCCAGAAAATATCACCTCTAAGTATCTATGGAATAATCATGGATTCACTGAAATCAGGAACATCAATAGATGAATTTACATAAACTAAGCTTCACGTGTAAACTGTAAACAAAAAAATGGTAATTTCCATATGACACATGGACTTTCTCATTATACTTGTATAGCCACATGTATTCGTTGAATATCTCATACTCCTTACCTAGAAACTATTTTTATGCCTAAAAGTATACTTTTATACTTTCAGAAAGTTATACTCCTGCATTATACTTTCAGAAAGTTCAGTTCAATCAATGAAGGCCTGCAGTCCTAAAAATACTGATGATAAAAAACAAACCTTCACGAGCTGATAAAAAGAGTAATGGATTTTTTTAGCATTTTTTAACTATCAGTTAGTATAAGATTTTTAAAAATTTTTAAATATTCTTGCTGCTGTTAGTTCACAGATCACTTGATAACCCATGATCATCACATGTACTTTTAATTTATAAAGGTGTTTTTTGGGGCTTCCCTGGTGGCGCAGTGGTTGAGAGTCCGCCTGCCGGTGCAGGGGACACGGGTTCGTGCCCCGGTCCGGGAAGATCCCACATGCCGCGGAGCGGCTGGGCCCACGAGCCATGGCCGCTGAGCCTGTGCGTCTGGAGCCTGTGCTCCGCAATGGGAGAGGCCACAACAGTGAGAGGCCCCGCGTACCGCAAAAGAAGAAAAAAAAAGGTGCTTTTTTCTCTATGTTAAACTATCCTCATTTTATTTAGTCTCTTTGTTCAACACTTTAGGGAACTATTCCTTAGGTCTTTAGAAATGTTCTTTTTGTCTGAAAAAACACTTTTTTTTTTTCCTATTGACATTCCTTAGTAATTTTAATTGGGTATTATTTAATTGGGTATCACCAAATCTACCTTACCCAATCCCATCTTTCAACTTGACATAGCTTCCTATTTAGATAAAACAGTACACATGGGACTTCCCCGGTGGTCCAGTGGTTAAGACTCCAAGCTTCCAATGCAGCGGGCACTGGTTCGATCCCTGGTCAGGGAACTAAGATCCGTCATGCCGCATGGTGCAGGGGTGGGAGAACCACTGCAAATGAAGTACATGATATCTTGATGAATATCTGCATCACTCTGTGCTTTGTTCCCATTTAATACATATGCAAGGTTACTACAGATAGCCAATGACCTCTTTGATCCAAATACTGGAATAATTAATGGCTATTTTGCATTTCAGAAGTTTGGGTGAGGAATCGTAGGGTGCTCTGCCATCTCAAACAACAGGGAGATGGCTAAAAATTGTTTTCATTCTTGCTAGAAATTCTTTTGAAAATTATGTGTGTTCCAGTTTGTAGAATATAGCCTAAGCTTAATTGTGTCCTTTAACTTGTTCCTGAATTACAGGGAACTCATATGTGCTATTGAACAGTTACTCTCTCATTTAACAGCCTTATTATCAAGTTAAATAATTTATTTCTTCTTAATGGCCACAATGCTTGCCGAAAGACAACATGGATATATTTAATACTGGATCCCAGTTACATTAGACTGAATACAAATAAAATACCTCATGCTACTTAAGTCAATTGTCTTTAATTGGACTATAACTACATGCTGAAAGGGTTGATTTACTCCAATGTGCCCTCAGTCTTGACTCTCTTCCAGTGAATGAATATATTATAATTTCTAACTGCTCTGAACATTTATATTTTGAAGAGTGAAATATTAAAGTATAATCAAGGAGGCTGCATTATTCTAATCTAAGAGAACATACACACAGTAATAGTCAAATTAAGTGAATCGTTCAAGTAATAAAGGCACTGAAATTGATTTGAGCTATTGAAAATCATCCTGCACATGGAACAGTATATCATTTCCATTCACCCTTCTCTCTCTGTTTGCAATTAAAATGTCTAGGAGTTGGGGGTAGGAGAGTCAACACATCAGAGGATTAAAACCAATTAAATGCATATACCTCTGATTTGGATCCGAAACCTGAATGTTATACATGCTTAATGCAAAATAACAAAACTACAGACACATTTACTGTAGAGTCAGACTTCAAGACAACAATTTCTCCCATTTCCAAAGTAAGCTTCTAAGTAAGAATATCTGTTCCCCTGCAAAGACTAATCAGAAAAGGCCCATTCTATTTAAATAATGATGAAGTGTTTTAAAAGCAAAGAGTATTCACGAAAGCTTCCAGGTTAATGGCAATGAACATTAAGATTCCTCTCATCAGAGAGAGATGACACCCAGGCAACCACGGAGCAACTTCAGAGTACAGAAGGCTGGGCCCCCACCCCAGTGCTGAGCAATGCATCCTCACGCTCCACCAGCCCATCCATTAATATACAGGCAACTCCAACACCAGCGATTTACGGTCTCTTCTACTTCACAACAAATCAGGACCAGAAGCCACATCCATTTCCCGTTCCTCAAGCCATCCGACCCCCCGTTACATCCTAGTCTGCTTTCATATTAGATTTGTTCATCTCCCCGAGGTTGAAGTTGAACTCTTTGAACACCTGTATGAGGACGATCCCCACGGAGACAGTGGTGAACCCGCAGGCCATGCCCAGGAAGTCCACCAGACCCACGTTGCTCCACTCCCGGAAGAGGATGGCCGAGGCCAGCAAGACCAGCGTGGTGAACACAACGTAGTAGATGGCCCCAAACACAGAGGAGTCGAAGCACTCGAGGGCCTTGTTGATGTACCTGAACTGGACGATGATGCTGCAGCCAAGAACGGCCAGGAGCACCAGGCACAGGCAGAGGGCGCGCCGACTAGACGGGTTGTTGTGGAGGATGTCTTGGGCTGCCAGCCCAATGCCCTTAGTGGAAGGCACGGTGAAGCTCCCCAGCAAGGAGCAGATGCTGATGTAGACCATGATGTTGGTGGGCCCGTGGGCTGGCGCGATCCAGAAGATGAGCAGCAGCAGCATGAGCAGCACGACGCACAGGTAGCCTACAAACGCTGGACAAGAGGGGGCGCACGGTGACCCAGGCGGCGGGGCGGGACAGCCCGCGCCACGCGGCCGCCGCCCGCCCTGCCGCCCTCACCGGACACCCTGCCGCTGCGGCCGTGCTTCACCACAGCCCCTGAGCTCACTCCACACAAGTTACTCCCATCGTCCTTTTCACCATTAAAACACTCATAGCTCCTACATATTCCATGTCAATAAATAAGTCTTCTATTAGTAACTTTTTTTTTTTTTTTTTTGGTACGCGGGCCTCTCACTGCTGCGGCCTCTCCCGTTGCGGAGCACAGGCTCCGGACGCGCAGGCTCAGCGGCCATGGCTCACGGGCCCAGCCGCTCCGCGGCACGTGGGATCTTCCCGGACCGGGGCACGAACCCGCGTCCCCTGCATCGGCAGGCAGACTCTCAAGCACTGCGCCACCAGGGAAGCCCTATTAGTAACATTTTTATAGCAATACAAGTCAACGCAGATGCTTTGAGATTTTTCTTTCGGCCACACTGTGCGGCCCGTAGCACTTCCCCTACCAGGGATCCAAGCTGTGCCCCCCGCAGCAGAAGGGCAGAGTTCCAACCACTGGACTGTCAGGGAAGTCCTGAGAATTTTTTAAAAACCATTTCACAAGATGGTCAACTCAACAAACCCTAGGCAGAGGGTGCTCCTATGTGTAGGGTGGGAGAGAAAGAGAGTCACGTGTGGTCTCAAAGGACACGCAGGGAACTTGTAGGGCTGTTTCTGGCTATTGCAGCGACCGGGGGCTGCACACAGTGGGCAGAGGCCAGGGGTCCTGGGATGTGCAGACGGTCCCATACAACGAAAAATCATCCTGTTCTCCTGACAACTTCGGAATGTCACCTTGGACAGGAAAGTGGAAAATGTTTATAATAATCAGAGCCTAGAACCTGTTTTATGTGTAAAACAGAGTAATTTGGCAAGGATTTAATATACATTGAATTTTTCAGAACTTCAAGAGTTTTTCTCCATTTCAGAAGATCCCATTGTTGGGAGTTCCCTGGTGGTCTAGTGGTTAGGATTCCGGGCTTTCACTGGCGGGGCCCAGGTTCAATTCCCGGTCAAAAAAAAAAAAAAGAAGATCCCATTGCTGATGGCAAAATCCTTAGTGTTTGAGTCAATGACGCAACACCTCCACGTCAGTCTCTTTTGCACCTGCCAGATTTGCAGCACATGGTGTGGGGTCTGCCAGCTTAATATGTCTTCTCCTATAGCTGTACCTGAGCATTCTATTTTATTCCAAAGTACTGTTCTTAGGGCATTATGTTGACTTCTATTATATGTACAAGGAGTTGTATTTTCCATGAATTTCATTCCCAGATTGTAAAGGGGGTGCCAGGCACTGGGCCTGAGGGCTGGAAACAGCCTGGACATGTGTATCAGCAAGCAGGTGGTGGGAGCCCCTCTTCCCCAAGGATAAGAAAAAGACTATGGAGCTCTGCTGCAGGGGAAGATTCAGGAAGACATTACAGCGGAAAGCTGCCTGGGAGCCTGCCCTATAAACTGGGCAAGGGGTAGTGGAGGGCAGAGAGCAGCACACGCAAACGTAAAATATTGCCAAAGTGTGGGCTGTGTTTGTGGAAAAATCAGAAGTAGCTTGAATGCAAGTGCGCAGGCTTTATTTCAGAAAAAGCAGCTGGGGGGCTTCCCTGGTGACTCAGTGGTTGAGAGTCTGCCTGCCAATGCAGGGGACACGGGTTCGAGCCCTGGTCTGGGAGGATCCCACATGCCGTGGAGCAACTGGGCCCGTGAGCCATGGCCACTGAGCCTGCGCGTCTGGAGCCTGTGCTCCACAACAAGAGAGGCCGCGACAGTGAGAGGCCCACGCACCGCGATGAAGAGTGGCCCCTGCTCGCCACAACTAGAGAAAGCCCTCGCACAGAAACGAAGACCCAACACAGCCAAAAATAAATAAATAATTTTTAAAAAGAAAAGAAAAGAAAAGAAAAAGCAGCTGGGCCTGAGTGTGCAGTACTTTGGGCTTTCTCTCATCAGGGGGAAGGGGTGGTGGTGATTGCAGTTATGAAAAAAAAAAGAAATTATGTCAAAAGTAGATACCAAAAAAAAAATAGTACAGGGCTCTGCGGGCGCTCTAAAGATGAATTAAATCAGACCTCGGCTCTCTGAGAGCTTCACTTCAGAGGGAAGCACGGAGGCCTGGACACATGGTGGTCCTGAGAGGGGCAGCCTGGGGCCGATCCCGCAGAATGGGCGCCTCCTGCTGCACCACAGATGTGGGGCGGGGGATGGCGTCCATGCACAAGGTCTGGGTCCCAGGAGGCGGCAAAGGGGCCAGGGCAGCAGGGCAGCCCCGGGGGGGCAGCAGCGGACAGTGGTGAGCAAAGAGGAACCAAGAACCTGGAGGACAGACCACAGCGGGGCGGAGGGTACAGCTCCAGCCGGGAGAACCGCGCCGGAGGCGGCAAGCTCGCTGGCACCAAGGCTCTGAGTTACCTGGGTTGGTCAGCTTCTCCTCCAGCTCGGCCTGAGTGGTCACACTCTCAGATTTCGGGGAGTGGATAATCAGCACGACAGAACCCGCACAGCTTAGTAGACACCCCAACTTGCCCAAGATGTTGAGCTTCTCTTTCAGAAGGTAAGAAGCTAAAATGGACCTTCAATTTTAAAATAAGATATGATTAAATCAAACTTTCTGACCTGTTTCTTCTAACTGCAGATGTTACTAAAGCTACATCTTCTTTACAGTCACATTTTATTTTTAAATTAGTCTTTAAGCGTACAAAGATTAGGAATTTATTGAAGTTGCTATTTCAGTACAAATAGGATCTTCATGCCAATTCCATGCATAGCCAGTACATAATGACACTCTTAACTCATACCACTATATTATTTCAGTAGATATGAAATATACCAGGGTAGAAAAATAAGTTTTATGATTGATCAAAAATAAAAATATTGCTTCCATATTTTTAAAAGTACACAGTCCAAAAAAGCTATGTTAAGTAGGAAAGCAGGATATGAAAATCGTTAAAATAATTACAAGTAATTCATGATCAGAACACTTAAGTTAAAATAAATTAAGTGAGAAAATGCACAAATAAGAAAAAATCAAAATGCTAATAGTAATTGAATTATGGTAGAAAGAGTATAGGTGATTACTTTTCTCTAATATGGAAACTTTGAAAATGTGGTCACATTACTTATGTAATGCAAAAAAAAGTGCATTCCTCATAAAACATCTGTAATCTTAAGACTGGTAATAGTGTTTCTTATTTCCCTGTATAACATCAGTATATAATTTGAATCGGGAAACCTGGGCTTTTTCTAAATCATGGGATTGGCCATTGTCAATCTACTGGTGTCCAAGCCAAAGGCACTCAGGGAACATGAAGATCCACGGGGAGGGCACACCAGACCCAGATATCAATATATATATACAGGACTATTTCCATTCATCCTCATTTCACAGATAAGGAAACCAAACCTCAGAAAGGATCAGCACTGAACCCAAGGCCACAAAGCTAACAAGAGGTGAAGCCATGGAGAGGTCAAAGCTTCCATCTTTCCCTTACAGCACTTTGTGTCCCTGGCCCTGGACAGCCTGGTCCCCAAGGAGACCCAGCAGCGTAGCTGGGAAAATAAGCAACATCCCTGAAAGAAACCATATAGGATATAATAATACAGAACTGGACGTTAAACTGGGGGGCTCCACACAGCTGCACGGAGAGGTGGCAACAGAGGAGTGGGCGGCTCCGAGAATAAGAGGTGGGCTGGAGTCAGCCTGGAACAATGGGTGGGCCTATGCGGGGGGAGAGGGCTGCCACGCATACGGAAGAAAGGGGCAGGGTAATCCCGCACCGCGAGGCCAACTCACCTCTTATTCCACTCTTGGTCTTATACCAGAGTACAAATTAAACAGCCCTGCTATAAAACAGAGTGCGTAACAGAAAACTTGAGGGATGCTAAGGCCAACAGATCAGGAAACAACTGCCATTGAAAAAGACAGTTAATTGTTCACAGTCTCCGAGCCGAGGGCCATAGCGCCCTACGCAGGACGGCACAGGGAAGCGCTAGCATTGGTCAGGAGGCGCTGGCGGGTTGCGGAGGGCTGTAGCAAGAGCCTTCACTTCACTGTGGTCTCTGGGGGAAGGGGTGTGTACGGCAGTGCAAGCAGTTTAGCACTGGCCAGAGGGAAGAGCTCAGTGGCGCCTGGGCACGGGCTGTCCCTAGCTGTCTATGACTTGGTCCTGGGGGATCAGCGCAGGTGGGTAGTGGGCAGGAGTGTGAGAGTCCAAGAAAGGAGGTGGTTGGGATGTGAGCTCTGGATCGGTTGGTTTAGATTTGAAATGCATGCCTGAGCAGGAGAGCTCCTCCTGAGGAGAGAAGTGCGCGTGCCAAGGGACACGAGAGCCAAGGCAGGTGACTCGGGACCGGGCTGTCCAGAACGAGGCGTGTGCGGCACAGGCATGCAGGGCACGTGTTAGGGCATCCAGTTTAGAGACGCTAGACACATGAGGTCAATAGAGTACCGTGTCATTTAAGGACACACCACATAAAGACGTGGGCAACTGCTTACCTCCTGAGTATGCTCCTCATGGAGAACTGGTCCTTGCCTCCCCTCTGTGGCTGGGAATGGATGACCCCAGGGTGGCTGGAATAGGGGCCATCTACCTAACAGGCTTCCCCAGCAGGAAATCCACCAGCTGTCTAGGCTCAAAACCTTTCTCCTCTCACTTTTCCTGGGTTGCAGTAACTAAAGCCTGCTACCTTCTGAGCTGAGATTAAACAAAAAGCATACATCAAAAAAAAAAAAAAAAAAAACAACAACACACCATTGTAAAGCAATTATACTCCAATAAAGGTGTTAAAAAAATAAAA
>NC_041215.1:39130134-39164309 GCF_002837175.3 Physeter macrocephalus | reverse complement strand
GGAGGAATCAGGCTCCCTGACTTCAGACTATACTACAAAGCTACAGTAATCAAGACAGTATGGTACTGGCACAAAAACAGAAATATAGATCAATGGAACAGGATAGAAAGCCCGGAGATAAACCCACGCACAAATGGTCACTTTATCTTTGATAAAGGAGGCAAGAATATACAGTGGATAAAAGACGGCCTCTTCAATAAGTGGTGCTGGGAAAACTGGATAGCTACATGTAAAAGAATGAAATTAGAACCCTCCCTAACACCATACACAAAAATAAACTTAAAATGGATTAGAGGGGCTTCCCTGGTGACTCAGTGGTTGAGAGTCTGCCTGCCAATGCAGGGGACACGGGTTCGAGCCCTGGTCTGGGAGGATCCCACATGCCGTGGAGCAACTGGGCCCGTGAGCCATGGCCACTGAGCCTGCGCGTCTGGAGCCTGTGCTCCACAACAAGAGAGGCCGCGACAGTGAGAGGCCCACGCACCGCGATGAAGAGTGGCCCCCGCTCGCCACAACTAGAGAAAGCCCTCGCACAGAAACGAAGACCCAACACAGCCAAAAATAAATAAATAATTTTTAAAAAGAAAAGAAAAGAAAAGAAAAAGCAGCTGGGCCTGAGTGTGCAGTACTTTGGGCTTTCTCTCATCAGGGGGAAGGGGTGGTGGTGATTGCAGTTATGAAAAAAAAAAGAAATTATGTCAAAAGTAGATACCAAAAAAAAAATAGTACAGGGCTCTGCGGGCGCTCTAAAGATGAATTAAATCAGACCTCGGCTCTCTGAGAGCTTCACTTCAGAGGGAAGCACGGAGGCCTGGACACATGGTGGTCCTGAGAGGGGCAGCCTGGGGCCGATCCCGCAGAATGGGCGCCTCCTGCTGCACCACAGATGTGGGGCGGGGGATGGCGTCCATGCACAAGGTCTGGGTCCCAGGAGGCGGCAAAGGGGCCAGGGCAGCAGGGCAGCCCCGGGGGGGCAGCAGCGGACAGTGGTGAGCAAAGAGGAACCAAGAACCTGGAGGACAGACCACAGCGGGGCGGAGGGTACAGCTCCAGCCGGGAGAACCGCGCCGGAGGCGGCAAGCTCGCTGGCACCAAGGCTCTGAGTTACCTGGGTTGGTCAGCTTCTCCTCCAGCTCGGCCTGAGTGGTCACACTCTCAGATTTCGGGGAGTGGATAATCAGCACGACAGAACCCGCACAGCTTAGTAGACACCCCAACTTGCCCAAGATGTTGAGCTTCTCTTTCAGAAGGTAAGAAGCTAAAATGGACCTTCAATTTTAAAATAAGATATGATTAAATCAAACTTTCTGACCTGTTTCTTCTAACTGCAGATGTTACTAAAGCTACATCTTCTTTACAGTCACATTTTATTTTTAAATTAGTCTTTAAGCGTACAAAGATTAGGAATTTATTGAAGTTGCTATTTCAGTACAAATAGGATCTTCATGCCAATTCCATGCATAGCCAGTACATAATGACACTCTTAACTCATACCACTATATTATTTCAGTAGATATGAAATATACCAGGGTAGAAAAATAAGTTTTATGATTGATCAAAAATAAAAATATTGCTTCCATATTTTTAAAAGTACACAGTCCAAAAAAGCTATGTTAAGTAGGAAAGCAGGATATGAAAATCGTTAAAATAATTACAAGTAATTCATGATCAGAACACTTAAGTTAAAATACATTAAGTGAGAAAATGCACAAATAAGAAAAAATCAAAATGCTAATAGTAATTGAATTATGGTAGAAAGAGTATAGGTGATTACTTTTCTCTAATATGGAAACTTTGAAAATGTGGTCACATTACTTATGTAATGCAAAAAAAAGTGCATTCCTCATAAAACATCTGTAATCTTAAGACTGGTAATAGTGTTTCTTATTTCCCTGTATAACATCAGTATATAATTTGAATCGGGAAACCTGGGCTTTTTCTAAATCATGGGATTGGCCATTGTCAATCTACTGGTGTCCAAGCCAAAGGCACTCAGGGAACATGAAGATCCACGGGGAGGGCACACCAGACCCAGATATCAATATATATATACAGGACTATTTCCATTCATCCTCATTTCACAGATAAGGAAACCAAACCTCAGAAAGGATCAGCACTGAACCCAAGGCCACAAAGCTAACAAGAGGTGAAGCCATGGAGAGGTCAAAGCTTCCATCTTTCCCTTACAGCACTTTGTGTCCCTGGCCCTGGACAGCCTGGTCCCCAAGGAGACCCAGCAGCGTAGCTGGGAAAATAAGCAACATCCCTGAAAGAAACCATATAGGATATAATAATACAGAACTGGACGTTAAACTGGGGGGCTCCACACAGCTGCACGGAGAGGTGGCAACAGAGGAGTGGGCGGCTCCGAGAATAAGAGGTGGGCTGGAGTCAGCCTGGAACAATGGGTGGGCCTATGCGGGGGGAGAGGGCTGCCACGCATACGGAAGAAAGGGGCAGGGTAATCCCGCACCGCGAGGCCAACTCACCTCTTATTCCACTCTTGGTCTTATACCAGAGTACAAATTAAACAGCCCTGCTATAAAACAGAGTGCGTAACAGAAAACTTGAGGGATGCTAAGGCCAACAGATCAGGAAACAACTGCCATTGAAAAAGACAGTTAATTGTTCACAGTCTCCGAGCCGAGGGCCATAGCGCCCTACGCAGGACGGCACAGGGAAGCGCTAGCATTGGTCAGGAGGCGCTGGCGGGTTGCGGAGGGCTGTAGCAAGAGCCTTCACTTCACTGTGGTCTCTGGGGGAAGGGGTGTGTACGGCAGTGCAAGCAGTTTAGCACTGGCCAGAGGGAAGAGCTCAGTGGCGCCTGGGCACGGGCTGTCCCTAGCTGTCTATGACTTGGTCCTGGGGGATCAGCGCAGGTGGGTAGTGGGCAGGAGTGTGAGAGTCCAAGAAAGGAGGTGGTTGGGATGTGAGCTCTGGATCGGTTGGTTTAGATTTGAAACGCATGCCTGAGCAGGAGAGCTCCTCCTGAGGAGAGAGGTGCGCGTGCCAAGGGACACGTGAGCCAAGGCAGGTGACTCGGGACCGGGCTGTCCAGAACGAGGCGTGTGCGGCACAGGCATGCAGGGCACGTGTTAGGGCATCCAGTTTAGAGACGCTAGACACATGAGGTCAATAGAGTACCGTGTCATTTAAGGACACACCACATAAAGACGTGGGCAACTGCTTACCTCCTGAGTATGCTCCTCATGGAGAACTGGTCCTTGCCTCCCCTCTGTGGCTGGGAATGGATGACCCCAGGGTGGCTGGAATAGGGGCCATCTACCTAACAGGCTTCCCCAGCAGGAAATCCACCAGCTGTCTAGGCTCAAAACCTTTCTCCTCTCACTTTTCCTGGGTTGCAGTAACTAAAGCCTGCTACCTTCTGAGCTGAGATTAAACAAAAAGCATACATCAAAAAAAAAAAAAAAAAAAACAACAACACACCATTGTAAAGCAATTATACTCCAATAAAGGTGTTAAAAAAATAAAACAAAACAACAACAACAAAAAAGCATACAAAATCTCTTTGACTTAAATCAGGAGTCCACAGACTATGGCTGAAGGCCCAATTCAGCCCTTCACCTGTTTTTGTGAAGAACATCTTATTGGAGCACAGCCGTGTCCACACAGTTAGTCTGGTCTCTGGCTACTTTCCACTACAACGGTAGAGGCAAGCAGCTGCAACAGAGGCCACATGGCCCACAAAGCCTAAAATATTTACCATCTGGCCCTTTACAGAAAAAGGTGGCCACCCCCTAAGTTAAATGATCTACAGAACTAATCACACATCTATCTGGAGAGCTGGCCTGAGGTGGAGGCACAAGTTACATGTGGGCATCAGGGCCACAACAGCACAGAGGTGCAGCATCCTTACTGGAGGGCTTCGGGAGTACAGCAGAGGTGGGAGGGTGGACTGGGGAGCAGTGGGATAAAAGGCAATGCAAAGAGGGGGAAAGAAATTGAATGCCAAGAGAGAGTCAATAAACTATCTTAATAAACTTATAGTAAGAGTAAACCAACAAAAGATGTGCTGTAGAATTGACAGCAAGGTCTTGAAGAGAAATTTGTATACCCAAGTTCATAGCAGCATGATACACAATAGCTAAAATGTGGAGGCAACTCGAGTGTCCACTGACAGATGAATGAAGAAGGAAACAGTACACAAGGAGTGCACAAGGGTTCCCTTTTCTCCACACCCTTGCCAACACTTATCTCTTGTTTATTTTTTATGACAGCCATTCTAACAGGTGTGAGGTGTTATCTCATTGTGGTTCTGATATGAATATCTCCCATGACTAATGATGTTGTGCGTCTTTTCATGTGCCTATTGGCCACCTGTAGGTTTTCTTTGGAAAAATATTTATTCAGTTCCTCTGCCCATGTTTTAATCAGATTGTTTGTGATTTTTTTGCTATTGAGTTGTAAGATTTCTTTATATAATTTGGAGATTAACCCCTTACCAGATCTATGATTTGTACATATTTTTTCTCATTCTATAAACTGTCCTTGTATTTTGTTGATGGTTTCCATTGCTGTTCAGAAGCTTTTTATTGATGTTTTAAAATATTTTTTTGATGTTAAAGTCTTTATTGAATTTGCTACAATATTACTTCTGTTTTATGTTTTGGTTTTTTGGCTGTGAGGCATGTGGGACCCTAGCTCCCTGACCAGGGATCGAGCCTGCACTCTCTGCATTGGAAGGCAAAGTCTTAACCTCTGGACCACCAGGGAAGTCCCTGTGTAGAAGCTTTTTGGTCTGATGTAGTCCCACTTATTTATTTTTGCATTTGTTGCCTTTGTTTTTGATGGCAGATCAAAAAAATTGCCAAGACCAATATCAAGGAGCTTACTCCTTATGTTTTTCTTCTAGGAGTTTTATAGTTTCAGGTCTTATGTTCAAGTCTTTAATATGTTTTGAGTTGATTTTTGTGTACAGTGTAAGACAGTGATCCAGCTTCATTCTTTTACATGTGGCCTGACCAGTTTTATGGAAGAGCTATCGTTTCTCCATCATATTCTTGACACTTTTGTCTTAAATTAATTGACCATATATGTGTCAGTTTGTTTCTGGGTTGTCTATTCTGCTCCACTGATCTACGTGTCTGTTTTTATGCCAACACCATACTGTTGGGACTTCCCTGGTGGCGCAGTGGTTAAGAAACAGCCTGCCAATGCAGAGGACACTGGTTCAATCCCTGGTCCGGGAAGATCCCACATGCCGCAGAGCAATGAAGCCTGTGCACCACAACTACTGAGGCTTCCCTCTAGAGCCGTGTGCCTAGAGCCTGTGCTCAGCAGCAAGAGAAACCACAGCAATGAGAAGCCCGCGCACCACAATGAAGAGTAGCCCCCACTCGCCGCAACTAGAGAAAGCCCGCATGCAGCAACGAAGACCCAACACAGCCAAAAATAAATAAATAAATAAATAAATAAATAAATAAATAAATACCATACTGTTTGGATTACTATAGCTTACAATATAGTTTGAACTCAGGAAGCTTGATGCCTCCAGCTTTGCTCTTTCTCAAGATTGCTTTGTCTATCTTTGTCTTTTATGGATCCATACAAATTTCAGGATTGTTTGTTCTACTTCTGTGAAAAAATGCCACTGGAATCTTGATAGGATTGCACTGAATCCATAGATTGCACTGGGTAGTATGGACATTTTAACAATATTAATTCTTCCAATCTATAAGAATGGAATATCTTTGCCTTTATTTGTGTCTTCAATTTTTTTCATCAATGCATTAATAGTTTTCAGTGTACAAGTCTTTTGCCTTCTTGGTTAAATTTATTCCTAGGTATTTTATTTATTTATTTTTTTGGCCATGCCACGTGTCATGCAGGATCTTAGTTCCCTGACCAGGGATTGAACCCGCACCCTCTGCACTGGAAGCTCAGAGTCTTAACCACTAGACTACCAGGGAAGTCCCTATTTTATTCTTTTTGATGAAACTGTAAATGGGATTGTTTTCTTGATTTCTTTTTCTGATTGTTTTTCTTAGTGGGTAGAAACACAACTGATTTTTGTACATTGATTTTGTATCTTACAACTTCAGTGAATTTATTTATCAGTTATAACAGTTTTTTGGTAGAGACTTTGGGGTTTTCTATATACAATATTATGTCAGCTGCAAGTAGCGAGTTTTACTTCTTCCTTTCCCATTTGGAAGCCTTTTATTGCTTTTTCTTGTCTTGCTCTGGCTAGGACTTCCAGTATTATGCTGAATAAAAGTGGCAAGAGTGGGCATCCTTGTCTTGTTCCTGATCTTAGAGAAAAAGCCTTTGGCTTTTCACTGTTAAGTATAAAGTTAGCTGTGGGATTGTCTTATGTGACCTTTATTATGTTGCAGTATGTTCCCCCTGTACCCAGTTTGTTGAGTTTTTGCCATGAATAGATATTGGATTTTGTCAAATGCTTTTTCTGCATCTATTGAGATGATCATATGATTTTTACCCTTAATTTTGTTAATGTGTTATATCACATTGATTGATTTGTAGATACTGAACTATCCCTGCATCCCTGGTACAAACCCCACTTGATCATGGTATATGATTTTCTAGTGTATTGTTGAATTCAGTTTGCTAATATTTTGTTGAGAATTTTTGCATCCAATATTCATCAGTGATATTGGTAAGTAATTTCCTTTTTAGTAGTGTCCTTGTCTGGTTTTGGTGTCACAGTAATGCTGGCCTTGTAAAATGAGTTTCGAAGTGTTCCCTCCTCTTCAATTTTTGGGAAGATTTGAGAAGGATTAGTATTAATTCTCCTTTAAATATTTGATAGAATTCACCTGTGAAGCCATCTCTTCCTGGACTTTTCTTTGCTGGGATGTTTTAAATTACTGATTCAATCTTCTTCTCCTGTTCAGATTTTCTATCTCTTCATGATTCAGTTATGGTAGGTTGCATGTCCTAGGAATTTATGTTTTCTCCTAGGTTATCCAATTTGTTGGTGTAGAACTGTTCGTAGTCTCATGATCCTTTCTATGTCTGTCGTTCAGTTGTAATGTCTCCTCTTTCATTTCTGATTTTATTTATTTGAATCTTCTCTCTTTTTCCTTAGGTAGTCTAGCTAAAAGTTTCTCAATTTTGTTTCTCTATTTAAAAAAAAAGCAGCTCTTAGTTTTGTTAAGCATCTCTATTGTTTTTATGGATGTTATTTCATTTATTTCTGCTTGGCTTTTTATTTCCTTCTTTCTGCCTACATTGGGGATAGTTTGTTCTTCTTCTAGTTCCTTGAGGTAAAAAATTGGGTTATTTGATATCTTTCTTTTGTCTTAATGTAGGCATTTATTGCTGTAAACTTCCCTCTTAGATCTGCTTTTGCAGCATCCCATAGCTTTTGATATATTAGGTCTCCATTTTCATTGGTTTCCAGATACTTTTGGATATCCCATTTGATTTCTTCTTTGACACATTGGTTGTTCAGGAGTGTTTATTTAATATCCACATATTTGTGAATTTTCCAGCTTTCATCCTGTTATTGATTTGTAGTTTCATACCACTGTGGTCAGAAAAGATACTGGGTATGACTTCAATCTTCTTAAATTTGCTAACACTTGTTTGTGACCTATCATAAGATCTATCCTGGAAAATGTTTCCTGCACACTTGAGAAGAATGTGTACTGTGCTGCTGTTGGATGGGATGTTCTGTATATGTTAGATTGGTCTAACATAGGGTTCAAGTTCCATGTTTCCTTGATTTTCCGTCTGGATGATCTATCCATTGTTGAAAGTGGGGTATTGAAGTCTTTTACCATTATTGCATTGTTGTCTATTTTTCCCTTCACATCTGTTAATATCTGTTTAATATATTTAGATGCTCTGATGTTGGGTGTGAATATATTTGTGATTGTTATATTTTTGATGAATTGACCACTTTATTATTGTCTAATGACCTTCTCTGTCTTTTGCTACTGTTTTCAGGTTAAAGTTTACTTTGTCTGATATAAGTATAGCTACTTCTGCTCTCTTTTGGTTCCCACTGGCAAGGAAGATCTTTTTCCATCCCTTCACTTTGAGTGTATGTTTCCTTAAAACTGAAGTGAGTCTCTTGTAGGAAGCATGTACCAGGGTTCTATTTTTTAATCCATGTAGCCACTCTATGTGTTTTGATTGGAGAAATCAATCCTTTAACACTTGGAGTAATTATTGATAGGTAAGGACTTATTAATGCCATCTCATTAACTGTTTTCTGGCTTACTGGAGTTCCCTTGTACCTTTCCTCCTCTCTTGCTGCCGTCCTTTGTGAACTGCTGATTTTCCATTGTGATATCCGTTGATTCCCTTCTCTTGTTTGTGAATCTACTGAAGGTTTTGTTTTGTGGTTACCATGAGGCTTACATTAAGACATCTTAGAGATATAACAGTCTATTTTACACTCATAACAATTTAACTTCTATTGCACACAGAACCTCTAATCTTTTATTCCCTCCTTTTTTTCATATTTTTGATGCCACAATTTACATCTTTTTCTACTGTATACCTATTGATCAACTGTGGTAGCTATGGCTCTTTTTTAAGACTTTTATCCTTCAACCTTTATACCAGAGTTAGGTAGTTAACACACCACCATATTACAGTATTCTGTATTCAGTATTCTGAATCTGACGATATGCTTACTTTTGCCAGTGTGTTGTATATTTTCATATATTTCCATGTTACCAACCAGTGTCCTTTCATTTCAGCTTGAAGAACTCCTTTAGGCATTTCTTGTAGGCAGGTCTAGTGGTGATAAACTCCCTCAGCTTTTATTTGTTAGGGAAAGTCTTTTTTTTTTTTTTTACAGTCCAGGTCTTTTATTTTCTTTATACCCATCATGCCATGAATTCATAGGGAATGGGCTCCAACAGTTCAGGCTCCTTTCCACTGGTTCTCGCAAAGTGTGCTTCTCTGGGTGGAGCAGGCTGGCGTTTCAGTTGAACCCAAGTACCTTTCTCTTTGGCTTCCTTCTTTTCCTGATCATTTTTCTTCACCCATTTCAGGGAGCTATCTCAGCTCTTAGAATGCTTAATATGCTTGAAATGCTCATTAATTCTCTTGGCAAGAATCTTGCCCTTGTTTGTTTATAATGATGCCAACAGCATGCTGGGTTAACACTGTAGACTCTCCCAGTTTTGCCGTGGTAACATTTGTGGGGCATTCCTTTTTGAACACTGCCCATTCCCTTGATATCTACAATATCACCTTTCTTGTAGATTCGCATATATGTGGCCAAAGGAACAACTCCATGTTTTCTAAAAGGCCTAGAGAACGTGTAGCAGGTGCCCCTTTGTGTTGGTCATTTTGGCGAATACTTTTTCATGTAATTTGTGTGGCAAGGGGACCGAAGAATGCTTCAGATAACCCATCAAAGCCAAATCACTGTTACAACAAATGCACACTTCACTTTAAATGGTGAGAAGAATGCCTGAGGGACAGGGGAAGGGACAGGAGGCTTCGGGAGCCACGTGCGTAGGGAAAGTCTTTTTCTCGCCTTAATTTCTGAAGGGCAACTTTGCAGGGTATAGTATTCTTGGCCGTTTCTTCCTTTCAGCACTTCAAACATATCATTCCCTTTTCTCCTGGACTGCAAGGTCTCTTGTTCAGAAATCCATTGATAGCCTTATGGGGGTTTCCTTCTATGATTTTTTTTCTCTTGCTGCTTTTAAAATTCTGTCTTTGATTTTAGACAGTTTTATTATAATGTGTATTGGACAAGATCATTTTGGACTGAAATTTTAGTGTAACCTATGAGCTTCATGAACTTGGATGTCCAAATCTCTCCCCTGGTTTGGGAGGTTCTCAGCCATTATTTCCTTTACATAAGCTTTCTACTCCTTGCCTCCTCTCTTCTTCTCCTGGGATTCCAATGATGCTTACATTGTTTCTCTTAATGGTGTCATGTAAGTCCCACCAGCTTTCTTCATTCCTTTTCGTTCTTTTTTCTTTTTGTTCCTCACATTGGATATTTTCAATTGATCTGCCTTCAAGCTCACTGATTCTTCTGTTTGGTCGTCTGCTGTTAAAGCTCTGTGTTGAATTCTTCAGTCCTGTCATTTCATTCTTCAGCTCCAAAATTTGTTTGGTTCTTTTTTTACATCTTCTATCTCTTCATTAAACTTCTCATTTAGGTCTTGTGTTGTCTTCCTGATATCATTAAATTGTTTATCTGTGTTCTTTTGTAGCTAAGAGTCTTTGGAACAGTTATTATGAATTCTTTGTTAGGAAATTCAGGATCTTTATTTCGTCGGGCATTACTGGAGGTTCTTTTGGTGGAGTCATGTTTCCCTGATTCTTCATGATTCCTAAAGCTTTGCATGTCTGCACATTTGAAGAAGCAGTCACCTTTTCCAGACTTTACGGGTAAGGGAAGACTTTCACCTAGGGGTGGGGGCATGCTGGAGTGCGCTGTGGCCCTCGGTCAGTGGTGCGGGGCACCAAGAGCAGGCGCATACAGTGGCACCAGGTCCGATGGGGCATAATGTCTTTTGGCTCAGGCTGCTAGGGTCTACATCATCAGCAACTGCGTGTTCCATGGTGCGTACTGCTGAGGGTCCATAGTGGCTACAAGGGGTACTGGGGTCCATAGTATCACTTGGGGTCAAGCGGCTAGAGACCAGGATAGGTAGAGATGGTGGCCAGAGCCAATGATGTGCACACACTCAGCTTTGAGGGCCAACTGCAGGTGCCTATATAGTTTCAAGCGCCTATATAGTGCCTGCCAGTTGCAGACACACAGACAGCAGTAGGGGCCAAGGCAAGCAGCAAGGGCTGGGACCAACTATAAGCTCACTAGTAGCTGCGGGATTCCTACCATGGCCCTGCGGTAGCTGCACACTTCCCAGCCCCACAAGCCATGCACAGTGTAATGGAGGCTGGTGACAGGGGTTGGGCCAGGGGTGTACACGTGCATAGCTCAAGTGGCTGGCGGCAGGTCAATGCAGTGGTGCAGGCTAGTGACAGAATACAGGGCCTGATCCAGACCAACACGTAGCTGTGGAGGCTGGCAGCCGGAGTGCTCTCCTGTGGCTGCCAGGATACCTGCTCCCAACCTGCACACTGCAGTGGAGGCCTGCACTGTGGAAAGGCACAGCTGGAGGCGCTAGCTGCAAGGGAGCACATGGTGGCGGGGTCAGCTGTGGAGGTGTAGGCTGCTGTCTTGCACTCACACGACCACAGAGGGCTGCTTGCTGCCCGTGTGGTTCCCAGGCTCCCCAAGTGCAGGGGAGGAGAGAGGGGAAACGGAGCAAGGAAGGACTCGGGCTTCTGGCATCAGTGAACATGAATACCTATAGGGCAAAAGTTGCTGAAATATGCAGGGGTCCACAGTGGTGAAATCTGCTAAGTTTTTCTGCAAAGCAGGTCACTGAGAATCACACTCACTCCCACTGCACGGCTGCCACTGGTATCCCCTGCTTTTCTTCCTTGCTCCTAGCCATTTCAATACACTTCAGTTTTGCCAACCTGGGTGGGAGCTTCGTGTGGTGCTCTGAAAGTCTTGGGCAAACTGGTCACTTCCTCCATTCTTCCTTTCCTGGCCAGGGGAACTCTTCCTATCTGGCAAGTTCCCTCATGGCTCTGAGCAATCCCAACTTGGGGGAAGGGATAATGCAGTCAAAATGAAGCTGTCTTCTTCCTTCTTTTTTTTGCAGTTATTCTCAGGTTTTTGGTTCCATTGTATCACTAAATTTTCTCAAGTGGACTCCAGAGCTCTCCCAGAACTGTTTTCATTAATGGATAGCTAATTGTTAATTATTTTGGGGAGATGGAGGCGGAGTTCTTCCTTTCCAATCTGGATGCCTTTTAATGCATTTGCTTGACTAACTGTTTTGGGTAGAACCTCCAGTACAATTTTGAATAGAAGTGGCAAAAATTGGACATCTTGTCTTGTTCCTAATCTTAGGGGGAAAGCATCTAGTCTTTAACCAGTAAGTATGATGTTAGCTGGGGCTTTTCCATAGAGATCCTTTGCAAGATTAGGAAGTTACCTTCTATTCCTAGCATACTGATTGTTTTCATCATGAAGGGGTGTTGAATTTTATAAAATAATTGTTCTGTGTTTGTTGAGATGTGGTGTTCACCCTTTATTCTATTGATGTGGTGTATTACATTATTTTATTTTTGATGTTAAATACACCTTGCATTCCTAAGATAAATCCCACTTGGCCATGGTATATAACCCCTTTCATATATTGCTGGATTCAATTAGAGTATTTTGTTGATGATTTATCCATCTATATTTGTAAAAGAATTGGTTTGTAGTTTTCTTGCACTGTGTTTGGTTTTCTTACCAGGGTAACATTGACTTCATAGAGTGAGCTGAGAAGGAACCCCTCCTTTCCTATTTTTTGGAAGACTTTGTGAAGAATTGCTATTAATTCTTCTTTAAATGTTTGGTAGAATTCACCAGTTTACCTAAGCTTTTCCCTGATGTAGATTTTTTAAATTTACTAATTCAATCTATTTACTTGTTATAGGTCTTTTCAGATCTTCTATTTCTTCTCAAAACAATTTTGTTAGTTTGTGTCTTTCTAGGAATGTGTCCATTTCACCTATATTATCTAACTTGTTGGCATACAGTTGTTTATAATATTTGCCTATAATTCTTTTCATTTCTGTACAGTTGGTAGTAATATTTCTTTTTCATTTCTGATTTTAGTATTTTTAGTCTTCTCTCTTTTTTGCTTTGTCAGTCCAGCTAAAGTCATCAATTTGGATGATATTTTCAAGGGACTAACTGCTTTTATTGATCTTCTCTATTGTTTTTCTATTCTCTATTTCATTAATTTATATGCTAATCTTTATTATTTCCTTCCTCCTATTTGAGTTTGTCCTCTTTTTCCAGTGTCTTAAGATGAAAGGTTAAGTTGTTGATTTTGAGATCTTTCCTTCTCTCTTTTTTGCTTTGTCAGTCCAGCTAAAGTCTTATCAATTTGGATGATATTTTCAAGCGACTAACTGCTTTTATTGATCTTCTCTATTGTTTTTCTATTCTCTATTTCATTAATTTATATGCTAATCTTTATTATTTCCTTCCTTCTATTTGAGTTTGTCCTCTTTTTCCAGTGTCTTAAGATGAAAGGTTAAGTTGTTGATTTTGAGATCTTTCCTTTTTTTTTTCAATGTAAGCATTTACAAATATAAATTTCTCTCTGTGTACTGCTTTAGCTGAATCCTAAATGCTTTGGCATGCTGTTTCTTCATTTTTATTCATCTCAAAGTATTTTCTAATTTCCTTTGTGTCCATGTAAGCCCCAGACTGAGCATGGGAACCTCCACCTGGCTCACTTCGTAACTGCAATAAAAACTCAAGGCCCCACGTTGCTCCTGTTCTACTCCAGACCAAACCAGAGCCATTCTTGTTGGGTGATACGTTCGCTATTGACTGTTGTGAGTCGTGAATCCTTTTACACAACCCACTGGAGTCCATGTGTCATTTGTCCCAACCTCCATAATCTCCTGAGAAAGGGGACTGCCCAGCATCCAGCAGGGGATGCTAGGGACCCAAATAAAACACCAACTGACTAGTTTTGATTATTGATTTCTCAGAATCACTTGCCAAGTTGCTGGGAAGACTCCAGTCTCTAGGAAGTCTTCCAGAGCAAAGATCAGGAGAGTGATGACATCATGTTGGTATCCATGAATAAATTAAGATTTGAAATATATTGAAGCAAATGTCTAAGAGAGGGTTAATAGTTCATACAACTAAATCTGAAGGGATAAAAATTAAACCATATGGAGTGCAATACTGAAGACATATCTTCAGTTACACTTCTACTTTTATTATTTTAACAGAAACATTTAAAATGAAAAGTTTTCTTATACCTAAACTACACATTAAAAACCAAAACACAGAACCCCAGCTCTCACCCAAATGGCACTCCAAGGGCACCAAGAGGAGTCACCAGGACAGTGGGGACCGCCGTGTAAGCCAGGAAGTTTCCAATCTGGCCAACAGCCACTGTCAAGAGAATCACAAGCGTATCACTGCAATTACAAAAATCTCTTTGAGCATTCATCACAGAGTTGAATTTTGCAAGACTGTGTTCTGAAAGGGCTACTTCTTTTTCATTATTGGTGAGAAAGGAAATATGGGGCATCATTTGCATGATTAAGAGTCCTGAGGGCAGAGGAGAGCAGGCCCCATAGTATCATTGGCCCAATTAGTTTCAACCCTCTATGGAAATTTCCAGTCTAACCAGCAGTGACTGACAGTGGGTACAAGAGTATATTTCCACTTTCTTCTTAACACATCCCTGTTTTAAGATAGATAATGTAGAGCTTTCCATGTCCCTTCAAGTGGCCTGGGATCTATTCCAGTGACACGCTGCTGGCACATCAAGTGGAAACACCACTGCCTGCACAGGGCTGTGCCTGGGGCTGCACTGAGATAGATAGATAGATAGACAGATAGATAGATAGATAGACAGATAGAGCTTAAAAATGAGTTCTTCAATGAATCAACATCTGCTAGAAAATTTCTTGCCTGAAAGACAATGTGTGACAAAAAGACCTCAAGATATATCTGAAATAGCTAACAGAATTTTTCTTTATACATGTAAAGTTGTAAACTCTAATTTTATTATTTTTATATTATAACACATGACCTCTGATCTGGTACTTAAGGCTGAATGAAGAAACTCTCCTTTGTAAAACCAGTTGTGTGGAGCAAAAGTTCACCAAATGCCCACAGCCCAACTACAGATGAGGAAGCAGGAGCTGCTTAATTTCTTCAGACCCAGGACAGTCTGACCTGGACAAAATTCAGGGCTCACAGCAGGCAGCAGGGTCCTCTGCCTTCACCCTCCACTGTCTCCCACCATCCCGGTCCTTATTCCAAAGAACAAGCTAAGCTTATCCCACCCGCTCCATCCAACCCTGGCAGACAAATGACTGATCTTACAAAAGGAGACCAAGCTCTTCACCACAAAGAGTACTTACTTGCAATGGTTCCTGCCCACCACACAATGTCTGTTAAATAGGAGGTACCTGTAAAAGAGTGAGACAAAAACATCAGGAAAGTATGAACCAACAGGTTTACAAGCTACGTACTTAAAAAAGGAATTTTTAAATAAAACTAAAATTGAAAAGAATAATGAATGCCATACTTTTATTCATCCTACAAAGAAACTTTAAAGAAGTCTATAAAGAGCAGCATGAGAAACGATTAAAAGTGGCAAAATACTTTCTGCAATCAACACAAGCTGACCCAAGCAAATAAAATCTTTATAAATTGTACTTTATTTGGGAGGGGGGCTCAACACATCACCTAGAGACAAATATTCTTTGGAGTAACTTTTTATATGTTGATTTCAAACTAGATTTGATCTTCAAAGTCCAATTCTCTCATGCATTTACTGAAACCCATTTATATGATAATTTTTCTAGTATAGGGTTCTGTGACTTGCTACTTAAACAGGTTCATAATGTAGAACCTTTGTGACATGGCTCTTTTTGCAACCATGTGAAAATGGTTGAAAGCAGACCCTTACACTCAGTCGATGATCGGACATTGCACACAGTGGCTTCCCTTTTACTCTCTTGGATTACCCTCTTATGTCCCAATGCATGCCAGGGCAGGCAGAGATGGGAGCAGGTCTCCTCGTCACATCCATCCCTCCCTTTGTCCTTCTTCAGGTATGTCAAAATGCTCCTAGTCTCACAGGATTTTTTTCACTTCAGACGAAAACACCTAATCTATTTGGATGTTTTAATTCTCAGTAATTTGGTATAATGAACATAGGAAGCCAGGCGGCTTCTTTGAGAAGCAGAGCTACAGGTATTTAAAAAGTACTTTTAAGAAAATGAGACCAATAAGTAATGATAGAGTGGAAGGAATGGTCTAGTGCAAACAGCACCATTTGGTAACACAGTAAAAACTGATTCAGGCAAGAACCATCCATGGACACTAAAATAAGTGAATGAAAGTTTGTTGAGGGACAGTATTGCCATGTAATCGCCACGAATCACCTCCACCAGCTTTTTTATTAATCACAAAGAGAAAAAGTTATCTTTACAGTACTCTAAGACCCTGATGGACATTACCTGAACTAAGTGGTCAAAGGTGACACCATCAGCAGCGGGACAAACCAACATCCTGTGCCTCCTGAGGGTGCACTGAGAAAGGCACAACATCTCATCTGCAGTGCTCCTGCCAGAGTGCAGCACCTGAATCTAATCATGAGGAAATTGTGAAATGGTCCACATATCAGCTGGCCTGTACGCTTCAAAATTGGCAAGGTCATGAAAGACAAAGGCTAAGGTACTGTTGCAAATGGCAGGAAACTAAAGAGACGTGACTAAACACATGATGTTAGATGGGAAAAAAGGTTGCTATAAAGGACAGCATTGGGGCAACGGGCAAAACTTCAATATGGATTGTTGTAGATAATTGAGCAACAAAACCCCTTCACTTTCTGCATGAGAATGCGACTATAAAGCTGACAGCCATGTGGCCAGGGGACAGCACTTAAGGTAAAAATGACCTCTGATGGGAAAATGGCATCTGACTGGAGGTTGGGCTCCCCTAGTGCAATACCTCTGAGAATAGGAACAGCTCTTTCAGCGCCTGGGAGTTCTGCCTCTATGACTTGATACTGCAGGGCATGAGGCTTGTAAGGCTGGGCAGCTGTGGCACTGTCTGCTGCAGTTCTACCTCTGGGCCCCTAAACCATGCTCTGCCTCTGCTACCAGGCTCCAACAGAGAGGGCCTGACACTGGCTGTGGCTCCTGTCCCATGTCCTTCTGAGTGTGTCTGATACAAATGTGGCCCATGATGTCCTACATATCAGAAAGTAGAGCTGAGCTGAAGAATGCCCTGCAGTGAACACTGCAGAACAATGATCAACTATTAGTACAGAATCCTTGTTCAACTTCCCAAATGTGCTAATCACACTGTGGCTATTTTAGAGCATGTCTTTTACTTACATGTGGAATCTGAAAAAAAAAAAAAAAAAAAGACACAGAATTGTCAAAGCAATCCTGAAGAAAAAGAACTAAGCTGGAGGCATAATCCTCCCAGACTGCAGACAATACTACAAAGCTACAGTAATTAAGACAGCATGGTACTGGCACAAAAACAGAGAGATCAATGGAACAGGATAGAGAGCCCAGAAATAAACCTATATATCTATGGTCAATTAATCTTCGACAAAGGAGGCAAGAATATACAATGGAGAAGACATTCTCTTCAGCAAGTGGTGTTGGGAAAGCTGGACAGCGACATGTAAATCAATGAAATTAAAACACTCCCTCACACCATGTTCAAACATAAACTCAAAATGGCATAAAGACCTAAATATAAGACATGACACCATAAAACTCCTAAAAGAGAACATAGGCAAAACATTCTCTGACATAAATCGTAGCAATATTTTCTTAGATCAGACTCCCAAGGCAAAAGAAATAAAAGCAAAAATAAACAAATGGTACCTAATCAAACTTAAAAACTTTTGCACAGCAAAGGAAACCATCAACAAAACAAAAAGACACCTACGGAATGGGAGAAAATATTTGCAAATGACACAATCAACAAGGGCTTAATTTCCAAAATATACAAACAGCTTATACAACTCAGTATCAAAAAAACAAACAACCCAATCAAAAAATGGGCAGAAGATCTAAATAGACATTTCTCCAAAGAAGACATACAGGTGGCCAACAGGCACATGAAAAGATGCTCAACATTGCTAATTATTAGAGAAATGCAAATCAAAACCACAATGAGGTATCACCTCACACCTGTCAGAATGGCTATCATCAAAAAGTATACAAATAGGGGCTTCCCTGGTGGCGCGGTGGTTGCGCGTCCGCCTGCCGATGCAGGGGAACCGGGTTTGCACCCCGGTTTGGGAGGATCTCACATGCCGCGGAGCGGCTGGGCCCGTGAGCCATGAAAAAAAGTATACAAATAATAAATACTGGAGAGGGTGTGGAGAAAAGGGAACTCTCCTACACTGTTGGTAGGGATATAAATTGGGGAAGCCACTATGGAAAACAGTATGGAGGTTCCTTAAAGAACTAAAAATAGAGCTATCATATGATCCTGCAATCCCGCTCTTGGTTATATATTGGGAAAAGATGAAAACTTGAAAACTCTAATCTGAAAAGATACATGCAGCCTGATGTTCACAGCAGTATGATTTACAATAACCAAGACACGGAAGCAACCTAAGTGTCTATCAACAGATGAACAGATAAAGAAGATGTGGTGTGTGTGTGTGTGTGTGTGTGTGTGTGTGTGTAAACACACACACACACACACACACACACAAAGGAACATTACTCAGCCATTAAAAAGAATGAAATATTGCCATTTGTAGCAATGTGGATAGACCTTGAGAATATCACACTAAGTGAAGTTAAGTCAAAGACAAACATTATATGATATCACTTACGTGTGGACTCTAAAAATAATGCAAATGAATCTATATACAAAACAGAAACAGACTCACAGACACAGAAAACAAAATTATGATTACCAAAGGGGAAAGGGAGGGGCAGATAAATAAGAAGTATGGGGTTAACAGATACACATTACTATATATAAAATAGAAAAGCAACAAGAATTTACTGTATAACACAGAGAACAATATTCAATATCTTGTAATAACCTATAACGGAAAATAATCTGAAAAAATACATATAAACAACTGAATCACTTTGCTGAACACCTGAAACTAATACTGCAAATCAACTATATTTCAATTAAAAAAATTTTCAACAAAACAAAATTTATAGATACAAAGAACAGATCAGTGGTCTTTATTTTATTATTGTTAGATACGTTACATTTTTATGTTACAAACCCAACAATATACTGTTGTAACTTATAATAAAGGTAATGTAAACTTTACGTTATTTTATATCCTAAAGAAGCTTAGAAAACAAAGGAAATCAAGTATAGGCTTACAGTAGACCTTTTCATTGTTATAAAATGTCCTTCTTGGGCTTCCCTGGCGGCGCAGTGGTTGAGAATCCGCCTGCCAATGCAGGGGACACAGGTTCGAGCCCTGGTCCGGGAAGATCCCACATGCCGCAGAGCAACTAAGTCCGTGTGCCACAATTACTGAGCTTGTGCTCTAGAGCCCACGAGCCACAACTACTGAAGCCCGCGTGCCTACAGCCCGTGTTCCACAACAAGAGAAGCCACAGCAATGAGAAGCCCATGCACCGCAACGAGGAGTAGCCCCCGCTCTCCACAACTAGAGAAAGCCCGCGCGCAGCAACGGAGACACAACGCAGCCAAAAAATGTCCTTCTTTGGCTACAGTAACAATTTTTGCCTTAAAGTCTGTTCTGTTTCATACTAGCATGGCCACTCCTGCTCTCTTTTGTGTATAAGTAAATATTCTTGCTTATTATTTAAAATAACTGCGAACACATTTCATTCTAGATCTTGAAGCTTGTTTTTATAGCAGATGCACACAATAATTTACTCAACAGCTTTTCAAAATTCTATATATAATATTCAAAAGATTTTAGGGACTCTGAGATGAAGGAATCAGTCACAGTCTTTTCTGTTGGCGGTCTATGCTGGGGACAGGGAAAGGCCAATTCCTTTTACTGTGATGAATACAGTTTTGTCGTGAGTGCTTACGAAGTCATGGGATCACTGCTACAGCAGCAGCTAGAATGTGGGCAACACTCCTGCAGTGAAAGCTTGTCCAAGGATGCCAGCACAATGGGACCCACTGAGGCTCTCCTCTTTCACTGCTATCGTTTCACCCACACCATTAACTGTCATACAGCACGTGCTTTTGACAGTCTGAAATGGACTCTGTCACTAAAATGGGGAAGAATCTGGGATACCACGTACCCAGGGATAGCGAAATAACAAGCCTTTGGTCTCCCTTTAGTCAAAGGGTACAGGTTCGTTCCAAGTGTTGAGCGTCCTCCCACTCATACACTCCCCAGGAGGAGCTTGTGTTTACTGAAATCCAAAGGTATTGCGATCACCCTCACCTTTTAAGCCAATATTAGGCAAAATTTTTCTGCTTCCATGGACATTAAGTAAGTTAAGACTTTCTGTCTGGATACTTGCCCCGCACCCCTAACTGTAGATCAAAGTGATACTGCTCCACATGGTCCCCAAGGGCTCCAGTTCAGCAATATCCCCAGTGCCCACGGAAGTAGCCCATGGCTCTTCCTGCCCATTCACCTGTGCCCAGCATCCTCACTGAGCTGGCTGCCCCAGGTTCCATCCTCCTGCAGCCAGGAATTCCTAGGAACCTGCATTCCATGTTAGCCATTGGCCCTGTCATAGATATTATTTTCTTATGTCCTAAAATGACTTGGTGTCTTCACAGTTTCACCTTTATCACTGTCCCTAAAAATCCTAAAGTTACTCACCTGACACCCTCAGGAGGCACCTGTTCAAGCCTATGTCCATGCTCATCCTCTTCCCAGCTGATGCCTGGGACTTTTCAAGTTCTCTGGCCTTAGCAAGAACAAGGAACCTCAGAATTGTAGAACACTGGTTTTCTGTTTGTTTATTTGACTATACTCATGCCTCCTCCCCTCCACTCCTAGGTGTGGGTTGCAAAGGTAGCAATACCTAAAGTCTAGAATTTTTTTCCCCCTCATACTGGAAACCTTCGATGCTAACTGAGAGTTGAACAGTTGTTTATAACAGCTGAACTACCATACAAAGAAGTGTTGTGCAAATACAAAAGAGACTTGTCAGGATGATAATATCAATTGGCATTGATGTCCAACCATGGACTCGTGGCTTTTAAAACCTTCCATTTAGGTTTAAATGTGTATCAGAAATGTCCTTAAAATATGGCTTTCTAGCTCAAAAATACAAGCAGTCGTCTAGTTTATTTACTTTCTGATTATACCACAGCAAATCTGCTTCCACTCGGGTGTGCTCCAGACAGCAACAACAGAGTTGCTCCTATCAGCAAAGTAAGAGTGGATCACTAAGTCCTTCACGAATTAATTAATGCCTTAACTTTAAAAAATGTGTAAAAAGATGCTACATAGTTTTTACAGAGTTCTTAAAAAAGGACTATCAAGAAAATTTCTTTCCTGATACCAACACAGCTAGATGAGGGCATTAATTAGACTCAATTTGAGCACTTGGTATTCACCAATTTATGAATGGATTTAGTACTTGTTCTTTTGTATGTTGGTTATTAGATATGCAGAACTTATTTTCCTAAAGAAATAGTTGGGCAATCTTGAAAAAGAAGAACAAAACTGTATGACTTATACTATCTGATTTTAAGATTATAAAACTACATAATCAATACAGACTGGCGTAAGGATAGACATATACAATAAAACAGAACAGAGTTCAGAAATAGACTCACGCATGTACAGACAGATCACGGACTAAAGCAACAGTATAATTCAATAGGGAAACTTCCTCAACAAATGATGCTGAACCAAATGGATACCAGTAGGGAAAATACTGAACCTTGATTCATACCTCACTCATATACAAAAAGTAACTCAAGATGGCTTACAGACCTAAAGGTAAAAGCTAAAGCTATAAAACTCCAAGAGGAAAACACAGAAGGATGCCATTGTGACCTGAGGAGAAACAAAGATTTTTTTTTGGCAGAAATCAAAAAGTACTAACCACAAGGAAGGAAAAAAATGATAAGTTAGACTTCATCAAAATTAAAAATTTCTGGGCTTCCCTGGTGACGCAGTGGTTGGGAGTCCTCCTGCCAATGCAGGGGACACGGGTTCGTGCCCCGGTCCGGGAAGATCCCACATGCCGCGGAGCGGCTGGGCCCGTGAGCCATGGCTGCTGAGCCTGCGTGTCCGGAGCCTGTGCTCGGCAACGGGAGAGGCCACAACAGTGAGAGGCCTGAGTACAGCAAAAAAAAAAAAAAAAAAAAAAAAAAAAAAAAAAATTAAATTAAAAATTAAAAATTTCTGCCCTTCAAGAGGAAACATTAAGAAAATGAAAAGACAAGTCTCAGAGAAAATATTTGCAATTCCTAAATCTGCCAAAGGACTTGTATCCAGATTATACATACATGTTATATATAATGCACACTATCAATAATAAAAAGATACAATACAGTAAAATAGAGGCAAAAGCCTTGAAAAGACACCTCAAAAAGAGTGTATACAAATGGCCAATAAACTCATCAAAAGATGCTCAATATCATTAGGTATCAGGGGAATGTAGATTAAAATCACAGTGAGAGGGCATCCCTGGTGGCACAGTGGCTGGGGGTCCGCCTGCCAATGTGGCAGACACGGGTTCGTGCCCCGGTTCAGGAAGATCCCACATGCTGCGAAGCAGCTAGGCCCGTGAGCCATGGCCGCTGAGCCTGCACGTCCGGAGCCTGTGCTCCGCAGTGGGAGAGGCCAGGGCAGTGAGAGGC
Source organism: Physeter macrocephalus (assembly GCF_002837175.3). Taxonomy (NCBI): domain Eukaryota; kingdom Metazoa; phylum Chordata; class Mammalia; order Artiodactyla; family Physeteridae; genus Physeter; species Physeter macrocephalus. The sequence continues at coordinate 39,141,976 of NC_041215.1, read as the reverse complement.
CCGCGTACCGCAAAAAAAAAAAAAAAAAAAACACAATGAGATACCACTGTACACTCACCAGACTGGCTAAAATTAAACAGATGACAACACCAAATGTTGGAGAGAATGTGGAGCACCTGGAACTCTCATTCATTGCTGATGGGAGGGTAAAATGGTACAACTGTAGTTAGAAAATGTTCAGCAGTTTCTTAAAATTTAATTATATACCTACTCCATGATCCAGCACTGCATGATCCAGCACTGCTCCAAGGTATTTACCCCAAAGATAAGAAGACTTTAAGTCAAAAAAGAATTATGTAAGAATTGCCATTGGAGCTTTCCTCAAACAGCAAAAATTTGGAAACAACCAAATTTTCAGAATAGATAAGCAAATTGTGGTATATTCAAACAATGGAACACTACTTAGCAATATAAGTACGACTGATACACATATCATGATGAATATTCAAACCATGATGAAAGAAAGAAAGAAGAGTAGACATAAGAGAATACATACTGTATGATTCCATTTATATGAAGTTCAAGAACAGGCAAAACTAATTCAATCTATGCAGATGGATACTAGGAGAGCAGACTCTCTGGTGTAGGGAGGACAGAATGAAAAAGAACACAAGAGAACTTTCTAGGGTGACAGCAATAATCAATTTCTTTACCATGGTGTTGGTTACACAGGTATATTTATTTGTCAAAACTCACCAAACTGGGACTTTCCCAGTGGTCCAGTGATAAAGAATCTGCCTCCCAAGGCCACGGACGCGGGTTCAATCCCTGGTCAGGGAACTAAGATCCCACATGCCGCAGGGCAACTAAGCCCTCACGCCACAGCTACTGAGCCAGCGCACCTCAACTGGAGAGCCTGCGTGACGCAAACTACAGAGCCCACGTGCTCTGGAGCATGTGCGCCATAACTAGAGAGAGAAAACCCTCACACCACAACTAAAGAGAAGCCCACGCACCGCAACGAAGATCTTGCGTGCAGCAACTAAGACCCGACGCAGCCAAAAATAAAATAAATAATAAAATAAATAAAAAAGAATATTAAAAAAAAATCATTCTTGTAAAAAAAAAAACACCTCACCAAACTGACCCTTAAGATCTACGCAGCTGACTATATGTAATTATACTCCAATATTTGAAAAGAAAAAATAATTTATAAACAATAGCTAAACTTCTAGGTTAGCCCACACAATGCTGACCATAATGCAATAACCATTGTGACAGTTTCTCAGTTTCTGTGGGAAATGACATTCGATGTTTCACAGGGAATAAGTCCAGTATATATTAACACATACGCCCTCCAGGGAAGCTCTCTATCAAATGTTTACTGGAAGCATCACGTTCCTTGGTGAATACAAAGACTTATAAAGACTCCCAAGGCATGGTGTCTGCCCTTGAAAAGTGTTCTCTTCCTCCTCACCTTTACTGCAGCATTTTCCCTCTCCCTTTCTCTGAAACCAGGGCTGCCCCCACTCACCCTGAGTACAGAGAAGCCAAAGTGGCCAATTCCTGTTTCCACGACAGGTAGATGTCAGGCATTTATACCTGCACTGTCAGGCTCTGTTGATGTGAACAGAACAATCTAAGAAAATGAGCTCTCAGTCATGACTCCTATACACACACGTACTATACTATATACACACATACAAACAGTTTATTGAAACACCACCACTTTTAAAACTCTATTTTGAGGGAGCTATCCAAACATTCATATGCAAAGATATTCAATATAACATATTATACTAGCAAAGAAACTGGACACTCATGTCCTACAAAAGGAGAATGGTAACATTCATGCAGCCACTGAATGTTTTTTCAAAGGATATTTAACAGCGTGGGGATGACAGACTGAGAGCAACCCCGGGACGTAAACTGGCACACAGTTTTCAAAGTACATGATGAAGAGGTGTACCACCCAATAGCAATGTGTGGATCAAAACTGGATCCTGGTTCTAAACGATAAACTGGGAAAAACTGATGAGATAATCACAGAAATTTGAACACTGACCAGGTATGTGAGACTATTAAAGAGTTATTGTTAACTTTTAGGTGCAATAAAGGTATTACAGTTGTGTTTAACAAGGAGATACTCACTGAAATACATAGATGAGATGGTACTCTGCCTGGAATTTGTGTCAAAACTTCCACTGGGGTGGGGGCAGAGGAGGGGCACTGGGAAATAAATGAAATGAGATTGACTCAGACTAATGATTGCTGAGGCTGGAGGATAGGTATACGGGTGTCTATTACACTATTTTCTCTATGTATATGTTTGACATTTTCCATAGTAAAAAGGTTTTTTTTTTAAGATTTTAAAGATATATACAAGTTTTTTGGAATGTCTGACAGGTGGTGTTTATTTTATTATTCTCTATACCCTACATATGTGTTATATATATTTTGCACACAGGATGTATTCATTAAAATTCAATTTTGAAGTGCAAGTATTGAATGTGACTAGGAAGAAATACACCCTAATTGTAACAGTGGTTACCTGAAGGTGAGGAGATGAACGCTTTTTATTTTCCTATTCGTAATTGTATGTACTTCCCAGATTTTAAACAATGACCATATTTCTATAACCAGGAAGAAGATGCTCTTTTAAAAGCATGACTATGTCCAGGTTCTGGGAATTCATGATATACTCTGCTGAGTAATCATATCATACCAAAGAGCTCTGACTGGGCATGAACATGCAAGGCAAACCCTCTGCCTGCCCACCCTCCCTGGCTGATCCAGGCAATATCTAAAAGGGGTCAGTTTACCGTCACAGGTTCCTGGCCCGGAAATATTAGGGAGTGGGGGATTGAGCATATTCCTCTTGAAAAGTGGTCTTTTTTAGCCGCTCACGGCTACATTTTTTTTTTAAAAAAGGACTGGTTGGTTACTCATTGAGGACTTTAAGGGCTAGAAATATAAATTACATTACATTTTATACTATTTATGCATAGATATTTTTGAAGAAAAAATATACTCTGTCCAAGAGAAATTCATTAAGACCAAAGGGTATTTCATGTAGGAATTTATATTAGTGATCTAGTCCCACATTTGTCACATGAAAATGATAAGAAATTCTTATTTGCCTTCATTTAGGGGTATTATTTATACTTAATATTTGGGGTATTATTATACTTATTTATAATAAACCAGTACGCGAGTACCAGCTTTTTCCACATAGACTGTGAAGCCCCTCATCAGAAAAGTCTTATCTACAGGTGAATTTATGTATCTTCCCCCTCACCTTTCCCCCAGGGAGCAGGAGAGAAAACCCACCTTCCACGTCAGCCCAAGCTAGGTTCAAATCCTGGTGCCTGTATCGGGTGCATGCGTCAACTTCCTCTCCTGTATCACACCTCCTAGGATCCATGTCCCTATGCCATCCCCTCCCACAGTGGACCTGGGCTGGCCCTGAGTACACCAGCAGAATGTGGCAGAAGCGGTATTGCCAGACCTCCAGGGCTAGGTCACAGGGATCCATTCAGCACTCACCTTAGTCTTTGGAAGGTTTGGTCTAGGGGAAGCTATCCACCATGTAAGGGGTCTGACTTCCCTGAGACCACTATGGGGTAAGGAAGCTCACGGTAGCCACGTGTGAAGACACTATGGAGGGATGAAAAAAGGTGGTGGGGGGGTGGGGGGAGGTAGCTCAGGAACCATCTTGCTGTCATCTCAGATGACTCTAGTCCCAGCCACCATCTGACCGCAACCCACTGGAGACCCCGAGGAAGTGGGGCCCATCTGAGTCCAGTCAGCCCATGGAACATGACAGATGCATGAGTCAGGGACATCATAAGTCTTCTGTAAGTAGCAGCCTTCTTTATCTTCTCTTCTCATGGAAATACTATCAAGTAAACCAGATATGTACAGGCTGTGGAGCCATTCAAATGCTCTTAACACTCGCCCTATTCTCACCACGTTCCTTATCAACGATCTCCCCTTGGAGCTAGATGGGTATCAGGGTTACAGATTTTCAGATCTAGCAGTAACTCTGGATTCTGTTACTTAGTAGAGGCCACGGGTAAATGAGGTCAGCTCTGAATAATTTGAAGAAAGCTCAGAAATAAAAGACGAGGTTTGGTTTTACCCTCTTTACTCCAGGGTTACTCATGGCCAGTTAGATAGCATTACTAAGTGTCCACCACATGCTTCCCAGTGGACAGGACATGTGCCCTGCCTTGAAGAGCCAGGATCCAGGGGGAGCACAGACAAGTGAACAAGCCATCATACCACAGGTTTCAGGGGCAGGAAGGGGCTGAAGACAGGCACGAAGAAGACACACGGCAGGAGAGGAAGCTGACCCCGTCTGTCAGGGTCTGGAGGGTTTACAGAAGCTGGAGAAACTAACCACAGAGTCAAAGGGCTGCAGGGGCGAAGATAACATGTCTCTGTCTCAGCTCTGGGTTTGGGGGTACATGCACCTAGGTGTGTGCCTCGGAATGGCAAGCGAGGCAAGGAGAAAACATGTACATTCCATGACCAGAGAGCACATGCCCTTCAAAATCAGTACAGAAGGCTTGAGACTAGCAGATGGGATGCCTGGATCCCAGTTTCCAGTCTCACAAGACAACTGACTCACCTTCCAAGCATCTTAACAGTGTGACTACACCACTAGGCTGTACTCCTCTCAGGAAAGAGACTATGAAATCTGAAAAGGACTTTTTTTATGGTGTTAAAATATATATCACAGTATTTAGCATTTTAACCATTTTTAAGTGTACAGTTCCATGGCATTAAGTACATTCACCTTGTTGTGCAATCATCACCACCATCCACCTCCAGAACTAACCCATCCTCCAAAACAGACACTCTGTGCCCATTAAACACTAACTTCCCATCCCCGCTCCAGACAGCCCCCTGCAACACCATTCTACTTTCTGTCTCTGTGAATTTGACTATTCCAGGTACCTCATATGAGTGGAATCATACAGGGTTTGTCCTTTTGTGACTGGTTTATTTCACTTAGCATAATGTCCTCAAGGCTCATCCATGTTGTAGCATGTGTCAGAATTTCCTTCCTTTTTACTAAGTAATATTCCTTTGAATGTATATACACCACAATTTGTTCCACATTTTCTCTACTGTGAATAATGCTGCCATGAACATGGGTGTGCAAGTATCTGTTCAAGTCCCTGCTTTCATTTATTCTGGATATACATACTCAGAAGTGGAATTGCTGGGTCATATGGTAATTCTACATTTAATTTTTTGAAGAACCTCCTTACTGTTTTTCATAGCAGCTGCACCATTTTACATTCCCACCAAGAGTGCACAAGGGTTCCAATTTCTCAACATCCTCACCAATGCTTGTTATTTTCTGCCTTTTTTTTTCTTTTAACAATAGTCATCCTAATGTGTGTTAGGTGGTATCTCCCAGTTTTGATGAAAGGGATTTTAAAAAGATCGTGGTTCTTCCTGGTCTAGGACATTCTACATAGAGTTACTCATCTATGCAATTCTATGACTTTCCTGAGGCTGTCTCCACAATGTCTGTCTGAGGGCAGGACATCATCCCCCCCAGTTAAGAGGCTCCCAGGCCATCCTCACCTATCCACCAGCACAGAATTCTAATGTTGCAACTGGCTTTCAACAAATTATCTTCAGATTTGATGGTCACCTTGTTTCTCTCTTCTAAGCTCTGCTTCAAGTGGGCTCTAACACTAAACATACTATCAATGACCTGTGGCCCCAGGTGTCCCCGGCACACTTCCCATCTTCGGGGTCTTTCAAAGCCACACCAGAGTGAGGCAGCTCACCTTGAGCCTGTGTTGTGGATGGTGCTCCTAGCTTATCCATTCCATTCCATGAATGATATTCCATTCACTGGGAAGGTCCTTTCAAGAGTGAGTGAAAGCTGGTAACAGAGAAAGCTGCACCCCAACTCCTCCCCCACCAAGGAAGGGCTGTGACCAGAACTAGGCTCTCCTGAAGCTGAGACTTGAAAGAAATGCTGGTGCATGGCAATGCAATAAAGCTGAAACTTTCAGAGAGACAGCTTTTTACAGTGTAAGACCATCAGGTCTCTCCCTTAGCACAAGAACTTGACTCCCCAGTTTTTAGCCACCTCCTCTTTCCTCCCATCTCCCCCATTTCAGTCATTTTACAACGGCCAACTATGCTGCTTATTAGCAGAGGTAGAAAAAGGTTTCAGGGGGAGTAGATGCTAAAACTACGCATCCTCAATACCTACAACAGTGCCTGGCACATAATAAGAGTTTCGTGAATATCTGTTGAACAAATCAAAACTAAATTTATCAAAACAAGACTATATGTCTGTCTTCCACCATTATGAGCAAGCCAGCTAGCTTGAATTAGTAGTGGTGGGTAGTAACTGGAGAAGTATGAAATCAGCAAATATCACATTTTCACTCATTTATTTAAGGGCATAGTATGCAGGTATAAATAAAAGCATGAATAATTTTTTTTTTCAGGTTTCTGTGTTTTTCATTTTCTTAGTCACTAATTCCCTTGAACACATAAGCTGAGCTGAAATAACATATTTAGTTTTACTCAATAATTAGTTTTCTGTTAACTGAAGTCTATATTCAGGTTTCCTTAGATTTTACCTATGTCTTACGGCCATGTGTCCTCAGGTTCCTGGCTGCGACAGTCTGTCAGACTTTACGACCTTGATAGGAGGACTGGTCAGGTATTTTGCAGGCTGTTCCTGAATTCAGGTTTGTGCGATGTTTTTCTCATGGTTAGACTGGGGTCATGGGTTTTGGAGATCATGTACCTATCCTATGAAGGGCACGTGTGTTGTTTATTTTTGAATCATGACGAACATGTCACCCACCCTGGAGCCCCTCAAACTGACAGGTGCTCCCTGAAAAGTGTGCTGCTGCCAGATGTCCATTTGTTACCTTAGAGATACATCTGCATCCTAGGGAAACCACGCTTGGTTTTATTTAGATTTTTTTGTACAGACTGCAATGTTTTCACTTCGAAGTTGAATTCTTTAACAAATATCTATGATTTTATATTTTCACTCAAGATTGTAGGCCCCTTTATCTCTTTCCTCAAATTCACTCCTGGCTGATTATCCAGGGCACTCAAGAGAGTTTCATTTGCATTATAGAATCTGAACTATTAAATAAGTTTACTTATTCTTAAACCCATGACCTGGCGGTTTCCTCCTTCCCAGAGAGCTCCTAACACTATTCTTGTAGAACAACCACAAGACTCTCTCAGTCCTTCTGGACACGTTCATTTTCAGTTTCAAAGAATGCTACATCTTGCGTTCAGTAAACTGTCTCAGGCCTCTCTTAGCACCGAAGAACACTGGCAAAGAACTCTGCTACACCTTACACTTTCCACATTGATAAGCAGTGGTGTTTGGTGGCTTATCCACCCAGGGAATACTCAGTTGGCCCATTTTTGGTGGTTTTAATCTTCCTTGAGTGTTCTTCACACTGAAGATCACTTGTAGTCAGATGGTTCAAATCTAAACCAGAGGTGGTTCAATCAAGGACCCCAGGAACAGAAGCCACAGGAAAGGTCAGACCTCTCGCTCGACCCTGAGAGCGAGCGCCTCCTTGGCCCGCAAGTCCCACTCCAGCCTGCCTAGCACACAGCTCTTACTTCTGCACTGGTGTGGCCACTGCAGGGAGCGAGAGGTCAGCAGGTCCTGCCCTCCAACTGCACCCCAGGCTGGAGTCACAGCAAAAGCGGGAGGCCCGCCGCTCCTTCTGAGCAGGCACTGGGCTCCAACTATTAGGGGGGATACTGCAAACAGGAAGCTTTCCCTAGCAGCCGGTGGGTGCGGGTGACAGGGACGCCTGGGTGCCAACCAGAGGGCAGGTCGGTGGCATGCACGGCTGCAAAGCGATTGAGTCTGGGAGGGAGGAAAGAAGTCAGCTGGAGAAACCTTATAAAACTGAAGAAGGCTTCGCCAGCGCTGGGAAGGGAGAAAAACCGTGGCGGCGACACAACTACCACCGCTCAGGGCGCACCGGCTAATTCCCAGGCCGCCTCCGGAGCTGCTGGAGGACTAGGCTCGGCCGCGGTGGCGGCGCTTCTGGCGCACGGGACCGCGTCCGCGCCTGCGCTGCGGGTGGTCTAGGGGGCCTCGAGCCCGCGCAGCTGGCCCTCCGAGGAGCCCCGCCTCCGGACCCCACTCCGGCGACGACCGGAACACCCACCCCCGCGGCTTCTCCCCTCCCCACGGCCGGCGGCTGCTCCCCTCCGCGCCTCCGCCCCCGCCCCGAGCAGGGCCGCGACCCGCCCTACCTCGCCGCTTGGCGCGCACGATGCCCTTCTTCTGCAGCACGAACGTGGACCCGTTCACCAGGCTCGACACCACGGCCACGCCCAGGCCGAGCGACACGGCGGCGGGGCTCGGGCTGCGCGCCCCCTCCCCGGCCGCCGCCGCTGCAGCCGCTGCAGTCCCCATTCCGCCCGCGCCCGCCCTCCGCGCCTGCGCGCTCGCCCGCCGGGCCTGGAGGCGGGGGCTGGCTCCGCGGCCCAGAGCCACTGGGGTGCGGGGGACCGGGGCTCGGCAGGGGCGGGGTGGAGCCCGGGCTCCGGGAGGGGGTGAGAGGGGGAAGGAGGGGGAGGAGCGCGTTAGGAGAGGCGGCAGCGGCGAGGAGTGGGGTGAGGTGGTAGGTGGGTGGGCGCAGAGGACGAGCTTCAGACTTGGCCGTGCAAATACAGGACCCCCAGTTAAGTTTGCCTCTCAGGTAAACAGATGGGTTTTGGTGGGTGTCCCATGCGATTATTTAGGACTGGAAGAGCGCCAGTCCTAAAGACGCAGCGTTCGCTGGGATCATGGTCCCTCACAAAGCTGTTCGGGGGCCAGCAGAGAACCGCCCCTGGGGCCTGAAACCAAGACGCGTCAGCTGTGGAATCTCGAATGGGACCGCTGAAGGAAGGGAAGTCATCTGTCTCCGCACTGGAGCAGTGAGCTCGTGATCGCACCGTCCAATTTACTGATTTATTTTTAATAAAATATACCAAAATTACAGAAAACATGGGACGATATTTTAAAATTACTCAATCTCACAACCCTAGCCTAATAGTTATTGTTTTCCCACCTAAAGTACAATTGCAATGACAATATACAAAATATCCTTTTTATTTAATATATCATCATCAGTTTTTACGTTGCTACATAATGATTATTTTAATGACGGTATAATTTCCCATAAAGATAATTACCGTAATTTGTCTAACTGTTTAGCTGTCGTTGGATGTTAGGTTGCTCCCAGTTTTTTTTTTCTTTTATAAGTAATGCCGTGATGAACGTCTTCGTAAATTTTGAAAAAAACTAAAGAGTATCAACCTATACCTATATGCATCACTGTTTGTGAAGCAATATAAAATCAAATACTATTTCTGTATGAAAACTTTTATGCTGAATGAATCTAGTCCTTTGCTTATTCTTTTTTTGTTGTGGTAGCATATATATAACAAAACTTGCCATTTTAGCCATTTTTAAGTGTACAATTCAGTGGCATTAATTACATTAACAGTGTTGTGCAACGCTCACCACTATTTCCAAAACTATTCCATCACTCCAAACCGAAACTATATACCCATAAAGCAGTTATCTCCCATTTCTCCTCCCCCCTAGTCTCTGCTAATCACTAACCTACTTTCTGCCTCTATGAATTTGCCTATTCTAGATATTTCATATAAGTGAAATTGCACAATATTTGTCCTTCTGTGACTGGCTCATGTCACTTAGTATAATGTTTCAAGCTTCATCCATATTGTAGCGTATGTCAGAACATGATTCCTTTTTATGGCTCAGTAATATTCCATTGTATGTAAATATAGTAGTCCCCTTTATGCAAGATTTCACTTTCCTTGGTTTCAGTTACTCAAAGTCAACGTGGTCCAAAAATGTTAATAGAAAATTCCAGCAATAAGCAATTCATAAACTTTAAATTGCATGCTGCTCTGAGTAGTTCGATGAAATCTCATTCCATCCTGCCCGGGACATGAATCATCCCTTTGCCCATTGTATGCCGTCCATTTAGTCACTTAGTAGCAACTCAGTTATCACGTCGACTACTGGGTATCGCAGGGCTTGTGTTCATGCAACCCTTATTTTACTTAATAACAGCCCCAAAGCACAAGAGTAGTGATGCTGACTATTTGGATATGCCAAAGAGAAGCTGTAAAATGCTTCCTTTAAGTGAAAAGGTGAAAGTTTTGAACTTAATAAGGAAAGGAAAGAAAAAAATTGTATTCTGAGGTCAATAAGATGTACACTTAGAATCTTCTATCCATAAACTGTGAAGAAGGAAAAAGAAATTTGTGCTAGTTTCGCTGTCACACCTCAGACTGCAAAAGTTATGGCCACAGTGCATGATAAGTGCTTAGTTAAGATGAAAGAGGCATTAAATTCGTACAATAAGATATTTAGAGAGAGACTACATTCACGTAACTTTTATTACAGTATATTGTCATAACTCTTCTATTTTATCAGTGTTGTTATTAATCTCTCACTGTGCCGAATTTACAAATTAAACATTGTCATAGGTATGTACGTACATCTGTATGTATAGGAAAAAAATAGTATATATAGAGTCCGGTACTATTTGAGGTTTCAGGCATCCACTGGAGCTCTTGGAGGGTATAGCCTGAAGATAAAGGGGGACTACTGTATGACATGTTTTTTTAAAAAACAACTTTATTGGAATATAACTGCTTTACAATGTTGTGTTAGTTTCTGCTGTAGCACAAAAAGAATCAGCTATATGTATACATATATCCCCATATACATATATCCCCATATCCCCTCCCTCTTGCACCCCCCTCCCACCCTCCCTATCCCACCCCTCTAGGTGATCACAAAGCACCGAGCTGATCTCCCTGTGCTAGGCAGCTACTTCCCACTAGCTATCTATTTTACATTTGCCAGTGTATATATGTCAGTGTTACTCTCTGACTTCGTCCCTGATTACCCTTCCCCCTCCCTGTGTCCTCAAATCCATTCTCTACATCTGCATCTTAATTCCTGTCCTGCCCCTAGGTTCATCACAACCATTTTGTTTTTTTTGATTCCATATATATGTGTTAGCATATGGTATTTGTTTTTCTGACTTACTTCACTCTGTATGACAGACTCTAGATCCATCCAGCTCACTGCAAATAACTTAATTTCATTTCTTTTCATGGCTGAGTAATATTCCACCGTATATATGTGCCACATCTTCTTTATCTAGTTATCTGTCAATGGACACTTAGGTTGTTCCATGTCCTGGCTATTGTAAATAGACCTGCAATGAACATTGTGGTACATCTCTTTTTTTTTTTTTTTCTTTTTTTTTTTTTTTTTTTGCTGTATGCGGGCCTCTCACTGTCGTGGCCTCTCCTGTTGCGGAGCACAGGCTCCGGATGCACAGGCTCAGCTGCCATGGCTCACGGGCCCAGCCGCTCCACAGCATGTGGGATCCCCCTGGACCGGGGCACAAACCCGTGTCCTCTGCATCAGCAGGCATATTCTCAACCACTGTGCCACCAGGGAAGCCTTGTTTGTAGATTTTTCGATGATAGCCATTCTGAACAGTGTGAGATGATATCCCATTGTAGTTTTGATTTTCATTGCTCTAATGATTAATGATGTTGAGCATTCTTTCATGCGTTTGTTGGCAATCTTCATATCTTCTTTGGAGAAATGTCTATTTAGGTCTCCTGCCCATTTTTGGATTGAGTTATTTGTTTTTTTTGACATTGAGCTGCATGAGTTGCTTGTATGTTTTGGAGATTAATCCTTTGTCAATTGCTTCATTTGCAAATATTTTCTCCCATTCTGAGGGCTGTCTTTTGGTCTTGTTTATGGTTTCCTTTGCTGTGCAAAAGCTTTTAAGTTTCATTAGGTCCCATTTGTTTATTTTTGTTT
>NC_041215.1:39123866-39124832 GCF_002837175.3 Physeter macrocephalus | reverse complement strand
TGGGTCAAAAAGGATCTTGCTGTGATTTATGTCATAAAGTGTTCTGCCTATGTTTTCCTCTAAGAGTTTTACAGTATCTGGCCTTACATTTAGGTCTTTAATCCATTTTGAGTTTATTTTTGTGTATGGTGTTAGAGGGTGTTCTAATTTCATTCTTTACATGTAGCTGTCCAGGTTCTCAGCACCACTTATTGAAGAGGCTGTCTTTTCTCCATTGTATATTCTTGCCTCCTTTGTCAAAGTAAAGGTGACCATATGTGCATGGGTTTATCTCTGGGCTTTCTATCCTGTTCCATCGATCTATATTTCTGTTTTTCTGCCAGTACCATACTCTTTTCTGTTTCCATACAAATTGTAAAATTTTTTCTTCTAGTTCTGTGAAAAATGCCATTGGTACTTTGATAGGGATTGCATTGAATCTGTGGATTGCTGTGGGTAGTATAGTCATTTTCACAATGTTGATTCTTCCAATCCAAGAACATGGTTTATCTCTCCATCTGTCTGTATCGTCTTTAATTTCTTTCATCAGTGTCTTATATTTTTCTGCATACAGGTCTTTTGTCTCCCTAGGAAGTTTTATTCCTAGGTATTTTATTCTTTTTTTTTTCAACATCTTTATTGGAGCATAATTGCCCCACAATGGTGCGTTAGCTTCTGCTCTACAACAAAGTGAATCAGCTACACATATACATATGTTCCCGTATCTCTTCCCTCTTGCGTCTCCCTCCCTCCCACCCTCCCTATCCCACCCCTCTAGGTGGTCACAAACCACTAGCTGATCTCCCTGTGCTATGCGGCTGCTTCCCACTAGCTATCCATCCTACGTTTGGTAGTGTATATATGTCCATGCCACTCTCTCACTTCGTCACAGCTTACCCTTCCCCCTCCCCATATCCTCAAGTCCATGCTCTAGTAGGTCTGTGTTTTATTCCTGTCCTACCCCTAGTCTCTTCATGACATTTTTTT
>NC_041215.1:39121210-39122033 GCF_002837175.3 Physeter macrocephalus | reverse complement strand
TCTCCCTGTGTTATGCGGCAGCTTCCCACTAGCTATCTAATTTACATTTGGTAGTGCATATATGTCCCTGCCACTCTCTCACTTCGTCACAGCTTACCCTTCCCCCTCCCCATGTCCTTAAGTCCATGCTCTAGTAGGTCTGTGTTTTATTCCCGTCCTACCACTAATCTCTTCATGACATTTTTTTTCTTAGATTCCATATATATGTGTTAGCATACGGTATTTGTTTTTCTCCTTCTGACTTACTTCACTCTATATGACAGACGCCAGGTCTATCCACCTCATTACAAATAGCTCAGTTTCATTTCTTTTTATGGCTGTGTAATGTTCCATTGTATATATGTGCCACATTCTTTTTCCATTCATCTGTTGATGGACACTTAGGTTGCTTCCATGTCCTGGCTATCGTAAATAGAGCTGCAATGAACATTTTGGTACGTGACTTTTTTTGAATTATGGTTTTCTCAGGGTATATGCCCAGTAGTGGGATTGCGGGGTCGTATGGTAATTCTATTTGTAGTTTTTAAAGGAACCTCCATACTGTTCTCCATAGTGGCTGTATCAATTTACATTCCCACCAGCAGTGCAAGAGTGTTCCCTTTTCTCCACACCCTCTCCAGCATTTATTGTTTCTAGATTTTTTGATGATGGCCATTCTGACCAGTGTTGAGATGATATCTCATAGTAGTTTTTTTTATGTTTTTTTTTTTTTTTTTTGTGGTATGCGGGCCTACCTCTGTTGTGGCCTCTCCCGTTGCGGAGCACAGGCTCCGGACACGCAGGCTCAGCGGCCATGGCTCACGGGCCCAGCTGCTCCGCGGCA
>NC_041215.1:39119149-39119878 GCF_002837175.3 Physeter macrocephalus | reverse complement strand
GTAAATGGGAGTGATTCCTTAATTTCTCTTTCAGATTTTTCATCATTAGTGTATAGGAATGAAAGAGATTTCTATGCATTAATTTTGTATCCTGCTACTTTACCAGTTTCATTGATTAGCTCTAGTAGTTTTCTGGGAGCATCTTTAGGATTCTCTGTGTATAGTATCATGTGATTTGCAAAAAGTGACAGTTTTACTCCTTCTTTTCCAATTTGGATTCCTTTTATATCTTTTTCTTCTCCGATTGCCATGGCTAAAACTTCCAAAACTATGTTGAATAATAGTGGTGAAAGTGGGCAACCTTGTCATGTTCCTGATCTTAGGGGAAATGGTTTCAGTTTTTCACCATTGAGAACAATGTTGGCTGTGGGTTTGTCATATATGGCCTTCCTTATGTTGAGGTAGGTTCCCTCTATGCCCACTTTCTTGAGAGATTTTATCATAAAGAGGTGTTGAATTTTGTCGAAAGCTTTTTCTACATCTATTGCGATTATCATATGGTTTTATCCTTCAGTTTGTTAATATGGTGTATCACATTGGTTGATTTGCATATATTGAAGAATTCTTGCATTCCTGGGATAAACCCTACTTAATCATGGTGTATGATCCTTTTAATGTGCTGTTGGATTCTGTTGGCTAGTATTTTGTTGAGGATTTTTGCATTTATGTTCATCAGTGATATTGGCCTGTAGTTTTCTTTTTTTTGTGACATCTTTGGTTTTGGTATCA
>NC_041215.1:39116597-39118698 GCF_002837175.3 Physeter macrocephalus | reverse complement strand
TCTCACTCTATTGATTTGAGTCTTCTCCCTTTTTTTCTTGATGAGTCTGGGTAATGTTTTATCAGTTTTGTTTATTTTCTCAAAGAACCAGCTTTTAGTTTCATTGATCTTTGCTCTTGTTTCCTGCATTTCTTTTTCATTTATTCTGATCTGATCTTTATGATTTCTTTCCTTCTACTAAGTTTGGGGTTTTTTTGTGTGTGTTCTTCTTTCTCTAATTGCTTTAGGTGTAAGTTTAGGCTGTTTATTTGAGATTTTTCTTGTTTCTTGAGGTAGGATTTTATTGCTATAAACCTCTCTCTTAGAACTGCTTTTGCTGCCTCCCATAGGTTTTGGGTCCCCGTGTTTTCATTGTCATTTGTTTCCAGGTATTTTTTGATTTCCTCTTTGATTTCTTCAGGGATCTCTTGGTTATTTGGTAACATATTGTTTAGTGTCCATGTGTTTGTATTTTGTACAATTATTTTTCCTGTAATTGATATCTAGTCTCATAGCATTGTGGTCGGAAAAGATACTTGATACGATTTCAATATTCTTAAATTTACCAAGGCTTGATTTTTGACCCAAGATATGGTCTATCCTGGAGAATGTTCCATGAGCACTTGAGAAAAAAGTGTATTCTCTTGTTTTTGGATGGAATGTCCTATAATTATCAATTAAGTCTATCTGGTCTAATGTGTCTTTTAAAGCTTTTGTTTCCTTATTTATTTTCATTTTGAATGATCTGTCCGTTGGTGAAAGTGGGGTTTAAAGTTTCCTACCATTATTGTGTTACTGTTGATTTCCCCTTTTATGGCTGTTAGCATTTTCTGTATGTATTGAGGTGCTCCTAGGTTGGGTGCATAAGTATTTACAATTGTTATACCTTTGTCTTGATCATTATGTAGTGTCCTTCTTTGTCTCTTCTAATAGTCTTTATTTTAAAGTCTATTTTGTCTGATATGAGTATTGCTATCCAGCTTTCTTTTGATTTCCATTTGCATGGAATATCTCTTTCCATCCCCTCACTTTCAGTCTGTATGTGTCCCTAGGTCTGAGTTGGGTCTCTTGTAGACAGAATATATATGGGTCTTGTTTTTGTATCCATTCAGCCAGTCTGTGTCTTTTGGTTGGAGCATTTAATCCATTTACATTTAAGGTGATTATCCATATGTATGTTCCTATTACCATTTTCTTAATTGTTTTGGGTTCATTATGTAGGTCTTTTCCTTTTGTTGTGTTTCCTGCCTAGAGAAGTTCCTTTAGCATTTGTTGTAAAGCTGGTTTGGTGGTGCTGAATTCTCTTAACTTTTGCTTGTCTGTAAAGGTTTTAATTTCTCCATCAAATCTGAATGAGATCCTTGCTGGGTAGAGTAATCTTTGTTGTAGGTTTTTCCCTTTCATCACTTTAAATATGTCCTGCCACTTCCTTCTGGCTTGCAGAGTTTCTTTGTATTTAATTTTTGATAGTTTGATTAACATGTGCCTTGACATGTTTTTCCTTGGATTTACTCTGTATGGGACTCTCTGTGCTTCCTGGACTTCATTGACTATTTCCTTTCCCATGTTAGAGAAGTTTTCAACCATAATCTCTTCAAATATTTCTCAGACTCTTTCTTTTTCTCTTCTTCTTCTGGGACCCCTATAATTTGAATGTTGGTGTGTATAATGTTGTCCCAGATGTCTCTGAGACTGTCCTCAATTCTTTTCATTCTTTTTTCTTTATTCTGCTCTGCAGTAGTTATTTCCACTATTTTATCTTCCAGGTCACTTATCCATTCTTCTGCCTCAGTTATTCTGCTATTGATTCCTTCTGGAAAATTTTTTATTTCATTTATTGTGTTCTTCATCATTGTTTGTTTGCTCTTTAGTTCATCTAGGTACTTGTTAAACGTTTCTTGTATTTTCTCCATTCTATTTTCAAGATTTTGGATCATGTTTACTGTCATTACTCTGAATTCTTTTTCAGGTAGGCTGCCTATTTCCTCTTCATTAGTTTGGTCTGGTGGTTTTTACCTTGCTCCTTCATCTGCTGTGTTTCTCTGTCTTCTCCTTTTGATTAACTTACTGTGTTTGGGGTCTCCTTTTTGCAGGCTGCAGGTTTATAGTTCCCATTGTTTTT
>NC_041215.1:39101243-39116574 GCF_002837175.3 Physeter macrocephalus | reverse complement strand
TTCTTGTATTATCTCCATTCTATTTCCAAGATTTTGGATCATCTTTACTATCATTACTCTGAATTCTTTTTCAGGTAGACTGCCTATTTCCTCTTCATTTGTTTGGTCTGGTGGTTTTTACCTTGCTCCTTCATCTCTTGCATATTTCTCTGTCTTCTCATTTTGTTTAAGTTACTGTGTTTGTGGTCTCCTTTTTGAAGGCTGCATGTTCATAGTTCCTGTTATTTTTGGTGTCTGCCTCCAGTGGGTGAGATTGATTCAGTGTCCTGTGTAGGCTTCCTGGTGGAGGGGACTGGTGCCTGTGTTCTGGTGGGTGAGGCTGGATCTTGTCTTTCTGGTGGGCAGGGCCACACCTGGTGGTGTGTTTTGGGGTGTCTGTGAACTCAGTATAATTTTAGGCACCCTCTCTGCTAATGGGTGGGGTTGTATTCCCGTCTTGGTAGTTATTTGCCATGGGATGTCCAGTACTGGAGCTTGCTGACCGTTGGGTGCCGCTGGGTCTTAGCGTTGAGCCGAAGATCTCTGGGAGAGCTCTCGCCAATTGATATTACATGAGGCCAGGAGGTTTCTGGTGGTCCAATGTCCTGGACTTGGCACTCCCACCTCAGAGGCTCAGGCTCAACACTTGGCCGGATCACCAAGACCCTGCCAGCCACACAGCTCAGAAGAAAAGGAAGAAAATACCCCCAAAAAACAGAGAACCCTAGGATAAATGGTAAAAGCAAACCTAAACAGATAAAATCACGCAAAGAAGCATACACGTACATGCTCACAAAAAGAGAAAAAGGAAAAAAAAAACTAAAAAAAAATTTAAAAATTAAACATAAAAAAAAGAGGAGAGCAACCAAGCCAATAAACAAATCCACCAATGATAATAAACACTAAAAACTAAACTAAGATAAACATAAAACCAGAAACAAATGAGACGCAGAAGGTAAATCCCAAGTCTACAACTGCTCCCAAAGTACACTGCCTCAATTTGCGGAACATTAGTTGTCTATTCAGGTTCTCTTCAGATGCAAGTCTACAGTTGCTCCCAAAGTCCACTGCCTCAATTTTGGGATGATTCATTGTCTATTCAGGTATTCTTCAGATGCAGGGTTTATGAAGTTGATTGTGGGGCTATAATCTGCTGCTCCTGAGGCTGCACAGAGAAATTTCCCTTTCTCTTCTGTGTTCACACAACTCCTGTGTTTCAGTTTTGGATTTGGCCCTGCCTCTGCATGTAGGCCACCCTCAGGAGTCTGTTCCCTGCCCAGACAGGAGGGGGTTAAATTAGCAGCTGATTAGGGCTCTCTTGCTCACTCAGGCCACGGAGAGGGAGGGGTACAGTAGACATAATTGGAATGTGGGTTGAGCCTGGAGTGGCAGAGGCCAGTGTGACGTTGCACCAGCCTGAGGCGTGCTGTGTGTTCTCCCGGGGAACTTGTCCGTGGATCACAGGACCCTGGCAGTGGCGGGCTGCACAGGCTCTTAGGGTGGGTGTGGATAGTGACCTGTGCTTGCACACAAGATTCTTGGTGTCAGTGGAAGCAGCGTTAGCAGTTCATGCCCATCTCTGGGGTCCACGCTGATAGCCGCGGCTCGCACCCATCTCTGGAGCTCACTTAGGTGGTGCTCTACCTTCTGTGGGCACGTGGGGAAGGGATCCCCTTTCTTTGCACACCCTGAAACAATGGCCTCTTGCCTCTTAGGCAGGTCCAGACTTATTCCCGGACTCCCTCCCGGCCATCTGTGGTGCACTATCCCCCTTCAGGCTGTGTTCACACAGCCAACCCCAGTCCTCTCCCTGGGATCCGACCTCCGAACCCCAAGCCTCAGCTCCCAGCCCCTGCCCACCCCGGTGGGTGAGCAGACAAGCCTCTCAGGCTGGTGAGTGCTGGTTGGCACCGATCCTCCCTCAGCCCCCAGCCCCTGCCCACCCCGGTGGGTGAGCAGACAAGCCTCTCAGGCTGGTGAGTGCTGGTTGGCACCGATCCTCTGCGTGGGACTCTCTCTGCTTTGCCCTCTGCACCCCTGTTGTTGTGCTCTCCTCTGCGGCTCTGAAGCTTCCCCCCCTGCCACCCCCCGTCTCCACCAGTGAAGGGGCTTCTAGTGTGTGGGAACCTTTCCTCCTTCACAGCTCCCTCCCACTGGTGCAGGTCCTGTCCCTATTCTTTTGTCTCTGTTTTTTCTTTTTCCTTTTGCCCTACCCAGGTATGTGGGGATTTTCTTGCCTTTTGGGAAGTCTGAGGTCTTCTCCCAGCATTCAGGAGGTGTTCTGTAGGAGTTGTTCCACATGTAGATGTATTTCTGATGTATCTGTGGGGAGGAAGGTGACCCCCACATCTTACTCCTCCGCCATCTTGAAGGTCTCTCTCCAACATTTCTTTTATCTAGTCATCTTTTGATGGACACTTAGGTAGTTTCCACCTTTTGTCTGTTGCGAATGTTGTTGCAATGACCATTGGTGTGAAAGTGTCTATTGTAGGCTCTGACTTAAATTTTTTGGGATATATACCTAAGAGTGGAATTGCTGAGTCATATGGTAAATTCTATGTTTAGATTTTGAGGAACCGCCAAACTTTTCTACAGCCACTGCACCATTTTATGTTCTCACCAGTAATACACGAGGGTTCCAATTTCTCCAAATTCTCACCAATACTTGTTATTTTCCCATTGTCTTTTTTTTAATAGCCATCCTAGTAGGTGTGAAACTGTTGCTTATTCTTTTTAAATATACTTCTAAACATCAATGATGTTTTCTAGAAACATAAACAATAACTTCTATCATAAATCTCAGCAGAAGCAAGCAGGTGGACACAGCAGCAACAGCATTGCCAACATAATCATAATGTTTTACTTTTCTCATAACACCAGTAAAAAAATTTAAAAAAAGACTAAAGTGCTTTCGGCAAAAAGAGGCATGCTCAGTTTTTTTTTAACAAACAATAAATTCAGTAAATGCCAAAGAATATAAGAAGACATCACCCCAAATTTCATCACACTAAAGTAATTATTATTACCATTAAGAACTGCACTCCAGACATTTTTCCAGTATATGGGTATATGGGTAAGAGGATAGACATTTTATCATATGGGAAGGCACATATATATTACTTGGATATAACATTTAAAAAACTGAAATGGGGCTTCGCTGGTGGTGCAGTGGTTGAGAGTCCGCCTGCCGATGCAGGGGACATGGGTTCGTGCCCTGGTCTGGGAGGATCCCAGATGCCGCAGAGCGGTTGGGCCCGTGAGCCATGGCTGCTGAGCCTGTGTGTCCGGAGCCTGTGCTCCACAACGGGAGAGGCTGCAACAGTGAGAGGCCCGTGTACCACAAAAAAAAAACCCAAAAAAACCCAAACAAACAAACAAAAAAAAAAACTGAAATGAAACTAAAGAAACTACCAAAGCTGAGATAAATACTATTTTACCATGAGATATTAGTTCCTAAAAGATGCCACTATAATTAAAGTAAGTAAAAAACATTAAGAGGTGGGAGTTATTATGTTTCTCTTAACTCCATGTTTCAAATTTAGACAGTATCAGTTGACTCCTTGCAATGAGAAGTGAGGAAATTGGCTTAGTTTCCAGCTCCTTGAAAATGTTTTATATGTCGAGGCATATAACATTTAGAGACTACTCTGTATTCATACTTCTATATTTGTGTTATCTTAAACACTTATGAAAGTGGGTTTGTTGTTCATATCGTCCTTTTACCAAGTTTTCCCATTCATCTTTAATTCACTGGAAATTTTTCAATGAGTATATATTAAAAATAAACAACCAGGGCTTCCCTGGTGGCTCAGTGGTTGAGAATCTGCCTGCCAATGCAGGGGCCGCGGAGCAACTGGGCCCGTGAGCCACGACTACTAAGCCTGCGCTTCTGGAGCCTGTGCTCCGCAACAAGAGAGGCCGTGATAGTGAGAGGCCCGTGCACTGCGATGAAGAGTGGCCCCCACTCGCCACAACTAGAGAAAGCCCTTGCACAGAAACGAAGACCCAACACAGCCAAAAATAAATAAATAAATAATTAATTAATTAAAAAAATAAACAACCATGGGTGCTATAATCTTTGAGCTTTTTTTATTTACAGAAAGTTTGCCTGAACTACAAAATGGACAAGTCTAATATTTCCAGACCATACTTTCTTTTCCTAAAACTTTGCAGGCATTGTCCCATTGTCTTGTGACATTCAATGTTATTTAAAAGTCTGAGGCCACAGTCAGGGAAAATTGAAAACAAATAGGGTATAAATAATGTTGAAGAATGACTGTTAATTTTGTTGGGTATGGTATTACATTATATAATGTAATTGTGATTACATTAATATCTTTATTACAGACAACTACTAATTTGTTTAAAGGAGAAATAATTATGTTGCGGATTTGATTTTTTTAATTTCACAAGGAAAAAAAAATGAGTGTGTGAGCATGTGTGGAAATGGATTTGTCAAGCAAATGACACCTGTTACCACTCCCGGGGAAAAGTCCTACTGCATGGAGGATAGCAAATAGCATAAGAATGCCTGCCACCAAGAGTAGCAGTCCCAGGATGTCTACTCTCTCCATGGTTTGTAGATGTCAGGGTTGCCAAGAGAGACACGACTCACATAGGCACTGGATGGAACACTTTACTCACATACAGGAGAGGCAGAGCGAGATCAGCTTCAGGCGGGGGCATTGGTCCCTCATGGGCAGTGATGCAAACGAGAAATGCAAATGAGAAATCAGGAAAGATTGAAAAATCTGTTGTTTTTCTTCATCATAAAATATTTCAAAGGTACATAAAAGTACAGAGAATAACATTTTTTAAATTCCATGCATTCATTCTTCCAAATCTGTCTAATCCTATTATTTTGCTGTTTGCTTCAAATGTTTTAAGGAAATAGGTAGTAGAGGCTCTCTTTTATTTCACCTCTCTTTCTTCTGCTTGGTGCCTCCAGAATTATTTATCCTTGAAGCTCAATAACACAATCAGGACATACTACAGAATTGCTCAATCTGTATCATTCTTCCTAGTCCACAGTATATCCTTTCTTTTGTAGATTGTTTTTCCTTCTTTCAGGCAATTTTCTACCACTGTGTTTTATTTATTTATTTATTTATTTATTTATTTATTTTTTGTGGTATGCGGGCCTCTCTCTGCCGCGGCCCCTCCCGTTGCGGAGCACAGGCTCCGGACGCGCAGGCTCAGCGGCCATGGCTCACGGGCCCAGCCGCTCCGCGGCACGCTACCACTGTGTTTTAAAATATCCCCTAACTACCCCTCCTCTTCTTAGGTTCCATCAGGTAAATTCTCTATTTTAAAGACACCAATTATCCTTATGCTGAATAGTATTTTATCTGTTATTTTCTTAATTATCTCACTATATATCTATGTCTAAAACCACTAATAGATGATGTTCTGTTTATTTCCTTAGCTCTGAAATTTTCTTTTTCATTTTATCTGTTGTCTTTTTATCCAATATCTGAGTTCTTCTTTCATTGATTCTGTATTCTTATTAAGCATCTGTGTCAGGGGTTCCCAAGGCCACTCAGAGGTTTGATGATTCACTAGGAAGACTCATAGGACTCAGCATATAGTCATACTCATGACTTTGAAAGCAAAATCAGCAAAGGGAAAAGGTACATGGGTCAAGGTCTGGAGGAAACCAGGAGTGAGCTTCCAAGAGTTCTTTTCCAAAGAATTCACACAGCATGTGCTTAATTCCTTCAACAATAAGCTGTGACAATATGTATGAAATGCTATCTGCCAGGAAAACTTGCCTGAGCCTAGGAGTCCAGAGGTTTTCTCTGTGGTCAGTCACACACCAAAATTCAAGACTCCCTACAGAAAAGCAAGTGTTCAGCATGAACCATATTGTTTGTACAGTTTAGGCATGGTGAACCACTCTTATCAGGGAAAAAGATAATAATGGAGTTGTGAGAGACCTAACTAAATCCAAGTTCCCAGAGGCCAGCCAAGGGAAAACTTTGCAAGCAGGCCTCTCTCAGGACAGTTTCTTTATCTATCTATCTATAATCTATCATCTATTTCTATCTATATATCTGCCTGTATGTCTTTTTCTTTTCTCCCCTCCTTCCTTCTTTCCTTCCTTCCTTTCTTTCTTTCATCCTTTCTTTCTTTCTTTCTCTTTCCTTCTTTCTTTCTTTCCTTCTTTCTTTCTTTTTTTTTCTCTTGTATGTTTGCAGTAATAGCCTCTTCCGCACCAGAAATCAACTAAAGTCAGGGAAGTAGGCTCAAAAAAGGTATTTGAATAGATAAACTAGATATCTAATTTTAAAAGCAGGAGGAACTCAAGTCTCACTCAGAAAAACTATTTACTCATTTTACACACAGAACTGGCAAGCTGTAAACTTGATCAGAACTGCCTAAACTATTCTCTGGTGGAAAATGTTAATAGATAGGTTGAGGACAACTGGGTGATCATATAGAAAATATTAAATTGGATCCATTTATCATAACGTATAGCCAAATAAATTCCAAGTAGATGAGTTTTCTAATGTTAAAAAGAGCCTCAGTCAGCATCTTGATTTCAGCCTTGTGAGACCCTAAGCAGAGGACCCAGCTAAGCCACACTGAGTCTTTACCCACAGAAACTCTGAGATAGTAAATATTTTTTAAACCTCTAAGTTTGTGGTAATTTGTTATGCGGCAATAGATAACTAATGAAGTTTGCTAGTTTCTTTGTGATAAAATTTTATTTGTTCCTCTATCCTCCATATTTTCTGTAAACTGGATGTTACTTCTACATGTTTGATTAGATTTCAGTTCTACTTTTTAATATTAAAACTATGACATAGATAGTGCTAGTGATTTTATTTCTATTGCATCAAATCTGGAGGCACCCAATGCCTGATAAGGTCAGTGGGTTCAGGTGATGAGAACCTGACCCCTCTACTCTAAGCTCCCCCATCATCCTTTCAACTAATACTATCAAACACTGATAATCTTTGCCTGAAAAAATAAATTAATTTAATATGGTGAAATGGTGATATTTTATAATTCAATCAGTTTTTCTATATTTACTAACAGGAATCTTTCTTAAGTGTACAGCTTGTTCTGTCTGTCTATCTATCTATCTACCTATCTGTTGGCCTGCTCAGATCAAGATATAGAGGGTTTCTAGGACCTCAGAAAGTTCCTTCCCATTCTATACCCTCATACTATCATTTAGTTTTGCTTTCTTGAACTTCATATAAGTGAAAGTATACAGTGGATTCTCCCTTGTATTTGGTTTCTTCACTCAACCTAATATCTGTGCAATTAATCCATGTTTTTGAATGTTCTACTATCTAACTGAGATAGTAGATAGTATCATAATTGAGATAACATGTAATTTCTTTTTTGCTATGCTTTAGATCTTATTATGTCCTAGATATTTTGCAGTTAACAACAATGTACGTTTCTTTATGTTTATTCCTCTTGAGATTTGCTTTACTTTTTGAATCTGATGATTCATGGTATTTTAATCAATTCCAGCAAATTTTCAAATAATGCCCCTCATTTAATTTAATTTTTCTCCTTTTTAAAAACTCCACTTGTATGTGTATTGGATTAGGAGTCAGCAAACTATGGCCCATTGACCATAATCAGTCTCCTTTCTATTTTTGTAAATAAAGTTTTGTTGGAACACAGCATTATTTATTCATTTATGTATGTTTAGTGGATATTTATGCACTACAACAACAGGGGAGAGAACTTGTGACAGAGGCCATATGGCCCTAAAATATTTATTATGTAGGCTTTGACAGAAAAAGTTTGCTGGCCCCTATGTTAAACAATCTCATTTTTTCTTCAAAGTTTTCTAACCTTTTGAATCCTAGATCTCCTTGCCTCCATCCCATATACTAGGTGATTTCATCAGATATAACTTCAGTTTGAACTTTTAGTTTATTTCAGCTAGGTACAATCTGTTTAAATCAGAGATTGGCAAGCTTTTTCTTACAGGGCCAGACAGTGATTATTTTAGACTTTTAGACATACAGGTGCAGTTGCAACTGCTCAATTCTGCAGTTTTAGTGCAAAAGTAGCAGAGACGATATATAAAAAAAATGTGTGGCTGTGTGCCAGTGCACTTTATTCATAGAAATAGGCAGCCAACCCACACGTCATAGTTTACTCACTTAAACCATTATTTGAGCTTCAAATTTCAGTGATTTCACTTCTATTTTCAGACGTTCCATTCCTTTTCATACCTTCTAGGATTTTTATTTTTAAACTGTCTTGTCTTCTCAGGATTTTATTCATTTATTTATTTATTTATGGCCACGCCACACAGCTTGAAGGATCTAAGTTCCCCTACCAGGGATTGAACCATGGGCCATGGCAGTGAAAGCCCAGAATCCTAACCACTAGACAACCAGGGAACTTGCCTCAGAATTTTAATTTCACTTTAATTTCTCTAACTATATTAAACAGATTTCCTTCGTATTTTTTTTTTCCTTCGTATTTTTATCTGATAAATTTCATATCTGTGGTCTTTCATGGTCAGAATCAGCAGTTTGTTTATCTTTGGACAATTGTGCATAGTAGTTTGTTTCCGTGTGTATTTTATAGTTTATAATTATACAAATTTTGCAGTTTGTGTGTGGCTGATTTGACCTGTGGGACTAGCGAGGGCAATGAATTCATAGTATGTGTTCCTCCACAGAGGACTTAGGTTTGGCTCCGCCAGGCTCCCAAAGGTGCTGTTTATATGGGGCAAGTGCTTGACTTTCAGGTTTCCAGGCCATGAAGACAGTGTTAATTTCAAACCTCAAAACTATGTAGTTCTATATTTAAACATTCTTAGATGAGATTTTAAACTTTTTTTTCATTTAATGTTAAAACAGTTGTTGTTGTTTTTTCCTGCACCAGGCAGAATTTTTCTAGTCTACAAGTCTCAAATCCCTACAAAAATTGTGGCTTCCTGTGTGCATGTGCGGGGGGTTGTCTAAATTCCACTCCTGCAGGTGGCATAGACCCTTTCTTAGTTGTTTGCATCTCAGTTTCTAGGTTGCATGTATGAGCAATTACTCCAAGAGATAAAGGCTTCTTGGCTTCTAGTTTTCTAGGTTCCAAGCAGAAGAAACTACTCCCAAAGCACTACAGCTTTGTCTCTTCTCCCTTTTGGGTCCAGGTCTCCAGGTTCTAAGAAAGAGCAGCTACTATAGAGCAAGAAGGCCTTGACTCCTCTGCTTCTTGGAATCAAGATCTCTAGGTTCAGAGTATGAATACTACTCTCTGTAATGGACAAGAAAACCATTTTTCCTCTGCTTGTGCTATTTCAATCCTCTGAGTTTTGAGTACGGGCAATTACTCCCAAGGCATAACGGGCTTGTTTCTTCTGTTTGTTGAATCCCAAGTTATAGGTTCTAAGTATGAGCAAGTGTTCCCAGGACACCAAATCTTGTCTTCTTTGCTTGTTATTTCTCTAACGTCCAGGATCCAACTATTGGCAACTCTTCTCTGGACAACACAGCTTTGTCTCCTCTTTTGTTGGATCCAATGTTTCTAGGTTCTGAGGAAAAGCAATTACTGCCGCAGCCCAATGGCTTTGTTGCCTTTGCTTCTTGGATCCAAGTTCCCTAGGTTCTGAATATGGGCAATAATGTGTCTTACTCCGTTCAGCCTACTGTAGCAAACATCCTCTGCTAGTATAAACTGGATGGCTTATAGTTACCAGATTTTCATTTCTCACAGTCTGGAGGCTAGAAGTCCAAGACGAGGGTGCCGGCAGTTTGGGTGTCGGGTGACGGTCTACCTCCTCTAAGTCAGCTGGCTCTCTTTCTGCTGTATCCTTCTATGGGGGGAGGGGTTAGGGAGCTCTGTGGGGTCTCTTTTATTAAGGTACTAATCTCATTCATGAGGGCTCCAACCCCATAACCCAAGCACCTCCCAAAGGCCCCATATGCTAATAACATCACATTGGGCAATGGGGATACTTGTTCATACTCAGAACCTATAACCTGAGATTAAACACCCAGAGGAAACAAGGTCTTTATGATCCGGCAGTAACTGCGTTTTCTCAAAACCTAGAGATCTGAATTCATTTCAACACATGAATTTGGGGTGGGGGATGCTAATATTCAATCTATAGCAAACAGCTAGGGCTCCAATACCACATCTGCTCTTCTTGAAATTGCTGGGGTCTAGGATCCACTTCTGGGCCAGCGTTCCTTAGGCGAGAAAGCCTTATTTCCTCTTAGCGTTAGATCCAGAGGGTCTAGGTTCTGGCGATGGGCAACCTCACCCAGGACACCAAGACATTAAATCCTGTGTTGGGTAGAAAACAAATATATATACTGTGAGAATGGGCAATTACTTCCAGTTACCCTGGACTTTTCCTTACTGCTTCACTATTCAGAGGTCTCCAGAACATGAAGAAGTGAAACATGAAACTCCCAGAGCAGCAAGGCCTCGTCTCTCTACTTTTACATCCAAGATCTCTAGGTTCCAGGTGGGCCTTATTCCTTCTTTGTTGGCTTATATCGATACATCTCTAGGTTCTAAGTATGTATGCCTATTTCAAGGGTTCCAAAGCCATATCTTCACAGTTTGTCAGATCCCAAATTGTTAGGATTCAAGTATGATACTAATCCCCCTGGCACTAAGACCTCATTTCCTGTGACTGTGAGATGCAGGGAGGCCACTCCCTTCAGGGCACCCAAGGCACTGATTGTTGAATAACAGTTCTCTGTGTTCCAAATATGACCACTTCTCCTTGTGTCTTCTGCTTGTTGGATCCCAGGTTTTGGTTCCAAGTATGGGAAACTACTCCCAGGTCAGCAAGGCCACCGCTTTTTGGATAAACATCTCTGGGTTCCCAGTATGTACACTTATTTCCAGAGCTTTAAAGCTTGTTTCCACTGCTTGTTAGATCCCAGATGTGTAGTGTCAGTGACTGACAATCAGCTTTTTTGAATGTAATGTAAGTGCCTGATATTAAGCTTTTGATTGCAGTCATCCATTTCAAAGACGTCCATCTTGAATAAACATATTGCCAGCTACCCAAGTAGATAAAGAGCCAGCCCACCCATGAAGTTCCCATTGTAGAAAGCCCATGGTGACCTAGATAACTGACCAACCCTGATTTTCCCTTCCTGCGCTTTAATCCTTGCTCTTATGTTTTAAATTCACCGATAGTGAACCCATGAAACCCTGGGCAGAATCCCACATGTGTATGTACTTTCTCTCTATCTGTAACCTTGCTATATGGCCCCAGACATGCAGTGTACCCTCCAGGACCTATGAGTAATAAAACTAACTTTTTCAAAGTTTCCTGATGCTTGTTGCTGAGGTTCATCTTGCGATCATAATAAAAACCACAAGGGCCAGTCCAACTATATCATCAGGGAAATGTCTGTGGGGCTGCCACAAGCGGTATGGGCCGAGGTGAGTGCCCCAGGCATTCCCAGATAACAGCATCACTATAGATAGGTGGAGCCGCCACAAAACAAGATGTCGGTCAAGATTTCAAGTATAATTATCTATACCTGTCGGATCTAAAGTCTCTAGGTTCAAAGCATAGACAACTACTCACTGGGTGCCCAGGGCTGACCTCCTCTCTTATTGGCACCAAAGTCTAGGTTCACAGTGGAGGGACAAACCAGAATACACAAAGACTGGTCACCTCTGCTTGTTGGATCTCATGCCTCTAGGTTTCAAGTATTGGCAACTATTCTAAGACTAAGGTCTTGTCTGTTCTTCGGTAGAAGGACTTTAGGTTTCCAATATGGGCTACTTCTCTTAACTCAGCAAAGCCTATTCTATTCTGCTTGTTGGATATCTGCTGTTTAGGAACCAATCATGGGCAACAGGACCTTGTCTCCTCTGTATTGAATCTCAGGTCTCTATTCAAGTTTGGGAGAATACTCCTGGGGCACAAAGACCTGGTCAAATACCCTTATTAAAAATGAGCCTCTAGGGCTTCCCTGGTGGCTCAGTGGTTAAGAATCCACCTGCCAATGCAGGAGACATGGGTTCGAGCCCTGGTTGGAGAAGATCCCACATGCTGCGGAGCAACTAAGCCCGTGTGCCACAACTACTGAGGATGCGCTTTAGAGCCCACGAGCCACAACTAATGAAGCTTGCACGCGTAGAGCCTGTGCTCCACAACAAGAGAAGCCACCGCAATGTGAAGCCCGCGCAACACAACAAAGAGTAGCCCCTGCTTGCTGCAACTAGAGAGAGCCCGTGTGCAGTAACAAAGGCACAACTCAGCCAAAAATAAATAAAAGAAATAAATTTATTTAAAAAAATAATAAAAACAATAAAAATGAGCCTCTAGTTTCTGAGTATGATCCACTACTCCCCAAAGATCAAAAATTTTTTATCTGCTTGTTGAATCCAAATTTCTAGGGTTTGAGTGAGAGAATCAACTTCCAAGGCACTAGGCTCTGTTTCCTTCTCCTTACCGGGTCTCAGGTCTCTAGTTCTGGGAATGGCAGCTGCTGTGAGAATACAACGTCTTGTCTCCTCACCTTATTGCAATCCCAGGTAACTACATTTTTTTTTGAATTTTATTTTATTTATTTTTTTATACAGCAGGTTCTTATTAGTCATCCATTTTATACACATCAGTGTATACATGTCAATCCATAGGTAACTACATTCTAAGTATGGCAACTACGCTCAGGGTATCAGCACCTCTTCTCCTTTGCTGGATAGATTCCAGATCTCTGTGTTCTGAGTATGGGCACATAACCTTAGGGTCACCAAGACCACATCTCCTCTGCCTGTTGGAATCCTGTTATCTAAGTTCAGGTTGTAGGGAGCTACCCCCACAATACTAAGAGTTTGCCTCCTTTGCTCTTTGTTTTCCAGGCCTCTAAGTCTAGAGTATGTATACCTTCTAAGGCACAGGACCTTGTCTCCCTGCTTGATAATTCCCAGTTTTCTAGGAACTACTCCCAGGTCACCAAAGCAGTGTCTCCTTTGCTTATTGAACCCCAGATCTCTCATCTGAGTACAGGCAACTACTCTCAGGGCACGAAAGTCTTGTGTCCTCTGCCTGTTGGAGTCCAGACCTTTATGTTGAGTTGGGACAATGTCTACCTGGGCAAAAACGTCTCATATATTCTGCTTTTTTGGATCCCAGATCTTTAGAGTCCAAAAATTGTTACATGCTCCTAGGTCACCATGTCTATTTTCCTCTGCTTGTTGGATCTCATAGCTTTAAGTTCTGAGTATGGGCAAATAATCCCCAGGCACAGAGGCACAGGCTCCTCTGCTTGTGATTTCAGTCGCTAAGATCCTAGAATGGGCAACAACACCAGGGGCACCCATGCTTTCTGTCCCTTCTCCTTAGCTGACTTCAGATGTCTATGATCTCAGCATAAGCAACCATTCCCAAGGTGCAAAGACCCTGGCTCCCCAACTTGAAGGAATCTAGGCCTCCAAGTTCATATAGTGAACAACTACTCCCAGGGCAAGGTCTTGTGTCCTCTGCTTGTTGGATTCCAGGTCTGTGTGTTGCCAATAGTGGAAAATCTTCCCCAGGCAAGAAGGTCTCATATATTTTGCTTTGTGAATTCCCAAGTCTCTAGAATCTGGAAGCTGGCAAGTACACCTAGGGCACTGTTCCTTCTCTGCTTGTTGGATCTCAGGTTCTCTTTTTTTTTTTTTTTTTTAATTTTTATTGGAGTGTAGTTGCTTTACAATGTTGTGTTAGTTTCTTGCTGTGGATCTCAGGTTCTGATTATGGGAAAGTATCCTGGCACTGAGTCACAGGCCCCTTTGCCTTTTGGATTCCTAGTGTAAATTCTGGATGTTGACTACTACACTTAGGGCTCCAAAGCCTTGTCTCCATGGCTTGTTTGATCTCATGAGCAGAGGTTCTAAATATGGGCACGTAGCTTAAAGGCATTAAGACCTTGTCTCTTCTGCTTGTGGGATTCCATATCTCTATGCACGGGGAGCTAAAGCCTTGTTTCTCTACTTGTTGGATACCAGGTCTCCAGGTTCTGAGTATTATCTTCTACAGCCAGGCACAAAAGCCATGTGTCCTATCCTGGTTGGATCTCAGGTTCTTGTTCCCAGTATGGGTTACCGTTACTAGGTCACCAAAGCTGTCTCTGCTGCTTGTTTGAATCCAGTTCTCCAGGTTCAGATTATGAGGGTCCTACATGTCTAGGTTCCAAGTAGAGTTACCTCCTCCTAGTTTGTCAAGGCCCTGTCTCCTCTACTTGTTATACCCTGTCTCCAAGCTCTGGGAATGAGCCTCTACTCTGGGCAACAAGCCTATGTTTCTTCTCCTTGGTAGATCCCAGGAGTTTAAGTTCTGAATATGGGTAACTTCCCCAGGGCGAGCAGCCTCATCTCCCCTACTTGTTGGTCCCATACTCAGGCTCCCAGTACAAGCACTTATTCCCAGTGCTCCAAGTGTTTTCTCTCAGATTTGGGATCCCAGGTGTCTAGGTTCCAAGTATGGGCAACTACTTTCATGTCACAAAGGCTTTCTCACTCTATCATTGCTTTAGCTCTCAGTTTCTATTTGCATTTGACCCTAGGGATACTCTTGATGTTTTTAAACTTGGTTATATTTAGACTGTAATACCATTTCCAATATGTCTAGGTGTTTTTAAGTGGCAGGGTTTTTTTTTCTCAGAAAACTATTCTATCATATTTCCAGAAATAAAATTTTGCCAGTTAACTAAAAGAAATTTTTACACTCTTTTTTTTGTAGTGAAGTCTTATTTATTTATTTTTAGAGTACAATTTAATCTTTATATGTTTAGAAAATTCAAAAATACAGATAAGCATAACTAAGAAAATAATAACATCCTTTCCCACTGTCCAAATTTTAACACGGTTTACCCCTTAGAATGTACATTTCCAGACCTTTTTCAATGCATACACACACACACACACACACACACACACACACACACTCTTTCGCTAAAATGTTTTCATCCTATACATTCTGTTTTTCAATTTGTTTTCTCCCCATTAATGATATATACCTTTCCAATATCAGTATATATTCACATAATTTAAAACCCAGATCTTATTCAGATTTCTCCTATTGTCCTTCAAATGACTTTTATTTTCTGTTTTTAATTTTTATTTTATTGGAGTATAGTTGATTTACAATGTTGTGTTAGTTTCAGGTGTACAGCAAAGTGGTTCAGTTACATATATACATATAATCATTCTTTTTTTTTAACATCTTTATTGGAGTATAACTGCTTTACAATGTTGTGTTAGTTTCTGTTGTATAACAAAGTGAATCAGCTATATGTATACATATATCCCCATATCCCCTCCCTCTTGTGTCTCCCTCCCACCCTCCCTATCCCACCCCTCTAAGTGGTCACAAAGCACTGAGCTGATCTCCCTGTGCGATGCAGCTGCTTCCCACTAG
>NC_041215.1:39028956-39099586 GCF_002837175.3 Physeter macrocephalus | reverse complement strand
TGATGATGATGGTGATGATGATGGTGATGATGATGGTGATGATGATGGTGATGATGATGGTGATGATGATGGTGATGATGATGGTGATGATGATGGTGATGATGGTGATGGTGATGGTGATGATTATGGTGATGGTGATGATGATGATGCTGGTGATGGTGATGATGATGGTGATGGTGATGATGATGATGGTGATGATGGTGATGGTGATGATGATGGTGATGATGATGATGGTGATGATGATGGTGGCTAACATAAATTAAGACCTCACTGGGTACCGTTCTAGGCACATTGCATCAATTATCTCAATCCTCAAAGTAACGCTATGAGGTGAATACTTTTATTATCCTCATTTTAAAATGAGACAAAATAACTCACCGAAAGTCACATAGCTAGTAAGTGGCAGAAACAAGATTTGACACAAGACTGCCCTTCCTCTTAATCATTGTAAACCTGACCAATCAGAGAGGTGAAGAAATTGTAATAGACATTTACAAGTGCCTACCCAACTCATGCATCTTATCTGAAAATACATCTAACCTATAGCTTCTGCTGAAGCACTGGGTCTAAGTAGGTGTTTTGTACCACATGACTCTCCTCTTGACTCTGATGATTGACCCAAGGGTGGACACCTGCCTCAAGAGAGAGGGACCCCCTCCATGGCCTGGGAATAATCAAGGAGGTATCCTCTCTTGGACATTGGAAGTTGGGGTGTGGGTCAGACAGATGGTGGGGGTCTTTGAGCTATGTATAAACAGATGAAAGCCAGACAAATTTCTGAGGAAAGATCTTTCCAAGTAGAGAGAACAGCGAGTGCAAAGGCCCTGGGACAGAAACATGTTTGGCATGTTGAAGAAGTAGCAAGAAGACCTCTGTGCTTGGAGTGAAGTGGGTGAAGAAGAAAGTGGAAGGAAGAAAGGACAAAGGAGTCAGGAGTAAATCAGGTATAGCCTGTAGGCATGCTACTGACCTCGGATTTTAGTAGAAGTATGATGAGAAGCCATTAGAGGGTTTTGGTCAAGGAGAGGTAATCTGAAGCATATTTGAAAAGCATAATATGGTTGCTGGGTGGAGAACGGATGATAGGGGCACAAAAATGGAAGCTGGGGGAGCAGTTAGGAAGCTCTTGTGTAGGTCCAGGTGAGAGACATAGGCGTTTTGGATCACATTATTGTGGAGGTGATGGGAAGTGATCTAATTCAAGATAGAGCCAATGGGATTTATTCTTGGAGTGGATGTTGGACATGAGAGGAGATATGGATGATTCCAAAGGTTTGTTGCCAACAAATTTTGGCTCCCTGTGCACCGATGCTGAATAGAAATACGGAGACAGAGATTTAGAGGATAAGAAATAGAGGCTTTTTATTTTCTTTGCCAGGCAAAGGGAAGACACAGCAGGCTAGCACCTCAAGAACTGTGCCCTCCTCCTCTGGGAATCGGAGAAGATTTTATACACAGGGCTTGCAGTCCCGGATATATTATAAGGATCAAAGTAGTGAAGGTCTTGCATTCTTTTTTTCCCTTGCATTACTTCAAAACAGTCATAGCTGGCGTCAGGCAGCCCGGTAATTGGGGTCTGGCAGCCTGGTAATTGGGTCCGTTTGTCTCTGGTTTATGGGCCGGCGACCTTCTTTCTGAAACGCAAAAGCTACAGGGCAGGGATTTGTTACAAGGGGACATAGGGAATGTACTCGCGTGCCAGGATGTAATAAGGTTAGGGAGTGACAGGCACAGGATGTAACTCACACAGAGTCAGGGGTGATAGGTGCAGAATGTAATTTACATAGCGTCAGGGAGTGAGGTTAGCTTTGTGAAGTACAAATCTAGTTACAGACACTACAGATAAGTGACAGTTAAAATAAAACTAGGAGTGATTAACTCTTTCAGGCCAGGTTATGTTTCTTCTCTAGCCTGTTCACTGTGCCCTTTATTTTCCTTGTTCTCAGGAGAGGGGAAAAAACTCCCTTGACTTCTATTTTTATTGCAACAAGTTTTGGCCTGAGCACCTGGGTGAAAGGTAGTCTGTTTACTGAGAAGAGTAGGGGGTGGAGAGGTGAGACCCTACATGCACTTTTGAGCATGTTAAATTTGAGATACATATTGTTCTTCCAAATGGGTCATTGGATGTAGGACTGTGAAATTTAGAACTGGAGATCTATACATCTTATTCCTTTAATTCTGAGGTACACATTTTCCATGTATTAATATCTCTGAAATCAGGATGCATCCTGTTATCAATGGCTGTCAGACAAGTGGAAGTTGTGACTCAGTTATGACATCTTCTCTGACACCTTTTAGTAAGATTAAGAAAATAATGGCATCAACACATCTTAGATTTAATGAAAGATGTCAAACCGGGGAGTTATTAGCACATTGAAAGCCACAGGATTAGATGACACCACCCAGGGAGTAACTGTTGGTAAAGAAGAGAGCTGAGGGACTTCCCTGGTGGTCCAGTGGTTAGGACTCTGTGCTTCCACTGCAGGTATATCTCCAAATGACTTTTAAATGGAGATTGTCAAAACTATCCAGTCCAGGACTCTGCATTTATATTTGATCTCTTAAATCACTTAAGTATCTCTTAATTCTCTTTTTATCCAATTCAGACCCTTTCTTTACACCACTGACTTGTTGATGAGACTAGGTCAAATATTCTCTTGTGATGATTTCAGCTTGTTCCTCTGATTCCTATGTTTCTTATAACTCAAAAGTTATAAGAGGCTATGGGGCTTCTCTTGTGGTCCAGTGGTTAAGACTCCACGCTCCCAATGCAGGCAGCCCAGGTTCAATCCCTGGTCAGGGAACTAGATCCTGCATGCCGCAGCTAACAGCCTGCATGACACAAAACTAAGACCCAGCAGAGCCAAATAAATAAATAAAAATAAATAAATGAAATTAAAAGTTATAAGAGCCTAAAGACTTGATAGATTTAATGAAGACATTAAAAACAACTAGAATGTATCATGGGTAACATTGTGTATTTCATATTGCATCAGAAGACTCAAAATATCTAGTTGACCTTTCATAAGTGTTACTAACAGTGGCCACTCGATTAGGATGATGTCAGTGAGGACAATTGAGGTTTTCCCCCTGTGACTAGAAGGCCATTTGGGTAGTGTTGCTGTAGGAATGCCCAATTCCCCACCAATCATTTACCCAATGGTTTTAGTGTGAGCTACCTGAGTCAATATTATTAGGATTTGAAAACAATGCTTCCCTAATTATGTCATTCCTTCTACACTTATTATCTGGCTTCTTCTGAAAAATATATCATCAGAATAGGTGAAGATATGTTGCAGAAATAACTCTTGAATCCCTAACTAAACTAAAAAAAACAAACCCACAAAAGTTTGTTTCTTGGTCAAGCTACATGTCAAATATGGGTTGACAGTGGGACCACTGCTCTCACAATCACTTAGGGACTCAGGTTGATGAAGGCTTAAATTCAGCACCTGCTCCTACAATTGTCATGCAGAAGAAGAGAATGCTAGAGGGTCTCACATCAGCAACTTAATGTTCCAGCTCAGAAGTGATGCACCCCTCTTCTACCCATGAACCACTGACATGACACTACCTCACTTCAAGGGGAAATACAATCGTCCATACACCTGGAAGGGAAGAGGAACTCTTTCGAGTGCTATTGCTGGTTATTGAGTAGTTACAGATTGCCTGACACCTCACATACATTGTCTCTGACTGGCTAAACATTCCAAGAGGTAGGCAGTAATACCCCCATACCATAGAAAAAGAAACTGAGGTTAAACAATTTCCACAAGGTCACAAAGAAGGTAGCTAACTCAGAATTCAGATCTCTCTGACTCTACAGCACATGGAGGAATATTTTGGTGGGATAAAAGTATCTTTTCTTTTTCTTCTCTGTCTTTTCCTTGGGGATAAGTTTTGGAGTTTGGGGTCTCCTTCAGCTCTGAATAGCTAACTGGAGCTAGAGTGAGGCCAAGGGGAATGATGATGCTGGTGATGGTGATGATGATGGTGATGGTGATGATGATGATGATGGTGATGGTGATGATGATGGTGATGATGGTGGTGATGATGATGGTGGTGATGATGATGATGGTGATGATGATGGTGGCTAACATAAATTAAGACCTCACTGGGTACCGTTCTAGGCACATTGCATCAATTATCTCAATCCTCAAAGTAACGCTATGAGGTGAATACTTTTATTATCCTCATTTTAAAATGAGACAAAATAACTCACCGAAAGTCACATAGCTAGTAAGTGGCAGAAACAAGATTTGACACAAGACTGCCCTTCCTCTTAATCATTGTAAACCTGACCAATCAGAGAGGTGAAGAAATTGTAATAGACATTTACAAGTGCCTACCCAACTCATGCATCTTATCTGAAAATACATCTAACCTATAGCTTCTGCTGAAGCACTGGGTCTAAGTAGGTGTTTTGTACCACATGACTCTCCTCTTGACTCTGATGATTGACCCAAGGGTGGACACCTGCCTCAAGAGAGAGGGACCCCCTCCATGGCCTGGGAATAATCAAGGAGGTATCCTCTCTTGGACATTGGAAGTTGGGGTGTGGGTCAGACAGATGGTGGGGGTCTTTGAGCTATGTATAAACAGATGAAAGCCAGACAAATTTCTGAGGAAAGATCTTTCCAAGTAGAGAGAACAGCGAGTGCAAAGGCCCTGGGACAGAAACATGTTTGGCATGTTGAAGAAGTAGCAAGAAGACCTCTGTGCTTGGAGTGAAGTGGGTGAAGAAGAAAGTGGAAGGAAGAAAGGACAAAGGAGTCAGGAGTAAATCAGGTATAGCCTGTAGGCATGCTACTGACCTCGGATTTTAGTAGAAGTATGATGAGAAGCCATTAGAGGGTTTTGGTCAAGGAGAGGTAATCTGAAGCATATTTGAAAAGCATAATATGGTTGCTGGGTGGAGAACGGATGATAGGGGCACAAAAATGGAAGCTGGGGGAGCAGTTAGGAAGCTCTTGTGTAGGTCCAGGTGAGAGACATAGGCGTTTTGGATCACATTATTGTGGAGGTGATGGGAAGTGATCTAATTCAAGATAGAGCCAATGGGATTTATTCTTGGAGTGGATGTTGGACATGAGAGGAGATATGGATGATTCCAAAGGTTTGTTGCCAACAAATTTTGGCTCCCTGTGCACCGATGCTGAATAGAAATACGGAGACAGAGATTTAGAGGATAAGAAATAGAGGCTTTTTATTTTCTTTGCCAGGCAAAGGGAAGACACAGCAGGCTAGCACCTCAAGAACTGTGCCCTCCTCCTCTGGGAATCGGAGAAGATTTTATACACAGGGCTTGCAGTCCCGGATATATTATAAGGATCAAAGTAGTGAAGGTCTTGCATTCTTTTTTTCCCTTGCATTACTTCAAAACAGTCATAGCTGGCGTCAGGCAGCCCGGTAATTGGGGTCTGGGAGCCTGGTAATTGGGTCCGTTTGTCTCTGGTTTATGGGCCGGCGACCTTCTTTCTGAAACGCAAAAGCTACAGGGCAGGGATTTGTTACAAGGGGACATAGGGAATGTACTCGCGCGCCAGGATGTAATAAGGTTAGGGAGTGACAGGCACAGGATGTAACTCACACAGAGTCAGGGGTGATAGGTGCAGAATGTAATTTACATAGCGTCAGGGAGTGAGGTTAGCTTTGTGAAGTACAAATCTAGTTACAGACACTACAGATAAGTGACAGTTAAAATAAAACTAGGAGTGATTAACTCTTTCAGGCCAGGTTATGTTTCTTCTCTAGCCTGTTCACTGTGCCCTTTATTTTCCTTGTTCTCAGGAGAGGGGAAAAAACTCCCTTGACTTCTATTTTTATTGCAACAAGTTTTGGCCTGAGCACCTGGGTGAAAGGTAGTCTGTTTACTGAGAAGAGTAGGGGGTGGAGAGGTGAGACCCTACATGCACTTTTGAGCATGTTAAATTTGAGATACATATTGTTCTTCCAAATGGGTCATTGGATGTAGGACTGTGAAATTTAGAACTGGAGATCTATACATCTTATTCCTTTAATTCTGAGGTACACATTTTCCATGTATTAATATCTCTGAAATCAGGATGCATCCTGTTATCAATGGCTGTCAGACAAGTGGAAGTTGTGACTCAGTTATGACATCTTCTCTGACACCTTTTAGTAAGATTAAGAAAATAATGGCATC
Organism: Physeter macrocephalus; assembly: GCF_002837175.3. NCBI lineage: Eukaryota > Metazoa > Chordata > Mammalia > Artiodactyla > Physeteridae > Physeter > Physeter macrocephalus. The sequence continues at coordinate 39,093,420 of NC_041215.1, read as the reverse complement.
AACACATCTTAGATTTAATGAAAGATGTCAAACCGGGGAGTTATTAGCACATTGAAAGCCACAGGATTAGATGACACCACCCAGGGAGTAACTGTTGGTAAAGAAGAGAGCTGAGGGACTTCCCTGGTGGTCCAGTGGTTAGGACTCTGTGCTTCCACTGCAGGGTGCACGGGTTTGCTCCCTGGTTGGGGAACTAAAGATCCTGCATGCCCCATGGTGAGGCCAAAAAATTAAAAAAAGTAAAATAAAATAAAATAAAAAAAGAAGAGAGCCGAGGAATAAGGTTGGGTCATTCCAATAAAGAAAGGTCAGGAAAATGAGGAGACTGGTGAAGAATTTCCAGTCATGTAGGAAGAAACCTGGGAAAATGTGAAGAAAAGCTTTCAATAATGAAGATGGGAACAGCTGTGAACTTACTACTGGGAGCTCACATATGGTGAGGACCCATGACTGACATGAGATTTGGCCAAGTGAACGTCATTGGTAACCTCTCCTAGAGTGTTCTGGTGAAGTGGTGGAAACAAAGCCTGACTGGTGTGGTTCAAAGGAGAGTGGGATGGAGAAGTAAAGGTAGAAAGTAGAGACCACTTGAAAAAAAATTTGCTGTGAAAAAAGAGAGAAATGAGGTAGCTACTGAAGAGATATGTGGAGCTCAAAGGAGGGTCTTTAAAGCTAAGATCCTTGGCATATTTATAAGCTGATCAATCAGATGCAGCAGAGAGAGGAAGATGGAGGGGAAGTGAGGCAAGGACTAATACCTGAGTGGAGTCACTGATAGGTGAGGGGGTGGATCCAGAGCCCTAGCAGGGGGATTGTCTACCTATTAGATATGGGAAGATTTATCCACAATAACAGAGGCAAGAAAGAAGCTACAGAAAGAAATTATGATGGTAATTTTCATGGTGAGAAGTTTTATCAGTTAGGGTGCTTCTGGCTGCAATAACATCTGGTTGTTAATTTTTTCTACCCTTAGTAAGTCTTAGGGTGAATGGGCTCAAGATTGGGTGAGTGGTGCATGTACATCTTCCAGGATCTCCTTCCATCCCTCCGCTCTGCTGCTCCACAGCTGGCTGGCTTTTCATTCTCAGGCCTGTTATATCCTGAGTACCAGAGAGCTGTGCAGCACCAGGGGAATGGAAAAAATATTGAGTAGATACTCAAGTGTGTACCTCAGGAGTTCAGCCACATTTCCAGTGAGTGGAGTAGACTAACCCAGTGTTGAGGTCTGCCAGGCAAGTACAACAGAGGGAGAGAGGAACAACTGATTAGAGATTATGGGCAAGTGATCAAAGAGTCAGAGGCTCACAATTGTGATCTTCAAGGTGATTTGGTGAATGGAACTGATCATGGTGGTTAGTGGCTCAGGTGGAGCAGGAATTAAGATGGTTAAAAGTGAGGCCCTGAGGAACTGAAATTTAGGGAACTGGGGGGTGACACGTGTTCTTCAGTGAACATGAGAAGTGATGAAAAGGAGTATGGATTATTGGAATCAGGAGCAGAGGTTGGTATAGTCAAATAGCAGTGTTTCAAAGAAGTTTGGCTTTTTGTCTTCTTTTGCTTTGTTTTCTTAAGTGAAGCAGGAGGAAAAATGGTTTAAAAGTGGCAGGGAATGATATTGCATCTTCATGCCCTAAGATGTACAGATGTGGGAGAATAAAAAGTGACTGTTTTCCACAGGGAACAACAAGTTTTTCATTAGAACAGTAACATGATGGGAATATTAAAAAATCAATTGAAGATGTTGCTGAAGATAGTCTGTAAGTTCCACAGGGTTTAGGGGTAGAGGTAGAAGGGTAGAGGTAGGGGTAGAGGTGGGGGAAATAGATGAGAAGTAGGAACCTAAATAAGATTAGGGATAAACAAAGCTTTAGATTTATTTGTTGTTGTTGTTGCCTGTGCTTTTGATGTCATATTTAAGAAATCATTGCTAAATCCAATGTCATGAAGCTGAAGATTTCCCCCCATGTGTTCTTCTAAGAGTTTTACACTTTTAGTTCTTACTTTTAGGTTTGATCAATTTTGAGTTAATTTTTACGTATGGTGTAAGGTAAGGGTCCAACTTCATTCTTTTGCATGTGGATATCCAGTTTTCCCAGAACCATTTATTGAAAAGGCTGTCCTTTCACCATTGAATGGTCTTGTCAGAAATCAATTGACCAGATATGTGAATGTTTATTCTGGGTTCTGTATTCTATTCCATTGATTTATATGTTTATCCTTTTGGAAGTATCACACTGTTTTGTTTACTATAGTCTTGTAGTAAGTTTTTGTACCGGGAAGTGTGAGTCCTCCAACCTTGTTCTTTTGCAAGACTGTTTTGGCTTGCATGTAGGTTTTCATAAGTGTCCATTATCAGGTTGAGGAGTTCTCCCCCCTTTCTAGTTTGCTGAAAGTGTTTATAATGAGATGTTGGATCTTCTCAAAAGCATTGTTTGGTATCTACTGAGATGCTTTGAATGTTAAATCAATCTTGAATTCTTGGGATAAACTCCACTTGGTTATGATGTATTATTCTTTCTATATGGTGATGGAAACTATTTGCAAAAAGTTGGCTAAAATTTTTTGCATCTATGTTTGTAGGGGATATTGGTCTTAAGTTTCCTTGTAATGTCTTTTTCTGGTTTTGTTAACAGGGTAATGCTGGGCTTATAGAATGAAAATGTTCACTCCTCTTCAATTTTCTGGAAGAGTTTGTATAGAATTTGTGTTACTTCTTTATTAAATATTTGGTAGAACCAGAATCCACCAATGAAACAATCTGGGCCTGGAGATTTCTTTTTTGGAAGGTTTTTAACTGTGAATTTAATTTCTTTAATAGGTATAGCCCTGTTCAGGTTATCTATTTCTTTTTGAGTGAGTTTGGCAGTGTACGACTTTCATGGAATTAGCTCATTTCATATAAATTGCCAAATCTGTATGTATAGAGTTGTTTCTAGGACAGGTACCCCCAGCTTTTCAAAAGTTCGCTTTATGCCATGTTGCTTCTATGAAAAGACCTGCATTACTACCTGTTTTTGCTAACCAAAAGAAATCCCAAAGAGAATTTTCCCTTTTATGAAAAAAGGCAAAAAGTGAAAATAGCATTCAGCATTTGTTTTGCTGTGAGCTGTTATAGAGGTACCTGCACCCCAAGCAGCAAGTGGCACCACCAAGCTCCTTCCCTGGGAACTACACTCAGCATCTCATCATCAAGCCACCATAGCTTCGAATTGTGTCTGGAGTATCTGAGCTTTATCGCAATTTACTTCGTGCATCCCTTGGCAAGATGTGCCCTTTCTTTGCTTTACAACATTTGCATTCCGAAAGGTCGCATAGGAACTCTCTTTTGGATAGTTGGGGAAACCTGTATTCCCTTACTGTCCTTTTGAGGTCTTTAGTGATAAATTTTCTTGCATTCCAGATATTGGTAACTTGTGTGTTTTCCCTCTTTTTGGAGGTCTTATCATAGCTTATAATCTTTTCAAATGACTGGCTTTTATTTTAGTTTCATTGACTTTTCTCTATAGTTTTTCTGTTTTCAATTTCATTTATTTCTGCTCCTCTATTATTGTTTTGGGTGTGTGTTGCTCTTCTTGTTTTGGGTGTGTGTTGCTCTTCTTTTCCTAGTTTCTTAAAATGTAAGCTTAGCACAGGGAACTCTACTCAATACTCTGTAATGGTCTATATGGGAAAAGAATCTAAAAAAAGACTGGATATCTGTATACGTATAACCGATTCACTTTGCTGTTCACCTGAAACTAACACAACATTGTATTGATCAATAAATCAACTACACTCCAAAAAATTAAAAAAAATAAAGTTAAGTCTAGAAATCAGGAAAATAAAGAATGGGAAAACAACAAAAATGTAAGCTTAGATTGTTGATTTGGGGTCTTTATCATTTTCTAAGATAAGCATGTTAGTGTTATAAATTTCACTTTAATCAGTATTTTAGTTGAGTCCCACAAATTTTGATGTTGCATTTTAATTTTGTTCAATTTAAAATAGTTCTTTTCCTTTGAGATTTCTTCTTTGACCCATGGACTATCTAGAAATGTATTGTTTAACTTCCAAGTGTTTGGAGATTGTCCTGTATCTCTTAATGATTTGTACTTAATTCTATTATGATCAGAGAACATACTTTGTATGACTTTGTTTTAAATTTCTTAAGCATTGTTTTCTGGCTACTGGTTCAGTGGAACTAAAAGCTCTCATTTCCTTCTCTGATCCCCCTGCTACCAGCTGCTCCATGGATTCTGCGCAAGGTTTTAGTTGCATTCAGTGGGACAGGCAGGAAGAGGCTCTTGCAGACCCCATCCCGCCTCACCTTCAGCCCTAGCGCCGCCCAAGCCGAACCACCCTGCATCACCACGCTGTCTCCCCACCGGCTGGCTTTCTGAGAGCGCTGAGAGAAGTCCGGTTCAGGAGCGTGTGCGTGCGTGCGTGCGGCGGAAATCCCGCCTCTCGGCGTCTTCGGTTGGCCTTGACCGCAAGGGGGTGAGCTCAAGGAGGAAGAGTAGCCGGATTGAAGGAAACTTGGAGAGTCGGCAGAAGGGGCGGGGATGCTCCTCTTCCCCATTGGCTGGGCCTGCGGAGACGCCTCGATGCGATTGGCTGGGCAGCGGGGGCCGTAGCCCCGCGTCGGCCCGCCCCTCCGGCCTCCGGAGGCGCCGGGATTGCAGGCCCCGGGATCGGGAGCGCCGGCGGAGCCCGTGGCTCTTGGGACTGTGTCCGCACGCTCCGGAGCCAGGCAGCCGGGCCTCTGCCGTCCGGTCTTCGTCCTCGGGGGGCGGCGAGGGCGGCCGGCCGCTGGGGAGGTGCGGGCCGGGGCCGGGCCAAACCGGGGCACGCGGGCGTTGGCGCAGCCGCCGGACCGGGGCCTGCACGGACCGCCCGCGGCGCGCGTCTCGGGCTGTCTTTTCATTTCCAAGTGATTATTGTTTTGGATTTTTCTGCAGACGTGAATTTTGGTTAATTTATTTCATGCACCAGTTCTGGCCTGAGGTAAAGCGGAGGATGCGTGCTGGTGTCATTTGTCGTTGAGATGTGGGCTTCTTGCAGTCTGTGTGTTTACCTTTTGGATTTAAGGGAAGGGGATGACATTGTGATTTGGTCTTGTAACCGTCCATTCCCAAGGTCTCGCCGACGTGGTACAGAACCGGGCGAATCCCATGTGTGACTCTTACCTGGACTGGAAGTCCTGGCTTTTTCCTTTCTCGCCCCATCTTTCTCTTTCCCTCTCTCCTCCTCTCACTCGCCTCCTCCAGAGCTTCTCCTCTCCCTCCTTCCTGGTCTCTCTTTTTGCCGCATTAAACCTTGCGGTAGGGTCTTTGTAAAATTCTGAAAAGGTTTAGGTCTTCAGCGTTTCTGTTTTACTTGCAGGTTTGACGACTGGGAGGAAACCGGGGGAAAGATGCCTTCTGATTCTTTCTGTTTGGCTGCTCAGGCTCGACTTGACTCCAAATGGTTGAAAACAGATATACAGGTGGGGTTTTGACATTCCTTTTTCCTGGTGTTTTCCTGCCTACATAGTTAAATTTCTGGTGAACCCTTTCTTTAGGATATGTAAGGGCATACAGATCAGATCTTGCCATATTAGAGAAGCAGGTTTGTTTTCTATAACTTTAAATGTACCTTTTATTGTGTCAATTTTTATTGCTGTTTTTATAGTGTGTGGCTACATTTTAATTAGTTATTTATAAGTGCAAGAAACGAGATAGTTGTGCAAACATTTTTTGTTACTATTTTTTAAGAGGTCTGTATCATTCTTAGCCATATCTTGGTGACTGTTTAGTGATACATTTTGAGATGTTCAGTTAATTATGTGGGGAAGAAGTGACATACAGTCATTTATTATGTCCTGCAGAAACTCACTCATTTTTATGGGATTCTGTGTTTGTGTTTCTGGAGAGACAAGGGTTCAGTTGAGCTGTTTGTTTTGTATTCTCACTGGTCTTATTAAGAGGAGTGCTTGGATTTTCACGTCAAGAACATGTGGAAACAAAATGTTAGCCTTAGACGCTCTAATATTTTGTTTTAAGGTAATTTCATGCTTGTCCAGAAATTGTCAAATAAATAACGATGATGTTTCTGTAGTCTTTTCTTTATCCTAAGTTAGTTTTGTTTGCAAATGGAAAAACTGTGTTTGTAACTCCCTGTTGCCCTCAGAAAGAAATGGCGGAAATATTTTGTAGTGTATATGTGTTTTTTCCCTCTTCCCTGAGGTTAACCATTTTAAGTATTTCTCAAGTAATCTTAACCTTGTTTAAATACAGTCTTACCTACTGCGTGACGCAAGTCATGTGTTCTGTAAGCAGTTGATCTTAGATACTTGTAGTGAAGCATTATTGCCCTTCTTACATTTTTTTTTTTAAGTGTGGAGTCCCAGTTGGTTTCAGAGCCAAGTGTTAAGAACTATGTTGTGGGTGATGGGATTGTTATTGATGGTGTAATGTTAGATTAAAAAAAACAAGAAGAATTGGGTTAAGAATTGGCATAGTAGTGACTTTTAAAAAAAATTTAAACATAACCTTTTATTTATCAATTTCTGTTTTCCTTTGACCTTTTTTTTTAAAGCAGAGGTGGGGGAAGTGAGAGATGAATAATTTCTTATTTACAAAATCTTGAGATTCAGGCAAACTGATTTGAAAAATTGTTTTTATTTATTTAAAAAAATTTAAAAGAAAATGTATTTATTTTATTTATTTTGGCTGGGCTGGGTCTTAGTTGCTGCACTCGGGATCTTTAGTTGAGACGTGTGGACTTCTTAGTTGCGGCATGCATGTGGGATCTAGTTCCCTGACCAGGGATTGAACCCCAGCCCCCTGCATTGGGAGCGCAGAGTCTTACCGACTGGACCACCAGGGAAGTCCCAAGAATTGTTTTTGTATTAGTGTTTATTTTACAAAACTTTTTGAAGTAAAGAACTTTACCTAATGAAGTTTTTTTCCCTTAGTAATTATAATTGAATAATTGCTAAATATGTGTTTTAGCATCTTGATCTAAAACCGGTTTAATGCTGAGTTGAGTGCCTACAATGAGTCAGGCAGATATACATAAAAAGAAACACCACTTATGCCTTAGAGTGATTACCATTTTGCCTTTGGTTTATTTAGTGTAATATACAGTGCTTGGCCCTTCTTAGACATTTGAGTACTATTCAGAAGTCTTCCAAACTCCTAGGAATAAGTGAAGAGACCTAGGTCCTAGGAATAAGTGAAGAGACCTAGGTTTTGGATAGAGGAAAAATGTAGTATGGGTATTGAAGCTGTGAGATAAATGAAAATAGTGTGAAAAAAGTGATTGGTGACCTTGGTTTTATACAATTTCTCCAGCATTGCTTATTAAATGTGAGGAATGAATGTTGTTGTTTTACCCTAAGGAATAACTTAGACATGGTTTACTCTTTGGAATCTTTCCTGAAAACACATATTGTGGATGCCAGCCTTATGCTGACAGGTTTTACACTTATCTTGTTGGGGATGTCTCTCCCACCTGGAGTGGAAAGGCTTTTGTATTGGGAGCAGGATTGACACCTGGGTAATGAATAATATGTGGGGTAGAAACATGTTTCTTAGCTGTAAGAGTTAGCTAATCTATTTTTCTATGGCTGTTTTTATTTGAAATGCCTGTGAAGTTTTCAGTGACTTTAGAAAGGAAAATTTTTTGGAGACTGTGAAAAGTTTTAATATGTGTCTATTATAGAGAATATAGACACTAATCCTAGACTTTCTTGATCAGAGACATTTAGATCCCTCAGGCCTGGGACTTTGTAACCAGCTGCCTCTAATGGAATACCCATTATATGGCAGGCATATATCTGGTTTTTACATATATAATGCTTTTTACTTCTTCAGTACTCTTTTCTGGTTGTGTGGAGTTCCTTGAATCGCCATCTTCCTTCACAACTCTCTTGAGGAGGCAAAAATACAGAACTAAGAAGTGTTAGCTACATAATCACTACCATTACCATGTTTTTATTTACAATAAAAGTCCTTCTGTCTGATGTGATTGGTAGTTTTTTTGGTGAACCAAAAAGTCAATTAAGCTAAAGAACTATAAAAATAGTACATAATACCTTAAAAACTTTTTATTCTTAAAATATACATGCATATTTATTTCCTACTCTTTTTTTTTTTTTTTTTTTTTTCCCTTTTTGGCTGTGCCGTATGGCATGTGGGATCTTAGTTCACTGACCAGGGATCGAACCCGTGCCCCCTGCAGTGGAAGCGCAGAGTCTTAACCACTGGACCACCGGGGAAGTCCCTTGCTAGTCTTGATGTAAGGTTAAGGGTGTGTCTTTGAGCATGGGTCCACGAATGGCGTTATCCTGTTCTTTCTTGAATAAGCTGTACTCAGATCGATCTACAGTTTCTATTTTTGGGTTCTTTGAAGTGGAACATGAAATTAGATATGTATGAAGCAATTTTTAAAACTTTTTATTTTGAAATAATAATAGACCCACAGGAAGTTGCAAAGAAAGTAGAGAGGTCACGGTATACTCTTCTCCCAGACTCCCCCAGTGGTACAATCTTAGGTAACTATAGTATAATATTAAACCCAGGAAATTGACATTGGTACAATGTGTGCATAGTTCTATGCTATTTTAGCGCAGAGTCTTAACCACTGGACCACCGGGGAAGTCCCTTGCTAGTCTTGATGTAAGGTTAAGGGTGTGTCTTTGAGCATGGGTCCACGAATGGCGTTATCCTGTTCTTTCTTGAATAAGCTGTACTCAGATCGATCTACAGTTTCTATTTTTGGGTTCTTTGAAGTGGAACATGAAATTAGATATGTATGAAGCAATTTTTAAAACTTTTTATTTTGAAATAATAATAGACCCACAGGAAGTTGCAAAGAAAGTAGAGAGGTCACGGTATACTCTTCTCCCAGACTCCCCCAGTGGTACAATCTTAGGTAACTATAGTATAATATTAAACCCAGGAAATTGACATTGGTACAATGTGTGCATAGTTCTATGCTATTTTATCATATGTGTTTATTCATGTAACCACCACCACAATTAAGATCCATAAGTGTTCCATCACCACAGAGATCTCCCTTCTGCTGTCCCTCTATAGTCACACTCAACTTCCTCTACCATCTTTGACCCCTGGCAATCACTAATCTGTTCTCCATCTCTATAATTTTGTCATTTTGAGAGTGTCGTATGGTATGTGACCTTTTGAAACTGGCTTTGTTCACTCCGTATAATGCCTTTGAGGCCCATCAAAGTTGTTGAGTATATCAATAATGCAACTCAGATTGAATTTTTCTTTTCTTCTAGTCAATTTAAAATGATTCAGCATGAAAGTTAGCTTTTAAACTTAAAGTTATTAAATGTATATATTGTCACTTTACGCTTAGAAATATCAGTAGATTAAAAAAATGTAAACATGAACATCTTGGTAAATTCAAATCTCAGGTTTTCCAGTTGACAGATGATACATAGAAATAAAAGGATGTTGCACATACAGGTAACTTAATTGATTTTCATAATGACTTCTTGTGATTACTTTCATGTCTTGAATAGGTAGTATTGCTCAATTTTTTATTCATGATTTTGGTTGTTTTTATCTTTTCTGTACTTTGGACCTGTCTTGTCAGGGGTTTATATATTTTGTTAGTCTTTTTTTTTTTTTTTTTTTTTTTTTTTTTTTTTTTTTTTTTTTTTCGCCACCAGGGAAGCCCTGTTAGTCTTTTTTAAAGTACTAACTTTTAGCTTTGGTTCTTGGAAAAGACTAATAATAGTTATAAAGGAAAGAAAATGAGTTTATCATCAGACTTGACAACAAGGCCTTATGCAGAAGAAAGCTGAGTAACATATTCATGGCACCCAAGAAAAGAAAATGTGAGCCAAGGATTTTATGTTCTAGCAAAACTGACTTTTCAGGTAAAAAGGACACAAGCTTATCTATGAGCAGGAACTCAGAAAATATTGTTTCCATGAGCCCTTCCTGAGGAATTGAGTAGAGAAAGATCTTTAGATGACTGAATGACTGTACATTGACATGAAGACTGGTGGTGGGCATTAAACCTGTAGTTATGGGTAGAACCCAGAGTGAGGTTTTTTTTTTTTTTTTTGCGGTACGCGGGCCTCTCACTGTTGCGGCCCCTCCCGTTGCGGAGCACAGGCTCCGGACGCGCAGGCTCAGCGGCCATGGCTCACGGGCCCAGCCGCTCCGCGGCATGTGGGATCCTCCCGGACCGGGGCACGAACCCGTGTCCCCTGCATTGGCAGGCGGACTCTCAGCCACTGCGCCACCAGGGAAGCCCCCAGAGTGAGTTCTAAAAGGGAGAGAGCATAGCATGTAACAACTGTATGCTTAGACATGTTGGATTATAGTAGAACTGTTTTGCAGTGTCTAATTTAGTAATCCTATGCATTGACGTTTTCACTTTAGATCTTGTATTTTTCATCTTTAGAGATTCCATTCCAGTCCTTTTTGTATCTTCCATTTCACTGTCAGGATGTTCATATTTTCCTCTCTTTGAGTACATGGAACATATCTATAATAGAGCTTTTAACATTCTTGTCTGCTAATTCCATCATGTCTGTCATTTCTGTATTTATTTCGATGGACTGAATCTATCATTTCTATTGATTTATTGCTCTGGTTATGGGGCATGTTTGCATGCCTGGTAATTTTTTATTAAATGTTGGACATTATAAACAAATATTATGTTATTCTGTGTTAGATTTTGTTTTATTCTTTTACAGAGCATTAGTTTTGTCTGGCATGCATGTAAGTTACTTGGGATCAATCTGGTCTTTCAAAGATTGATCCTAAGGTTTGTTTGGGCTGATCTAGCACAGCCTTTAATCTTGCGCTAATTTATCTGCCTTATTAAGGCAATGTCCTTCTCAGGACTCTAATGCTTGGTGTGTTGGGAGGTCTTTCTGTTCTGGTTGGTGGAAACACAAGATTTCCCAGACTGTGAATCATGGGGGGGTCTGCCTACTCCTTTTTAGTGCTTCTTTCCCCAGCCTTGGGAGTGTTCTGAACGCACACCCAGATCAGTCCTCAGCCGGAGTCTCAAGGGGTCCCCTCTACCCATCTCCAGAGATCAGTCTCTCTGCAGCCAACTTCCTCTCCTGTATTCTTGTCATTTTGACCTACTTATAGCTGGTCTGTCTCCTCCATTCAGCACGACCTCTGGGCTCTATTTGGGTTCCCCTTTCCTGTGTTGCAGCCTGGAAGCTGCTTCTAGGCATTAAGTTTGGGAAGTTGTAGCCCTTACTTCATTGGTTGCCCTTCTCAGGGATCACAGTTCTGGGCTGTCTGTTGTCCAGTGTTGGAAAACAGCTGTTTGATATATTCTGTCTGGTTTTCTACCAGATAGGTAATTCCTAAAGAAGTTAATTCTTCACAGGTGGGAGCACAGGCCTTCCCAGTCTGCTTTTAATCTCATTTATTGACTTCTTAATTTTAGATATTGTTTTTTTGGGTTTTAGAATTTCCACATTTTTGTTTGAATGCATTTTATTGAGGTATAATTATATTTAGTAAAATGCATCTATTTTAAATGTTTAGTTTGAAGTGTTTTGGCAGTTTGCTTAACTGCCACATTAGGTACTTTTCTGTAGTTTCCAGTTCTTTTCTGAAATTGTTGATGTGATCTTTTAATTGCTTGAACACATTAAACCTTGCGCAGCCTCTTCAGATTCCTCGACTGCATCTCCCTTTCCCTCTGGGTTGATAGCCCGGCGTGCCTGTGGGCTGCCCTTCTACTCTTGGTCTTAGATGTAATGTCACCCAGCAGGGCGCAGTTTAGGGCTTCCCAGCTGCCTACGATGGAGTTGCAGGTGACATCGTCTGGAAGGTGGGGGAGAGCAGGAGCTCGCTTTCCACGGGGTGAACACTCACCGCTTGGTAAGGAGAGATACGGGAACTGGGTATTTTAATTCCCACCCCCCACCCCCTTTTTTTTCCCTCCTTGGACGGGTCTTTGGTTTCTTCTTGGAGACCTTGGCGAAGAGCCCCACATGCCTGGGGAGTGTGCCTGCCACACACCATGGCGTGGGGACCGGTGCAGTAAAACGGGAGTCTGCAAACTTTTCCTGTAAAGGGCCAGATCGTAAATATTTCTGTGGGCCATGTGTGTCCTCTGTAACAGCTGCTCACCTCTGCTGTTGTCATGCGAAAGCAGCTACAGACAGTACATAAAACAAGTACATGTTGTTAGGCTCCAGAAACTTTATGGATACTGAAATTTGAATGTCATAATTTTCATGTGTCATGAAATATTTTCCTTCTCTTGGTTATTTTTCGATCACTGAAAAATGTAAAAGCCACTCTTAGCTTGAGGACCATCTAAAATCAGGTCGTGGGCCATGTTTGGCCCCTGGGCTGGGCCTTAATTTGCTGACCCCTGTAGTAACTTGCTGCATCATTTGCTTCCTATGCTTCCTTGTCCTGCCTCCCCCTCTGCCCTCCCCCTCACTGCCCTGGGCTGGCATCTGCCAGGGAAAGTGTCAGCACTTTAATCCGTTACTCAGGCTTTCCTTTTTAGGGCAAAGTCTGTATTTGTATGTCTGTTTTCTGGATCCACTCTTGATGTGTTTATGCTGTCTTCCATTTTTTTCATTTTTCAGTCATGTGGCCTTATCTTACCCATTTTTATTTTTGTTTGAGTTCTAGGTATTGTCCCTGAAAAATCGTTGTGATCATTTGGGGGCACTGGGTAATGCTTTCCTCCTCCAGAGAGGATCTGTCAAACTAGTAGCGCTAGTGACCCCAGGTTACTTCAGAGCAGTAGGGAACTGTGATGGTTCAAAGCGGGGCTCCTCCTGGTCTGCTTGCACCTCGCCTGTACTTCTGTGTGTGTGTGTGTGTGTGTGTGTGTGTGTGGCCCTTCGGAGCTCTGCTCAAAGCATGGCCTGTTTCCCTCTTCCTCGCAGGCCTCTTTCCTGTGAGGACCATGGCTCTAGCCTCTCAGCAGCTCCTGTGCTTGGTCTCAGCCCTACTCGCAGAATTGGCCGGTGCCTCTAGGGAAGCAGCCTTCGGCTCCCTGGGCTGTCCTCCTCTCCTTGCTGCCTGGATGTCTTCAAACAGATGTACTTTGTGTTTCTTTCTGACCTTTCCAGTTGTTCTGGAAACCTGTTCTTAAAGAATTTTGGAATTGGTATATTGTCCTGTGTTCAGTAGGTGTTTAGAAAGTATTTTTCTGCAAGGCTAAGAAAAAAAGCCAGATATCTTTACTTTAGTCATCTGCAAATATTTGAACAGATCACATTTCAGGCATATTTTAAAAGTAGAAAAAATAAACATTTTCTAACTATAAGTTAATCAAAATGCCATTTATTTCATTTGGCATGTTCTATTTCAGATTATATTGTGTAATTATAAAATTCTGAAGTAGTGATTTTAATAGATACCTTAAGGGTCCGCTTGCCCAATTCTATTTGGCTTTCAAGTATTGGTAGCACCTGTGATGGCTCCCCCAGGCCTCCTTACTGCATGTGTTGGTGCATGTTGTGGTGTTGGTAAGAAGAGAACGAGCTTGAGAGGCCTGTTCCCAAAAACTCTTGACAGCTTCGGTGTTGTGTGATCTTGGTCAGGTAATTGAACTTCTAAGTTTTAGTTACTGACCCTCAAAACTGGGCCTATTACTACCCCCCTTGCTGGCTTCTTTTCAGGATGAAAATGCCTTTATCTGCTATGTCATTTTAGAGGCGTGAGGTAAGAATGTAAGGGCACATTGGAAAAGGGTTCTAAGACTGAATAATGCTAATCAGAGGTATCTGGGTTCTACGTGAAAAAAGTTAAAATTTAAGATCTATGTTGTCACCCATTAGGAACGTTTATGTAAATTACCTACTAATAAAGACAAGCTATTTATAGACTGTTGTACAGATACTCTTAAACTGACAAATTGAGGTGACTTTTACTGCTTGTGCAGGTTATTCTTCCAGTGCCATGATTATTTCCCAGTTTTCCTGGCCTCTTTCTCCTTGGGATCCCGTGCTTCCCTCCCAGTGCCTTGGAATGCTCTCCCAGGGGAGGGCGTCTTCATCTCTGCCTTCTGCAGTCTAGCTCTTTCAAGCCCTGCTCCATGGAAGCCTGCTTTGTTGCCTTAGCGGTGTTCCTCCTTCCTCGAATCCTTTCAGGTGCCCGAACCATTGTAGTTTGGTGGTTACTCGAGTTCACGTCCACAGTTCCTAAGAGGCTTCTACAGCGAGTATCCCTCCAGACACCCAGTGTCTACCTTCCACACAGCTGCCCTACTCTCATCCTTCCCAACATGACCCGAGTGATGAAAGAATGGGTGGTAGTGATAGTTCTTGTTTCCATGTAAACTGGGCTTCTTCCTTGGCTTACTCTTTAATAAATGTTTCGTCCCCAGCCACCCTGGGGTAATCCTAGGGGGCAGTCGGGGCTGGTCCACCCTCCCTCCTTCGGCGTTAGCATCTTCTGCAGGTCTATAGCCCATGCTGTTGACTCCCAGATTTGAACCTCTAGCCCTGAACACTCTGCTAAGATCTGGATTTGTATTTGCGGTATGTGTGTAATGTGTCTGTATGTGTATATGTGTGTACGTGTGTGCACGTGCATGGGGAGAGTATCTCCATGTTTATGTTCAGTAGTTGCTGCAAATCTCAGTGGTTAAAACTGAGCTAATTCCCTCTCATCCGGAGTCTGTTCCGTACCTGGTTTTTCACTTTTCACATCTGCTCTGTCCCGTTTGATCTGAAATGTCTTACATACTCTTCTTTTCCATGTCTTGGCTTAGGCTCTCATCCTGTTTTGGGGAGCTCTTAGCAGAGGCCTCCTAAGTTATTTCCTCTGTTTCTGGTTTCTTCCTCTGTCCTCTCCACTGCCCTGACACTGAGTTATGGCTGGAGGTGTGATCATTTATTCCCTGGCCCCTAGAGGTGGTGTGTAACTGCTGGAGCACAGCACACGTGGGGCTATTTATTCTGGCCACTCTTTGCCTGTGTGGCCTTGCGGGCCAGGACTGAGCCCAGCGGCAGCTCTTAGCTGCCCTCCTCTTACACAGACCAGCAGATGAGCCAGGCCTTTCCATTCCCGCATTAAAACCTCAGGGACCCTGAACGTTTGTGGCTCGCTTTTTAGAAAAGATTTACTTCTCTCTCTGCCAGTTAATACTTTTGCCAGCAGTCATGTTTTGGTCTCAAGTATGTTTATGGCAGTTATCTTGTTAGTGATGTGGACAGATAAAATATGAGTGCTGAGAGCAAGTTGTTGCTTCTGTGAAAACTTAGTTAGATGCCAAATTGGTTTTCTGTTGCTATGTAACAAGTCACTGACCAGAAATTCAGCAGCTTAAAACAACTCCGTTTACTCTCTCCCCCTTTCTGTGTGGGTCAGGTGTCTGGCCATGGCTTAGCTGGGTCTTCTGCTTCGGGATTCACAGGCTGCAGTCATGGTGCTGACCAGTCTGCTTTCTCATCTGGAGTCTCATTGGGGTCCTTGTCGGCAGAATTCAGTTTGTTGGGTGTTGGGTGGGGCTGAGCTGTGGGCTCCTAGGAGACGCCCCCTCCATTGACAGCTCATGGCAGTGGCTGGGAGAATGCTTCTTCTGGATGGCCCCATCCTCTTAAGGGCTTTTACCTGACAGGGCCCTAGGATAATCGTCCTTTTGGTTAACTAGAGATCAACCGATGTGAGACCTTAACTATATATGAGAAATTCCTTCACTTTTGCCACAGAAGGAAACAAAACCTAGTCACAGGTGGAAAGACCCGTGCTGTATTCACAGGTCCTGCCCATACTCAGAGAGAGGATTGCACAGGGTGTGTGTGCCCCGGGGGTGGGGCAAGGATCTTGAGGGCGTCTTAGATTTGCCTACTACACATTGTTTGGATAAAAGTGAGATGCTAAAAAAATTACTGGTACAGGTTAGGTAAGAGAGAACTGTAAAGGATTGCGGGAAAAGCCTTGCAAGTCTAAAGGAATTGTGTACTAAGATTGCTCACAAAGTGCCCTTCAAGTTCTTGCTCCCTTTAAAGAAACTGAGGCTGGAAATAGTGGATGCTTCATGAGAGTGGCAAATGTTGGATTGATGACAAGGGACAAGCTGGTGGACTTGTGAACAAGGAAAAGGCCCTGACCTTCCATCTAAAAGATGGGCAAACAGATGGGTCTGTTTTCGTGTAAAGTGTCTTGTCTGTCTGAGAAGAGGGTTTCTGTTGTACCTGCCGTTTTCAGAATGGATGCCTTCTCTGGGCGTTCACCATGCCCCCGCCCTTCAGTGACTGCTTTCTCAGGGAAACCTTTTCTGACTTCCAAATACTGACAGCCAAGAACATTTTTGTGAGCGTTTTTGTTTTGTCTTTGAATATCACTATGGACTCGTGTTTTTATTTAAAACTTTTTCAGTCCAATATAGTCGTTATGTATTTTGATGTTCAAAATTATTCTAAATTTGGCCAGTGAGGGAGTCCTCATCAGGCTTTGAGCAGCTTTTTTGGTGCAAACTTAAGATATTCCAGGCTCACCTTTCTGCCCCGGTGCTTGACTCAGCCTTTTTTTTCCTAGAGCCCAGGTTTCATTTAGTGGGAGGTGGTACTTGGAAACCAGTATCTGGGTGCTGGGTGTACTCACTGCTCTCAGAATGCCATTGATTTTAGGTCTTTTCCAAAGACAGTGCAAGCAGATATATTCAAATATAAATTCATGCTGAGATTTCCAATTCAAATTGTTCTTAAAAACTTCCTTGATTTTATCTTTTATACTTAAAATCTTAGTTTCTAGTAACATTAACATAGTTTATCATAAACATACATTTTATTATATTAACATTGCTTTATCCTACTATATATATACATGAAATAGTTGAAAAATTTTAATGTCAATATTATAGTTGTGAATAAGACCAATTAGTAAAGTTTAAGGTTTTTTTTCCCCTTGAAGTATAGCCAACTAAAGATGTATAGTTGAAAAGGGTCTTGAAACACAGTTGACCCTGAACAACGCAGGTTTGAACTACGTGGGTCCACTTGTACTTAGATTTTTTTCAGTAGTAAATACTGAAGTACTACACGGTCTATGGTTGGTTGAGTCTGTGGATGTGGAGGAACCGTGGATATGGAGGGCTGACTATAAAAGTTATATTTGGATTAACCCCTGAGTTATTCAAGGGTCAAGTGTACTTTTCTTTTTGATAAACAGGTTAATTTGCTTGTTACCAGTTATAGGCTTTGCTTTTTATGATTTAATTGTACTTTTTGAAAATGAAAATCATTTATATGTTTTAGAAGTAAATGTAAGGTATACTCAAAATCTTGCCTTCATTCACCTCTGCTGCTTTTTACCCACGTTCCCCTTCCCATCCCCCATAAGTGATCATGTTATTTGTGTCTGGTTTATCTTTCCAGAGCACCTGCCTGCATGTGTCTTTTTTTCTTGTATGTTAGGCAAAACGTAGCATAGTATATAAGTTATTATGCACAGTACCTTTTTCACTTAACTGTATTTCTTGGAACAATTTTCATTAAATGTTGAACGAATGAGGTTTTTTTTCATATTATTCTTTAAGAATTGCATTGGGAGTGTGATTACTCTGTAAGTTTATTTTATTTATCATTGCCAGCTTGCATTCACACGAGATGGGCTCTGTGGTCTGTGGAATGAAATGGTTAAAGATGGAGAAATTGTATATACTGGGGCAGAGTTAACACAGAATGGAGAGCTTCCTTCTAGAAAAGGTAAGGGCCTTTAACTAGTATTTTTCATTTTGTGAAGACCTTTATAAATTGCATTTTATAGAAATTTTGGAATGTGCTATAGGAACAGAAGTGTGCTTGAGTATAACTGAAGTTTTGTTTTCACTTTGGAGATGTCTAAATGATAGTTAATATTAGGAGCTTCCTGGATTTCATTGTTCTTTGCGAATTGAAGGCCTTTTCATGGCAAAACCACCTCGCTGTGGTGTCCTTCCTGTCATGTCTCATTTGTAGCTTATAGGAACTCCACTTAACGTTTCTTCGTTAAGTTTTGAAATATATATTACTTTGGCTAACTATAAATTGTGGTTATTATAAGGTCGAGTGGAAATAATGAGTATTCCTGAAATTTTTCCTGTATGACTCTCGAGTGGGAGTGTATAAAACACTTTTTGGAAGCCTTCGGCCTGTGGCCTGGACTTGGCTCCCCTTCTGTTGTATCTTCTTGTCTATGCAGGGAAATATCAGTGAACACTCTTGTTAGGCCTGTAGTTATGAAAACGCAATGAAATTCTGTCACTCAGTTGTTCTTGACTTTGTCTGTGAATCAGAATCACTGTTTAGGCTTTAAAAAGAAATGAATGCGTGGACCCACCCCAAACCTGAAAAGCCTACAGGTCTACACAGTGAGCAGCTGTGCGCCCATCCCCCAGGCCCTACCGGTCCCTCCTCTGTCCATTGGTGCGCCTTACCTGGTGCCCTTGGGCACTTCATGCACGGTATTAACAGGGTCGAGTTCAGTGTAACTTTTTGTCTTTAAGGTAAAACTTATGCATAATAAAATACATGTTCTAAGTTTACTATTCTATAAGTTTTGACAGATGTAATGGGTGTAACTTAGACCCCTCAATATTACTCTCACTTCGAAGGTTCTCTCGTGCCCCTTCCTGGCTCACCCCTGCCCTCTCTGCTCAGAGGCAACTACTGGTCTGATCTTTCTCTACCGTGGATTAGTTTTGCCTGTTCTAGACTTACATGTAAATAGAATCATGTAGTCATCTGTGCTGTTTTGTGCTTCTTTCACTCTGTAATGTTTTAGTAGTTTTAGTAGTTCATTCTGTATATATATATATTTTTTGAATTTTATTTAATTTATTTTTTTATACAGCAGGTTCTTATTAGTTATCTATTTTATACACATCAGAGTATACATGTCAATCCCAATCTCCCAATTCATCACACCACCACCACGCCCCCGCCACTTTCCCCCCTTGGTGTCCATACATTGGTTCTCTACATCTGGGTCTCTTATTTCTGCCCTGCAAACTGGTTCACCTGTACCATTTTTCTAGATTCCACACATATGTGTTAATATACGATATTTGTTTTTCTCTTTCTGAGTTCACTCTGTATGACAGTCTCTAGATCCATCCACATCTCTACAAATGACCCAATTTCGTTCCTTTTTATGGCTGAGTAACATTCTATTGTATATATGTACCACATCTTCTTTATCCATTCGTCTGTCGATGGGCATTTAGGTTGCTTCCATGATCTGGCTATTGTAAATAGTGCTGCAGTGAACATTGGGGTGTATGTATCTTTTTAAATTATGGTTTTCCATTCTGTATATTTTTAAAGTTTTTGTGCCTGTTTGTCTCAGCTCTCCAGTATTTGTTAATGCATTAAAACTCATTCCCCAAAATGTTTTTTGTGACACATTAGTTCTAAAAGATACTCTGAGAAAAGCGAATTACGTGGAAAAATTCAAAGTGTGTTTCTTACTCATTACATTTGATGAATATTTTTTGTTCTTTGTTCTTTTAAAAATCATGTGGTTAGGGCTTCCCTGGTGGTGCAGTGGTTGAGAGTCCGCCTGCTGATGCAGGGGACACGGGTTCGTGCCCCGGTCTGGGAAGATCCCACATGCCGCGGAGCGGCTGGGCCCGTGAGCCATGGCCGCTGAGCCTGCGCGTCCGGAGCCTGCGCTCCGCAACGGGAGAGGCCACAACAGTGAGAGGCCCGCGTACCGCAAAAAAAAATCATGTGGTTAGAAAGCAAAGTGTAATTGTTCTTTATGTCGGTCCCAACTGAATAGTTTTTTTGACGTTCAGTAAAAGTTTATTTTATTTTAATTAATTAATTAATTAATTTTTTTTTTGATGGTACACGGGCCTCTCACTGTTGTGGCCTCTCCCGTTGCGGAGCGCAGGCTCCGGACGCGCAGGCTCAGCGGCCATGGCTCACGGGCCCAGCCGCTCCGCGGCATGTGGGATCTTCCCAGACCGGGGCACGAACCCGTGTCCCCTGCATCAGCAGGCGGACTCTCAACCACTGCACCACCAGGGAAGCCCCGTAGTAAGCTTTTGTGTTTCCTTTTGGGGGCCTGCCCTACAAAAGACAGGCTAGACTGTAGTCATATACGTTTTTTTAAGTGAACATTTCTTTCAACCCTGTTTAAGGTTGTTTGTATTTATTATTTTGAGGAAAGTAGAGGAGGGAATAGGATATAAGGAAAGGAAAGTTAGGACGCTACTAAAAAATACGCTAAGCTTATTTTTTTATTTTTGTTTAGGGCTGGCCTTTATGTGAAGAACTTAAGTATCATGAGCTGTTTCATTTATTATAAACCTTCTCAGTCTATGCAGATAGTAGAAGTACACTGGCCATTATTTTGCTTAGCCAGGCCTCTTGAAAAAGTTTCATTGCTGCTTCTATTGCATTACAAATGTAATTTATTGACATCAGGACCAACTTTTTGTAGTTTTATGGAGCTTATTTTTGGCTTTTTCTGACTTCATATTGTACTTAAGTGCATTCATTGTTTTGAGTTTTTTTTTTTTCCTTTGTCTAGTCAGTACTCTTTAGTTATGTGTTCCATGAGATGAGTTTTTGATTTTTTTTTTTTAAGAATACAACTTTCCTGCTAGTTTTATAGTTTTTCTGTGGAGGGTGTAAAACATTGAATGTGGCCTTTCTCCCCAAATAATTCATGATTATTGGGGCAGAAAAGGCATCTATATAACCAAGGTGTGTAACAGGATGATGAAGACCCCGTGATGTTACCCACAACCAGGGCTGGAGGAGTTCCGAGGTGGAGCGTTCCCTGTGGTTTGTCAGGGAGACCTGGCCTGGGCTCAAGGGCGGTGGTGTGTGGGGTCCCGGGGAGAAAGGAGCACAGGCCTCCAGGTGGAGGAGGCGAAGAGCAGCAGTGTGCTGGGTAACGGAATGGCGGATGTGGGTGGGCCAGCCTGGAGAGACGTGGACTTCTTTGAGTGCCCCGCTGCCTGTGAATGCAGGAGGGTACGCCTGCTGGTTCGGTGGACACACTCCCGGGGGACACGCTTATACACTAAAGGTTAAAAGCCTAAGGGTTCTCAAACTCTAGTTCATCAGGATCACCTGGAGGCTTGGTCGGACACCCATGCCTGGCCAGCCCTTAGAGCTCTCGATTACTTGGAGTTGGGATAGGGCCTGGGAATTTGCCTTTCTAATGTGTTTCAGTCCTGCTGATGATGCTTGCTTGTCAGATAGTATGTTGTGTCTGTCTGTAGCTACAGTGTATTACATTGGGAGTTTCAGAGACAGAGAGAGGAAAAGAGCTTCCTCATGTGCTCCTTAGAAAAAAGAACATTAAAAAAAAACATGACCACAGTTAGATTTCACTCATAAATATATTCTGTCCTTCATAGTTAATTCTTAGCGCTTTGAATCTTGAGTCCTTTATGTAAAACTTAACCCACTCCTGGGGGCCTGCCTGATGTCTGTTGGAAGCAGTGATATCAGCTTCTGCTGGAGTCTGTTCCCTACAGGGTTGGTGCTATTGCTTTTGTTTGTTGAAGACCCAATTTCTGGCCTTTAGCTTTAGAAGGGAGCAGATGATAAAACTTGAGGCTCCAGTTGATTGATTATAGACTTAGCAACATTATCAGAACGGACAGGAGTAAAATCTTTTTCAGGGTGGGCTTCTTGGCTGTTGTGTGAGGATTTGGTCCTTGTCTATCCTGGGGGTTAGAACATAGCAAAGGCAGCGGGGCATGGAAGCATTTCTAGAGCCTCCCACTATCCTGGGAATTGCAGTGTGTTTGTTTAAATAACATCCTACCTGTATGAAGTTAATCAAGGGAATGCTGATTTTCTCTTTTTGATATGCTGGCTCTCCCATATTGTGGCCCTGAAGCACAGGGAAGCTCTCATGATAGCTGTGAGCTCATGAAGAAATACGGAGCATCCCATCTTTCTTACTGCATGTGGGTGTTACATCATGAACTCCATGATGTGGGAGCCACTGTTTGTTATTCTGGTCGTCTAGGAAGTGCCAGATACATCTGGTGTAAAAATACCTTGACAATTTTATAGTTCAGAGTTTAGAGTCTGATCCTGGGAAGGTGGCATCAAACAGCTTTTCAGAGGAAGCTGATCTGGGCTTGAGGATGGCTATGCCGTAGTCCCAGAGAGAAAGCCCAGCCTGGTAGTAAAGGGCTCACACTTTTGTTTATTGATCAACTTCGTCAATTCTGACACATTTTTGCAGGTTTTGTTTAACTTAGGCAGATAAAGTTCCCTTTCCCTCAAATCTTCTGCAATTTACTTATCTGCTTACTTATCTCTTACCGTCTTCTTTCACATTTTGGCATAATTGGACATTTTCCTTTAAGACAAAAATTACTGTCTTCCTTCCTTTTTTTTTTTGGCTGCGCCGTGCTGTGCGGCATGTGGGATCTTAGTTCCCCCACCAGGGATTGAACCTGCGCGCCCGGCAGTGGAAGCGCAGAGCCCTAACCACTGGACTGCCGAGGAAGTCCCTATTTTTCTTTCATCTTTATTCCTTGATAGTAACATTTATCATCTTGCCTATATATTTACATTTCTCTGCCACCATTCTTTCTGATTTAATCTCAACCATCCATGTTAATTATGATTTTTATCTAAATTAAGTAGCCTCTAATTCTGATAGTGGTTCCACACCACCTCTGTAATTCTCCAGCACCAACTGGATAGCTAATAATTCAATCCACTTCTGACACTTAACTACTGGAGTTAGCTCAGGCCCCCCACAAATTAAGGGCTCGGTCCCACAAGACTACCTCCGCTTCAGATGCCAGCCTCAAATGGCGTTCCCAGACTACTCCCACTTCTGCCTGGCTGACTACAAATTCAGAGGTTACCATGACCCTCTCAGTTTCAGTAATTCACTAGAACAACTCACAGAATGCAGGAAAACACTTCGTTGGTTTATTTTAAAGAATACAGCTCAGGAACAGCCAAATGGAAGAGATGCAGACGGCAAGGTTTCAGGAAAGGAGCTCAGAGCTTCCATGCCTTCTCTGGGCCCTCCACCCTCCCAGCACACCTATGTGTTCACCAACCTGGAATCTCCCCGAATTCTGTTGTTCAAGAGATTTTATAATTTAATCTCAGCCCACCTCTCTGGAGGTCAGAGGGTGGACCTGATAGTTCTTGGCCTCTAATCACTGTTTGGTCCTTCTGGTATCCAGCCCACATCATGAAGCTATCTAGAGGCCCCACGCTGAGTCAGCTCATTAGCATAAACTCAGGTACAGTGGAAAGGGGCTTGTTATGAGTATCAAAAGACACTCCTCAGTAAATTCCAAGGGTTTTAGGAGCTCTGTGCCAGGAACCTAGAGCAAAGACCAAATATGTATTTTTATTATACGACAGATAAAAAAATGGGAAGTAGGTGTTAGAGCATTTTAGCAGAGCTCTGGAGTCCACTTTATAAGGGTCCCATTTTATATGTTTAATAAGCAAGAAGAATGTGCTCATTAAGAGGCGCAAAGGCGGTTTTGAATACTGCCATGCGGTAACAATAAGAGGCAAAGGCATGTGTGCATTTATTTGTTAACCTGTGCTTGGTGACTGATGATCTAGTTATTTTCTCTTAGCATTTGTACAGGGGTTCACAGATTAGCTCTCGATTAAATCAATTTAATATTGGGGCCAGTGTAAGTTAATGAAAGATTTGAACGTTACTTTTAAGGTAATACACTACAGAACAATACGATTTTTATTGATATAAAAAAGTTTGTCAGAATTTTATAATTCAATTAGAGTGAGTCTGTAATCTTATATTTTTACAGTCTTACACGCGGAAGTTATGTCAACTTTCTGATGAGTGAAACTCAAGTAGACAGTTGAGAAAATTCAGATTAACTAGGCTCTCCTTGAGAAAACAAACCCAAGGCTTAGAAATCCTGTATGCTGTGTTATATGCTACACTGCTAGCACATCGGGGAATGGACGTAGAGCCATTTTTAACCAGAGTTCTCAAGTCAGTCTGATTTATCTAAGGGTTCACCTGGAGTATGTGAATTTAAATTCTAAATGTAAAGGCGTCTCTAAGTTAGCAGTTTCTGAGATGTTTTTCCTTCCATAGTTATCGAGATGTAATTAACATAAGTTTAAGTTTAAGACGTATAGTGTGATGATTTGATATACATAGCAAATGAAATGATTACCACAATAAGGTTAGTTAACACGTCCATCCCTTCACATAATTACCATTTTTTGATGTGTGGTGAGAACATTTACAGTTACTCTCTTAGCAGCTTTCAAGTATACAGGACTCTGCGGTTAACTGTAGTCACCGTGTTGTACATTACATCCCCATAACTTATTTTTCTTATAACTGGAAGTTTGTACTCTTTGACTGATGTCTCCGACCCGTGCAGCTCCTGGCAACCACCAATCTACTCTCTATGTTGAAGCCTTTTTAGATTCTACGTGTAAGTGGATCATATAGTCTGTCTGAGTTAATTTCACTTAGTGTAATGTCCTAGTCAACCATGGTGTTCTAAATGGCAGAATTTTCTTCTTTTAATGGCTGAATAGTATTCCATTGTGTGAGAGTGCCTGTGTATGTGTGTTTGTGTGTGTGTACATACACATTTTCTTTATCCATTCATCTGTTGATGTATAGTTAGGTTGTTTCCGTGTCTTGGCTTTTGTGAATAATGCTGCAGTGAATATGGGTATGCACATATCTTTTTGAGATAGTGATTTCATTTTCTTTGGATATTTACCCAGGAGTGGGAATCCTGGATCATATAGTAGTTCTATTTTTAATTTTTTTGAGGAGCCTCAATAGTGTTTTGCATAATGGCTGTACCAATTTACACTCCCACTGACAGTGCACAAGGGTTCCATTTCTGAGAGTTTTTTTTAATTAATTTTTTTTTTATTGGATGTTGTCTTAGTTTCTACTGTACAGCAAAGTGAGTTAGTTATACATATATTCACTCTTTTTTAGATTCTATTCCTATATAGGTCATTACAGAGTACTGAATAGAGTTCCCTGTGCTTTACAGTATGTTCTTATTATCTATTTTATATATAGTCCATTTCTGAGAGATGTTTTTTTTCCCCCCTCAAAAGGCTGGCCACGCTTTGAAGTATCAGAAGGTTCTTTCTTTTCCGGGGATTCTTGATTTCCATTTTTTTAGATTATGTAAGTTTTTATTATTCTTTAATAAATAGGAGAATAGGAGTACCACTAGATTTAATAGACTTCATAGTTAATAGTTCCTTGCAGAGGTAAGAAAATATGCAAATACAATGAAGGGTACTGATATCAAGAATCTGCTGGCTCCATAGGATTTTCTGTTGAATGAGTCTGAATTGTGTGTGTGTGTGTGTGTGTGTGTGTGTGTGTGTGTGTGTGTGAGCAGAGGGTGTCAAGATGGTGGGGAAGGGCACAAAATGTATAAGAACACTTCATGAACTTGTGTGTCGTCCTTATGCAGGGGCCATGCTAATCTTCCCGGTATCGTTACCATTTTAGTATATGTGCTGCCAAAGTGAGCACCTGAATTACTTTTAATCATCCAAAGTTCCACCACAGTTTTATCCAACCTCAGACGAATCCGGTCAGCATTTTGGTGTCTGGCCTTGCAGTTGGGTTGTGAGATGATGAGGCACACAGACCCTGGGGCCACAGCAGAGGGGGAGCTCTCCTTACCAGCCCAAGGCTGTGGGTGAGATGTATGCTCTGAGCACTGTCTGGGTGGCAAGAAATGCATTTCAGCAAGGCTAAGATGCCTCAGTAGTAAGACGTGGTATTATTTATCACCAGGAGAGAATGTGCTGCCCATGAATCTGATGCATATCAATTTGACATGCTGAAATTTGCAAAAGGTTCATCTCTGGATTGATGAAACACCTACTTCATAGGGTTGTTGAGTTGATTAATGAGTTGATTATGACATGTGCAGAACAGTGCCTGGCTCCCAGTTTGTGCTATTTAAGGGTTTGTGATTCTCACTGTGGTTGTTCAGGTGCAGGCGGGAGTGTCAGTGTCCTGTCCCCATGGGTCCCCTTCACTGAGCACAGTGCCTGGCACATAGGAGGTGCCAGTACCTAGGATAAAGGATGTCCCATGTTCCTGTGTTAAATCAGCTTGTGAAGGGACATGCCTGCCTGAGAGACTGGAACTCCTGTTTTTGATTAAGGGAGTTGCAGCAGGAATGAATTCAAATGTTTTATATCACATATTTATTTTTAAATTCAGTGTTGGAACTTTTAAACATTTTTATCTTATTAATAAATACTTATATTTCATGCCTCACTTATAGCATTCAAAAGCTAACACAGACCTTTCAGTGAAGAGTGAGTTCCTTCCCAGTGCTATTCTTCAGTTACCACCTTTTTTTTTTTTTCTTCCTTCTCAGGAGTATTATTACTATTATTAGTATCTTTCCAGAGGTAACTTACGGGCATATAAGTGCATGTATGAAACATACACACTTTATTTTCAATAGAAATTAAAGCCTTCTAGGATGTGAGGTATACCAGAATTTAGAAGTGTACAAACAATGTGAAACGGTACAGCATTTAGAGTCTAACCCTCAGTCTCTGGCTTGACTTTATTTTATCCTTTTTTGAAGTCAGTAAATTGATCCCTCCTGGGCCCAGCTCCACTGAGTCGAGGAGAGACCAGTGGGTGGGTAGGAAGCACAGCCCAGACTGCAGCCAGGCTGCTTTGCCCATGGGTCATTGTGGGCAGCTCTGTGGATCGGAGCTTCCAGATCCTTCTCCACACTGCAGTCCCAGGGATGCACGCTCCTCAGGGGAGACTGAGTGAGTTGTGCAGCATGGGGGTCCTTCATTCATTTGCTCATTGATTCACGGACTCATCCGGCTGTTGGTGAGGGTGGTTTCTGGCGCTAGGATGTGGTGGTGAATGAGCCAGGAGTGGTTCCTGCTTTCCTGGAGCTTATATACCAACGGCAGTGGGAAGAAAACAGGTATGAAGAAAACAACAGAGCGATGCAAGAGCTGCCAGGGAGGGTCCCTGAGTTGAGGAGCCAGGGCCCCTGTGTTTACTCTCATGTCGCTCGCCCTGCCTGTAACAGCGCTGTATCCGCCTTGAGCCCTGAGGACAGGCTCTGTCATTTCACCCTGGTACCCCCAGCACCTGGCAGAGTACTGTATATACAGGAGGGATCCAATCAGAATTTGTGTCATGAGTTAGTGAGTTGTCTTGTCATGGCTTCAGGCTGATTAGGGCTGTACCAGTTCCCCAGTGGAGGATGGGCCACTGAAGATGAGTGCCCTTTTATGTGTCACTCAGGTGGATGCTTTCAGCTTTTTAACCCTATTCATGCCTGTTGAGAGGTCTTCCTTAATTTTATTTCTCCATCTTTTAAAATCCCATTTATTGGGAATTCCCTGGCAGTCCAGTGGTTAGGACTCGGTGCTCTCACTGCTGGAGCCCCAGGTTCGATCCCTGGCTGGGGAACTAAAATCCCATAAGCCATGCGGCATGGCCAAAAAAAAAAAAAATCCTGTTATCGACTTGATGGATCACTTTATTTTTCATGTGAGAATTAAATTTTTCCATTAAATGAATATAGGCATCTTTTTTCCTTAATCTGCTCCTAAAATCTTTGCATTGTTTGCGAAGTTGCCATGTTACCAGCATTACATCCCTAATCAAATGAGCTAGACATATAAATATTGCACTGTATCTTTATAATACAGTGGAGTCAAGGGAAATTTGAATGGCCACTTCTGTGTTTGTGTTCCATTAGAAAGTTTTCACACCTAAAATCTCTTAAAATTATACTTGTACTTCTTTGTAAATAGAAAAAAAATTTCAATGTCATATAAAAACATATACTGTATCTCTTTTTATCTAATGTTTGATTAATTGGGACCTTTAGTGTAATGGTTAATTTTATGTATCAACTTTGCTAAGCCGTGGTGCCCAGGTATTTATTAGATCAAGTAATATTCCACATAGTTCTGTGAAGGTGATTTTTTGGATGAGATTCACATTTAAATCCATGGACTTTGGGGCTTCCCTGGTGGCACAGTGGTTAAGAATCCGCCTGCCAATGCAGGGGACACAGGTTCGGACCCTGGTCTGGGAAGATCCCACATGCCACGGAGCAACTAAACCTGTGCGCCACAACTACTGAGCCTGCGCTCTAGAGCCCGTGAGCCACAACTACTGAGCCCATGTGTCGCAATTACTGAAGCCCACGTGCCTATAGCCCGTGCTCCACAACAAGAGAAGCCACTGCAATGAGAGGCCCGCACACCGCAACGAAGAGTAGCCACCGTTCACTGCAACTGGAGAGAGCCTGCGCACAGCAATGAAGACCCAACACAGCCAAAAATAAATAAATAAATTTTTTTTTTTAAAAATAAATAAATCCATGGACTTTGAGTAAAGCATATTACCCTTTGTAATGTGGGTGGGCCTCATCCAATCAGTCGAAGAGCCTGAATAGAGAGAAGACTGACCTCCCTCCAGCAAGAAGGAATCCTGCCTCCATATTGCCTTTGGACTCAAACTGTAACATCAGCTGTTCCCTGGGTCTTCATCCTGCTGGCTTGCCCTGCAGATTTTGGCATTGAATCCCCACAATTGTGGAAGCCAATTCCTTAAAATAAATGTTTCCCTCACCACCCTCAACATGCACATACTCCACCCACCTCCGCCGCACACCCCTGCTCTGTTTCTGTAGAGAATCCTCGCTAATACACTTAGATACCCATAGTTTTTTACTACAGTCTGTTTTTTGAGAAGCATATGTTAGTGAATAAGCTTTCTTCAAAACACAGTTGAACCTTGTTGAACAGTAGAATGCAGGTCTCCCTGATGGTGGCCCTGGGCTGTTCCAGGAGCGCCCCTCCAGCTGTGTCCCCGACCCACCTGTGGGGAGCTGCACAGAAGGGGTGCCTCCTACCTCTATTTTGCTGTGGCCCCTGGGCCCCAAGCCTTTCTGCCTTGGCACTCCTCTTTCTGTAGGTCCTGGAGACAGTGCTTTGAGTGGAAATCTCATTGGGTGGTTGTAAAAAACCTCCTCATTGTAACTGACAGGAATGTGTTAAAGTTATCCAGTCCTGGTTCCATCTCCTGGAATCTGCTCGTCTCCTTCAGGGTTTTGCCCTGGAACCTCAGGAAGGTCAGCTACCCTGCTACCCGCTGTCCGCAGCTTTCCATAATCTGCGATGTGTGGGTGTTCCGTAACAGTTTATGTTCTGTTTGTTTTCTCTCTGTAAACTTTGAGCCCTGCGTTGATGAAAAGGAGAGCTGACAAATACTGGAGGTACTGTGCGTGTTGTCTTGGAGCTGCTTGTGGAGCTCTTCTTGGTTGTTTTTGCATCCTCGTGACTTCCTCCTGCCTTTGCTATTGTAAATGTTCCCATGTATGCTCCTGAGAGTAACACCTGAGGTGTGCTTAGTGATGCTTCTTGTCTGCTTCCTGGTGAATTGTCAAAGGTTTTCACCCTGGATGAGAGATGATATGGCTGGTATTTAAATGAGCATTTTGAGTTCTTTTTTTTTATTTGTAAAATTTACAGCAAGGTGCACATCAGGGGTTGCAGACTTTCTCTAAAGGACCAGGTAGTAAATATTTTAAGCTTTGGGGACCCTAACTATTTGGTAATTATGGAACCCTGCAGTTGTGCCAAAGCAGCCATACGCAAAACTAAGTGCACACTGACGTGAAGTTTTTATAATGTTTTCATCACAAAATATTATCCTTCTTTTGATTACTTTTCAATCATTTAAGAATGTAAAATCTTTTCTTAGCTTTTGGACCATACATAAACCAGCCTTGGGCTGGAGTTTGCTCCCAGCCTTATAGGTAGACCCCACCGGTGAGCAGGGCCTAGCAGTTAGAGCCAGCACTGTGTTCTAACCCTAGCTCTGTGGCTGGGCTGCACTGTGAGGTACAGTTTCTTCCGCATCTGTGAACGGGAGACAAAAGGCTGCCTCCTTGAATAATTGTTTGTAAGGATTAAAAAGGATAATGCCCTGTTGTTTGGCCAGATACTTTGTATAGTACATGTAAGCTTATTTTCATTTTCCATTAGCTGCTTCCTTTTTGTCCCCTCTACTTAAGTCCTACCTTTTGGGGATGTGGTCTGTCTTGGTGAGTATTCAGTGTGTACTTTAGAGAGAATGACTGTTCTGCTGTTGTTGGGTGGTGCATTGTATGAAATGTTGATCACTTATTCAGGTGTATGCCATTGCTGTTACTCATTCTTCATTCTGGTTGTTCCAGATTTCCTTCTGGTATTGTTTCCCTTATCTTAAGACCTTCCTTTAGTAATTCTATCAGAACAGGTCTGCTGACTACAGATTCTCTTAGTTTTTTTTTTTTTTTTTTTTTTTGCAGTACGCCGGCCTCTCACTGTTGTGGCCTCTCCCGTTGTGGAGCACAGGCTCCAGACGCAGGCTCAGCGGCCATGGCTCATAGGCCCAGCCGCTCCGCGGCATGTGGGATCCTCCCGGACCGGGGCATGAACCCGTGTCCCCTGCATCGGCAGGCGGACTCTCAACCACTGCGCCACCAGGGAAGCCCAGATTCTCTTAGTTTTTCTTCATTTGAGAATGATGGATATTTTTGTTAGATACAGCATTCTGATTGATAGTGGTTTTGTTTCAGCACTTTAAAAATGTAGAACGTTACTTTCAGGCCTTATACCACAGTTGGCCTTCTGATGCTATGACATCAGTTTAAACTTTGGTGATGACCGTGACTTTTAGGGAGGAGGAGAATGCCCCCAGGAAGTGAGTTGGCATTGCCCAGGAGAGGGAGGACCGCACGGGGAGGTGGTTGTCAAAAGCATGAACTGTACAAGTCTCCTCTGTTATTGTCGATACAGGCGATTGAGCGACCCGTGTGCCATTGGTGTGGGGGAGTGTGCCTCCCCAGGGTGCGTGAGTTTCGGTTGCTCAGTGCTTGTGGCAATAGTGACAAAATTCCATTTGCCACATTGTAACTTAAATAGGAGTTCTTTGAGGAGCCTCTTATGCTTCTCAGTAAACTTGCTGCCTCCCCTATAGGGGAGGCAGAAGTGTCATTGGACACCTTCTCTAAGAGACCCGCATGTGTGTTCTGAGAAGCAGAGTGAGCGCCTTGGTCACTATCAGTGTGTCTGGAGCTCTAAAGGGGTAAGGAGTGTCCTCGTCCTTACAAGGATAAGGCAGTTGAGGCCTCATAGTGTGGTCTTAATATATGTAGAGACTTTGATTTATATTTTGGGTAACTGTGAGGGTAGAGATTCCTAGGGTCCTTGAGCCCAAAAAGAGCAACTCTAAAAGGCTGTGTCCCAAGGGTTTGTAAAAATGTGCACCTGGGGCCAGCCTCTGTTCTCAGGAAAGCTCATGACCAGCAGTTTCCAAGCTAATGAGGTACAGTATAGTGCAGGGCTAAGAAGCGCAGTTTCTTGCATCTGAAGCCCCAGGGCAACAGCTAGTCATATGTGTTCCAGAGACCCCAGGGGGCATGAGAGAAGGTTGCTGAAGCCTCTTCAGTGAAGGAGTCTCTGAGGGTGCTAAACGGGGTGGGGGTGGGCGTATCTGTATTAATTCCCTAGGGATGCTGTAACAAAGTACCACTGACTAGGTGGTTTAAACAACAGAAATGTGTTGTCTCACAGCTCTGGACCCTGCAGGTCCAAAATCAGGGTGACGGCAGGGTTGTTTTCTTCGGAGGGCTGTGAGAGAAGGCTCTGTTCCAAGGCGTTCTCCTTGGCTTGTAGATGGTCATATTCTCCCTGTGTCTTCATATTGTCTTTCCTCTGTGCATATCTTTCCGTGCTTAGATTTCCTCTTTTTGTAAGGACACCAGTCACGTTGGATTAGGGCCCACCCTAATGACCTCATTTTAATTTGATTATCTTCAAAGACCTTAGTTTTATAAATAAGGTCACATTCCCACATTCCCAGGTACTGGAGGCTAGGACTTGAACATCTTTTGGGAGGATACGATTCAACCCATAAACAGGTCCTGTGTTTGTCAAGCCAATTTGTAATTGCTAAATACTTAGTTTAATTTTTTAAAAATTTTATTTATTTATTTATTGGCTGCATTGGGTCTTTGTTGCTGCGTGCGGCCTTTCTCTAGTTGCGGCGAGCGGGGGATATTCTTCATTGCGGTGCGCAGGCTTCTCATTGCGGTGGCTGCTTTTTGTTGCGGAGCACGGGCTCTAGGCGTGCGGGCTTCAGTAGTTGTGGCTCTCCGGCTCTAGAGCGCAGGCTCAGTAGTTGTGGCACACAGGCTTAGTTGCTTCACGGCATGTGGGATCTTCCTGGATCAGGGCTTGAAATTGAGTCCCCTGCATTGGCAGGCAGATTCTTAACCACTCACTGCACCACCAGGGAAGTCCCACTTAGTTTAATTTTAATTTATTACTCATTGTTTCAGTGTCCATGCCCACTATGGGATATTTTAGGGCAGTGGGTGCTGTGACCATGGAGAGTTTAGACAAGGCAATAATGTGATGGTTAAGGTGAAGCAGATTTATTTGTCTTCTAGATTATATGTAGTAATTCCCCTAAGGTTATATGGGCTGCCTTGTTTAGATTTAGTGGGATCCCCAGCTATACCTGTAATTTGAGCCCCAGTATTGATTTAAATTCATGAAGGATTGCCAGTTGGTACATTTCAGCAGATTTTTAAGTTAATTCAGAACCTGTGTCATAGTGGCACCATAGTGCCACTATGTGTCATAGTGTCTTCTTATTGTATAAGTTCTTGCAGTAAACTTTGGAGTTCCACTTGGGTTAAATTGTGGACCTTTGTTTCAAATTTAATTTGTTTTTCTCCAGAAAGCTTCACTATTGTCAGGGTAAGGGGACTCCCCATGGCTAAGGTTACTTTATAGGGTTTAAGGATCCTGGGCTTACATTGGGCTTGAATTAACCACTTTGCTGTGCCCGTGGCTGCCCTGGGTGTTTTCTCTACCACCTTGGGGATCAGGATCTTCGTTGTGACAGAGGCAGCAGAGTGGTGTAGTGGGAGAGTACTGGACCTCCAGCCCAGAGGTGGATGCATGGATGCCGTCCTCCGCTGCAGCCTTGCCTTTTCCCAAAGTGCACCCTTCTTCTCCCTCTGTGCCCCTCTCTCCCTCCTCCCCCTCCTCCACATTCCCCAGTAGTTTAGATTTCTAGCCAGATAAAGCCCAGGCTTTCGGTTCCTGTCCCTGTCCAGTCACTCATAGTGAGGATCTTCTGGGTGGTTACAGGGAAGATTTGGGGTCCTGATGGCCCACCTCTTCTTCCAGGGAATGCCAGTCAACCTCCCCAGGGGTGGGATCCACAGCCAGTCCGGTCATTTTGTCTTTGCCTTGATGAGGCTCAAAAGGGGCGACATGGGAGCTGTGGCCAAGTCCCCCACACAGACGCTGGTACTCCCTGGCCGCAAAGCAGGCTGGAGGTGAGCTTCTGAGCTTTACTGCGGATGGAACTGGAGCTAAGAGACAATAAGCAATGCTTCATTGCTTGTAAAAAGATTGAATTCCAATAATCAGGTTGCCAAGCCTGGACACTTCTCT
Source organism: Physeter macrocephalus (assembly GCF_002837175.3). Lineage (NCBI taxonomy): Eukaryota > Metazoa > Chordata > Mammalia > Artiodactyla > Physeteridae > Physeter > Physeter macrocephalus. The sequence continues at coordinate 39,059,996 of NC_041215.1, read as the reverse complement.
CACACTTGTGAAAAAAACAAAAATTAACAAATCTCTCTTCTTAGTCACAAAACTCAGTAACGATTATTTCATGATTCAAGTTTTAGTGAAAAGATGAACAATTTGTGAAAAACAGAAGTGCCAAAGTTATTTGGCCTTTCTCTAACTTGTCTTATCTTTTTAAAAAGATTTATTTACTTCTCCATGACCTTAATTTGTTACAGTGAGAGTGCCTATGATATCTAAAATAGCCATTGTTTGTTTGGTCAGTTGAATTTGCATTGTCTTATTAAGGTTTTGCCTTCTACGCCAATGGTCCTTAAACCTGGCGGAATATTAGGAATATCTGGGAACTTAAAAATGCTGGTGCCCAGGCCATGCCCTAGACCAACTGAATCAGGATCTCTGGTGATAGAACTGAGGCTTAGTATTAAAAATGTGTGTGTATGTGTTTATGCGTGTGTATGTGTGTGTGTGTGTGTGTGTGTCCCTCACCCCCTGCTTCTGATGTATGATAAGGGTTGAGAACCTGATTCCGAGCCTGAGTTTTTCTATGACTTCAAGTAAATCTGTACTTAATTTAGAGGTGCTGTGTGGTTTTACATCTGTAATGTATGAAAAGTACACATTACAAAAAAATCTATATTTATTAACCAGGAGCTTGTTGGCTATATCTGTTGGATATATCTTTTTTTTTTTTTTCTTTTGGGCTGTGCCTCGCGGCTTGTGGGATCTCAGTTCCTTGACCAGGGACTGAACCTGGGCCCTCGGCAGTAAGAGCGCAGAGTCCCAACCACTGGACCGCCAGGGAACTCCCTGGATATTTCTGTAAATGGAGGAGGTACTGTTAACCATAGCTGTTGCAGGAGGTTGAAAGAATGCGACACATGAGGTGTACTGGTGACAGGGGCCTTTTCTTGGGCCTCAGGGGCAGAGGGTTGAGTAAATTACGCTTGTCAGTTCCTGGCACACCATTTCCAAATCCATATTTTTAGGTGTTTTCTTTGTAATGTATTTGTTTTTGTGCCATTTAAAACATACTGTTGTACAATGTGCATGCATTGTAAGTTTGTGTACGTGGAGTGTGTGTGGTTCTTTAGCCCAAGCACTGTATTTTTAAGTTGTGTCCAGGGTCATTAGACTGCTGCGGGTCTCTGTCTTCCACGTCCTCCCAATCCCAGGCCTGTGTGAGAGCTCTGTGGGCATAGCCCCTTGGCGCGACTGGAGGACCTTCCATGTAACTCAGCTGTACTAGATTGCTCTCCAGGTCGGCTGCGGGGTCCACCCTCCCACCAGCTCTGTCTGAAGATTTGTGCCTCCAGCCCTACATTTCTACTGACACTTGGCATTATTTAGTTATTGAACTCATCCTTGAGGGCTTATTCCCTGGCATGCGTTGTTCTAGGCATTGGGGATATATCAGAGAGCAAAACCAGATGAAAAAGGAAAAAAAATTACTGCTTTGGAGCTTATATTTTAGCTTTCTAACAGTTGTGAATTTGGTGAGTGTAAAGTAATACTTCATTATTTTAATTTATATTTTTCTAAATATGAATTTGAGTATCTCTTCATAGCATTCGCTGTTTGGGGTTCCTTCTATTGGATATCTGATATTTTTCTTATAGAATGTAGGAGTTTCTTTTGTCCCTTGTTGGTTTTAGGTATTTTTAGATACTCCTTACTGTTTGTGATATGATATATTCTCTTTCACAGATTTAGATGTACAGTTGACGCTAGCAACATGGGTTTGAACTGTACAGGTCCACATAAAAGCAGGCTTTTTTTTCAGTAGTAAATAATGCAGCACTGCATGATCCTTGGTTGTTGGAATTGCTGGACTTGGAAGAACTGCAGACGTGGAGGGCTGACTATAAGTTATGTGCGGATTTTCGACTGCACATGTTGTTCAAGGGTCAACTGTATATTTCTAATTATGTCATTTAGAAAATAGTTCATTTAGTAAGGACTTTCTAGGCTAGGACACATTTACACCTCAATGTTAATATTAGTTCTCTCTTAACTTCTTGACTGAAACTTGTCAGTGGCCTAAAGTCGTGGTTCTCAATTTTCTGCTGTATTGCAGTGCTCCTGAATTATACTCCATCAGTGGCAGTGGCCCTGTGGAGCACTGGTTCTCAGTTGGTGGTGGAGTAGGGCAACGTATAGAGTTGAAAATGATTTTTGACTCATACTCCTATTCCACATACTCCCTTCCCGTGGACACACAGCAGTTGGGAATCACTGGATAAAAACTATTAATGTTAATATCAAAGACTAAGTTCCTTAGTTGTGAGATGTAGTAGGAAATTGGAATATTTTGGAAGACATGCTTCAAAGAACAATTTGAATATCAGTTTTTTAAATTAAAAGGGTCACTGGGCTATTCATTACTTAATAAATCACACTGTTTCTGTTATGTTGATGAGTCATGTATTTTTTTTTTTCCCAACCATCAAATGGTCAGCTAATGATGTGTGTTGTAACTTAACCTTTCCATTTCTGGGAGGGACTGGCAAAGAGATGTTACATTTTAAAAAGCAATTAATACATGTACATTAAAAAAATTTTTTTCCAGATGATGGTGTTGGCAAGTGGATGTTACATTTTAAAAAGCAATTTATACACTTACATTTTTAAAAAATTTTCCAGATGATGGTGTTGATATGCAGATTGGAACAAAGAAAGAAGATCTGAATGACAAAGAGAAAAAAGAAGAGGAAGAAACTCCTGCACCTGCATATAGGGCCAAATCAATCCTAGAGAGCTGGGTGTGGGGCAGGCAACCAGGTATTATGATCTTCTGGACTTTTGGTACTTTGGAACGATTGATCCAGCACTCATTTGCTAGATAGAGTAGGTAGATTTTTTTTGGTCATAGAATTTTTAAAAATTAAACTTAAAATTTTTTAATATTATAATAGACTGTGCATAACATACATTTTACCATTTCAGTCAGTTTTAAGTATACAGTTCAGTGACATTAAATACATTCACACTGTTGTGCAGTTATGACCACCACCCATTGCCAGAGCCTCTTCATCTTCCCAAACTGAAACTCTGTACTTATTAAATGATAACTCCCCTTTCTTCCCTAGCCCCCTGGAAGCCACTAACTTTCTGTTTTTAGGATTTTGACTAGTCTAGTTACCTCATATAAGTGGAGTCATAATATTTGTCTTTTTGTATCTGGCTTGTTACTTTATTTAGCATAATGTCTTCAAGATTCATTCATGTTGTAGCATGTGTCTGAATTTCCTTTCTCTTTAAGGCTGAATAATATTCCATTGTATGTATATACCACATTTTGTTCATCCATCTGTGGATGGGCATTTGAGTTGCTTCCACCTTTTGGCTATTGGGAATAGTGCTGCTAAGAAGATAGGTGTACACGAGTTCGAGTCTCTGCTTCAATTCATTGCGTATATACCTAGGAGTAAAATTGCTGGATCATGTGGTAATTCTGTGTTTCACTTTTTTTTTCCTCCAGTTTTATTGAGATATAATTGACATATCGCAGTGTATAGTGTACAGCATAATGGTTTGACTTACAAATATCATGAAATGATTACCACAGAAAGTTCAGTGAACATGCATCATCTCATATAGATACAAAATTTAAGAAATAGAAAAAATATTTTTTCCTTGTGATGAGAAATCTTAGGGTTTCCTCTTCTAACTTCCATATTAACATATAGTGGTATTAATTATCTTTATCATGTTGTTCATTACATCCCTAGTACTTACTTATCTTATAACTGGAGGTTTCTGCCTTTTGACCCCCTTCAGCCAATTCCCTCTCCCTGCACCCCCCACCTCTGGTAACCACAAATCTGATCTCTTTTCCTATGAGTTTGTTTCTTTGTTTTTGAAGTAGAATTGACCTACAACATTGTGTTACTTACTGTTATATGACATAGTGATTTGATATTTCTATGCATTTCAAAATGATCATCACAATAAATCTAGTTATGATCTGTTACCATACAAAAATGTTACCTAATTACTGACTATATTCCCCACCCTGTACATTTCATACCCATAACTCATTTTTTTATTGAAGTATAGTTGATTTACAATGTTGTGTTAATTTCTGCTGTATGGCAAAGTGATTCAGTTATACATATACATACATTCTTTTAAAAATTCTTTTCCATTATGGTTTATCACAGGATACTGAATATAGTTTCCTGTGCTATACAGTAGGACCTTGTTGTTTATCCATTCTATATATAATAGTTTGCATCTGCTAACCCCAAACTCCCAATCCATCCTTCCCCGCCCTCCCTCCCCCTTGGCAACCACAAGTCTGTTCTCTATGTCTGTGAGTCTGTTTCTGTTTTGTAGATAGGTTCATTTGTGTCATATTTTAGCCCTGACTCATTTCTTTTGCAACTGGTTGTTTGTACCTCTTAATCTCCCTCACCTCCCACTTTTCTCCCCACTGGCAACTACCTGTTTGTTCTCTGTATCTTTGACTCTGTTTATGTTTAGTTATGTTTATTTATTTGTTTTGCTTTTTAGATTCCATATATAAGTGAAATCATATAGTGTTTGTCTTTCTCTATCTGACTTATTTCACTTAACATAATACCCTCTAGGTCCATCCATGTTGTTGCAAATAGCAAGATTTCATTCCTTTTTATAGTTGAGTAATATTTTGTGTGTGTGTGTGTGTGTGTGTGTGTGTATATCTGTATCTATATTTATCACATCTTCTTTATCCATTCATTTATTGATGGGCATTTAGGTTGCTTTCGTATTTTGGCAATTGTAAATAATGCTGCAATGAACATAGGGGTACTTATATCTTTTCTAATTGGTGTTTTTGTTTTCTTTGTATAAATACCCAGAAGTGGAATTGCTGGATCATATGGTAGTTCTATATTTAATTTTTTGAGACATCTCCATATTGTTGTCCATTGTAGCTGCACCAATTTACATTCCCACAAACAGTGCACAAGGCTTCTCTTTTCTCCACATCCTTGTCAACACTTTTTATTTGTTGCCTTTATGATAATAGCCATTCTGACAGGTGTGAGGTGGTATCTGTCTCACTGTGGTTTTGATTCGCAATTCCCTGATGATTAGTGATGTTGAGCGTCTTTTCATGTGCCTGTTGGCCATTTAAATGTCTTTTTTGGAAAAATATCTGTTCACATCCTCTGCTCATTTTTTAAATTGGGTTGTTTGTTTTGATGTTGAGTTAAATGAATTCTTCGTATAGTTTGTATATTAACCCCTTATCAGGTATATTGTTTGTAAATGTCTTCTCCTATTCAGTGGGCAGCCTTATCCTTTTGTTGATAGTTTTCTTCACTCTGCAGAAGCTTTTTAGTTTGATGTAGTCCCATTAGTTTACTTTTGCTTTTGTTTCCCTTGCCTGAGGAGTCATATCCAGAAAGATATTGCTAGGGCCAATGTCAAAGAGTGTACTGCCTGTTTTCTTCTAGAAGTTTTATGGTTTCAGGTCTTACATTTAAGTCTTAAATCCATTTTGAATTTTTTTTGTGCATGGTGAGAGAGTAGTCCAGTTTTGCATGTAACGGTCCAGTTTTCCCAACATCATGTGTTGAAGAGGCTGTCTTTTTTCCGTTGTATATTTTTACCTCTTTTTGATTAATTGCCCATATAAGTATGGGTTCATTCTGGGCTTTCTATTCTTTTCCATTGATCTATGTGTCTGTTTCTGTGCCAGTACCATACTGTTTTGATTACTGTAGCTTTGTAGTATAGTTTAAAATCAGGGAGCATGATACCTCCAACTTTGTTCTTCTTTCTCAAGAATGTTTTAGCTATTCGGAGTTTTTGTGTTTCCATACAAATTTTAGAATTATTGTTTTAGTTTTGTGAAAAATGCCATTGGGATTTTGTTAGGGATTGCATTGGATCTGTAGGTGGGTAGTGTGGTCGTTTAAGCAATATTAATTCTTTCAGTATATGTGCACAATATATCTTTCCATCTGTTTGTGTAGTCTTTGATTTCCTTCATGAGTGTCTTACAGTTTTTTGACTACGGTTCTTTTACCTCCTTAGATTTATTCCTGGGTACTTTATTCTTTTTGATGCAATTGTAAATGGGACTGTTTTCTTAATTTCTCGTTCTGATAGTTCATTGTTCATGAATAGAAATGCAGCAGATTTGTGTTTATTAATTTTGTATCCTAAAACTTTACCAAATTCATTGACAAGTTCTGGTAATTTTTTGGAGTGTCTTTAGGATTTTCCATGTATGCTGTCATGTCACTGCAAACAGTGACAGTTTTACTTATTCCTTTACAGTTTGGATTACTTTTTCTTGTTTGATTGCTGTGGCTAGGATTTCACATACTGTGTTGAAAAAAAGTTGTGAGAGTAGGCAACCTTGTCTTATTCCTGATCTTAGAGGAAATGTTTTAGTTTTTCACCATTGAGTATGATATTAGCTCTGGGCTTGTCATATATAGCCTTTATTACATTGAGGTATGGTCCCTTTGTACCCACTTTTGTGAGAGCTTTTGGATAAATGGATATTGAATTCTGTCAAATGCTTTTTCTGCATCTATTGAGATGATTACATGATTTTTATCCTTCAGTTTGTTAATGTGGTATAGCACATTGATTGATTTGTGGATGTTGAAACATCCTCGTATCTCTGGAATAAATTCCAATTGATCATGATGTATGATCCTTTTAATGTATTGTTGAATTTGGTTTGCTAATATTTTGTTGAAGGTTTTTTGCATCTGTGAACATCAGGGAAGTTGTCCTATAATTTTCTTGCCTGGTGGTTTTCTTGTCTGGTTTTGGTATCAGGGTAATGCTGGCCTTGTAAAATGAGTTTAGAAGTATTCCCTCATTTTCTATTTTTTTTTGTAAGAGTTTGAGAAGAGTTGGTGTTAATTCTTCTTTGAAGGTTTTGCATAATTCACCAGTGAAGCCCACTGGTACTGGAGTTTTGTTTGTTGGGAGGTTTTTTTTTTTTTTTTTTTTTTGGTGGTATGCGGGCCTCTCACTGTTGTGGCCTCTCCCATTGCGGAGCACAGGCTCGGGACGCACAGGCTCAGCAGCCATGGCTCACGGGCCTAGCCACTCCGCGGCATGTGGGATCTTCCCGACCCGGGGCACAAACCTGTGTCCCCTGTATTGGCAGGCAGACTCTCAACCACTGTGCCACCAGGGAAGCCCTGTTGGGAGGTTTCTAATTATTGATTCAGTCTCCTTATAAGTAATTGGTCTGGTCATACTTTCTATTTCTTTATGAGTCAGTCTTGGCAGTTTTTATGTTTCTAGGAATTTATTTCTTCTAAGTTGTCTTCATCTTTCTGTGGTACCAGCTGTAACATTTCCTCTTTCGTTTATGATTTTATTTATTTGGGCCCTCTTTATTTCTTGGTGATTCTAGCTAACAGTTTGTTAGTTTTGTTTATCTTTTCAAAAAACAACTGTTGGTTTTATTTATCTTTTCTATTGTCTTTGTAGTCTCTTTCATTTGTTCCCACTCTGATCTTTGTTATTTCCTTCCTTCTAATCACTGGGCTTCATTTGTGGTTTTTTTTTGTTTATTTGGTTTTTGTTTTTAGTTTCTTGAGGTGTTTATTTAGGCTATCAGGTTTCTTGTTTATTTGAGATTTTTCTTGTTGTTTTGATGTAGGCATTTATTGTTCTGAACTTCCCTCTTAGAACTGCTTTTGCTACATCCCATAAATTTAGGTATATTGTATTTCCATTTTCATTTGCCTCAAGGTATTTTTTTTGTTTTTCTTTTGATTTCTTCATTGACCCATTGGTTGTTCAGTAACATGTTGTTTAATCTCCACATATTTGTGAATTTTCCAGTTTTCGTCTTGTAATTGATTTCCAGTTTCATAACTTTGTGGTTCAGAAAGATGCTTGATGTGATTTCAGTCTAATTAAGTTTATTGTGACCTAATACGTTATATTCTGGAGAATGTTTCATGTGCACTTGAGAAGAATGTGTATTCTGTTACTTTTGGGTGGAATGTTCTGTATATATCTGTTAAGGTCATCAGATCTAACATGTCATATGAGGCAGATGTTATTTTAATGATTTTTCTATCTGGATGATTTATCTGTTGATGTAAGGGGTGTATTAAAGTCCTTTACTGTACTACAATACAATACTATTATTGTATTGCTATCAATTTCTCCCTTTAGGTCTGTTAAGATTTGCTTTATGTTTAGTTACTCCTATGTTGGGTGTATAAGTATTTACAAATGTTATATTCTCTTCTTGGACTCACCCCTTTTTCATTATGTAATGCCCTTCTTTGTCTCTTATTACACTTTCGTTTTAAAATCTATTTATCTGATGTAAATATAGGTACCCCAACTTTTGGTTTTCATTTGCATGGAATATCTTTTTCCATCCCTTCACTTTCAGTCTGTGTGTTGTGTCCTTAGGTCTGAAGTGAGTCTCTTGTAGGCAGTATATAGATGAGTTCTTTTTTTTTTTTTATCCTTTCAGCCACTCTTTGTCTTTTTATTGGTGAATTTACTCCATTTACATTTGCAGTTATTGATAGGTTTGTTTTTATTGCTGTTATGATAATTGTTTTGTTCCTGGCTGTTTTGTGGTTCTTCTCTTCCTTTGTGATTTGGTGATTGTCTTTAATGGTATGCGTAGATTCCTTTCTCATTATCTTTTGTGTATCTACTATAGTTTTTTGCTTTGTGGCTACCATGAAGCTTACATATAACAGTTTGTATTTATAACATTCTGTTTATAAATAAACATACATTTGAACACATTCTAAGCTTTGCATTTTTATCCTCCTCTCCCATGTTTTGTGTATTTGATGTCATAATTTGCAGCTTTTTATCTTATATGTCCCTTAATTGTTTGTTATAGTTATTTTTACCTCTTTTGTCGTATAACCTTTATACTCAGTTTTTAAGTTATTAATCCACTATCTTTATTATATATTTACTTTTACCAGTGAGATTTATACTTTCAAATGTTTTCTTGTTACTAATTAGTTCTCTTTCTTTTCAGCTTAAAGAACTCTTTTTATCATTTCTATTAAGGCTAGATTACTGATGATGAACTCCTTTAACTTTTGCTTGTCTAGAAAACTCTCTCTCCTTCACTTGCTGCTTGATATATTTGTTGGGTAAAGAAGTTTTTTTCATTCAGTCTTTGAATATATTATGCCACTGTCTTGTGCCTCGCAAAATTTCTGCTGAAAAATCTTCAGTCTTATAGGGGTTCCTTTGCATCTAACAAGTTGTTTTTTCTCTTGCTGCTTTTAAGATTTTCATCTTGTTTTTAACCTTTGATGTTTTAATTATGATGTGTTTTGTTGTGGTTGTCTTTAGTTTTCTGTTGTTTGGAACTCTCTGGACTTCTTGGATCTCAGTGTCGGTTTCCTTCCCCAGGTTAGGGAAGTTTATACCTATATTACATCAAATAAGTTTTCTGTCCCTTTCTCTGCCTCTTCTCCTTCTGGGACCCTGTGAAGTCTGCTTGATATTGTGTCATATATCCCTTAAACTATTTTCACATTTTTTCATTGTTTTTTCTTTTTGTTGCTCTGACTGGGTGAACTACAGTGCCCTGTCTTCGAGTTTACTGAGCTTTTCTGCTGCTTCATGTAATGCGCCATTGAACCCTTCTAGCATGTTTTCAGTTCAGTGCAATTTTATTTTTCCAGTGTATTTTCTCTCCTTATTCGATTGGCAACTTCTGGCTTCTAATTTAGTGATTCATCTTTATTTTTTTCCATTCTACTGTTGAGCCCTTTCACCAAACTTTATTTTGGTTATTAGGTTTTTTGGTTCCAAAACTTCCATTTGGTTCTTTTTTTTTCCTTTGTAAATAAATCTCCTTTTTCTTGTCTTAGGTTTTCTATTTTTTCATATGTTTCAAGTGTGTTTGTTTTTGCTTTTTGAAGCATTTTTTTATTGTGGCTTCTTTAAAATCTTTATGAGAGTATTTAATGTCTCTGTCATCTTGGTGTTTCCATCTATTGATTGTCTTTTTAAAATTTATTTTGAGATCATCCTGGCTCTTGATGTGATGAGTGACTTTCTGTTGAAACATGGACATCTTCATGTTATGTTCTGAGACTCTGATTGGTTTTCTGTGACACTGTTCTGGCAGGGCAAGAGTGTGCTATACCTCGTTACTGCCAGGAGGGGATGGGAGTTCTGCTGGCTCCCCCCATGGTCTCCATGATTTGTTTCTTTGTTACTTTATTTACTCACCTACTTGTTTCAAGGTATCCTACAATAAATGACTGACTGACTAGGCATTAGGAGTTGGGCAGGGCAAGCACCCTTAGGACATCAAGAAGGAGAGCAGCCAGATGCTCAAGGGCACGAAGGCACTGTTTGAGCTTCACGGTTGTCTCTGGGCTTTGTAGCCACACAGAAGAGAGACGTATTAGTATTTCAAAGTAGAAAACATAGTGATTATTCAGGAAGGTAAAGCTTTTCTTAGGCCTGATTTCTGGAAGAAATTCTGCATGGGGGATGTGTAGACAAACTGTCTTTGGCAGGGCTTGTCTCAGTGAAGTCTCCCGTATGTATGCGGGGCCTCAGGCACCTCTCAGTGCTGGGCCAAGGGTGATTCTGCAATGATGCCTGTGAAGGGTAGGGATGGTACTTCATGTATAAATCTTTCTGCTTCTTCATTTTGAGCCTAGTTTGGAATTTAAAGTATTTTTTTTAACATTTATTTTATTAATGTGTTTCTCATATTTTTCTGTTACATTGCTTTTAGTGTTTCTGAAATCTGTATTTAAAAAAAAATTGTTTTTTCCTTTTTTGGCCGTGCTGTGCAGCATGTGGGATCTTAGTTCCCAGACCAGGGATCGAACCCTCACCCCTTGCATTGGAAGCATGGGGTCTTAGTCACTGGACCACCAGGGAAGTCCCAAAAGTATTTTTAAAAAAAAAAAAAAACACACACAAAACACAAAAAAACGTATTTTTTCCATCTAGTTTTCTATAATGATCAGCCATTTTAGCTAGTGGAGCTTTCCAGACTTAGCATCCAACCTCTGGTGTCTGGATGTGCATCTCTGTGCCATAGTTCCTGTGTGTGGAGAGGGAAGCTTTGTCCTGGTGGCCTCCCTAGAGAGTGGTGAGGTGTATCCATCTGTTGCCTTCTATGATCTCCTCCTCTCCCATAGGAAAAGCATGTTTAGGTCATGGGTAGCTAAAAAATAAATGTCTTCCATCTAGGGGAAGTCAGTAGGTGTGTGACTTTTGTCTCTTGGGATATGAGGCTTCCAGGGCGATGACTGTTTTGGCCTCATGGCTAATAAATATCAGAGATAGAAAAACAAGCACAGGACATCTCCTGCTCTCGTTACCACTGGGTGCTTTATTGGTATAGGGGGTTGGTGGAAGGTAACTTAGTTTACAGTTCAACTTAAGGCAGCTTTATGCTTAATTGTAAGACAAGTCTCCTTTTAGTTAGTTTCATTCACATAGTTTTCTTCTAGGTACCTAAAAAAAAAAAGTCCTTAAGTGTAGAAAATTTCAAACATGCACAGTAGAGAGAATAGTATAATGAAATACTACTTACCCATAGCACATTCTGATTAGTTACTTCATCTTTCTCTGAAATATTCCAGTAAATGTATTACCTCTCATCAGTCATGTATGCTGGGCAATTTATTGAAACTTTTTATTTTGGATTTGGTTTCATAACATGAAAATACTGGATACAGTTTTTCTCTCTGTCTAGGAAATGTGTTGCTGATAAGGATTGACTTCACAATTTTGTGTTAAAAACTTTTATACCATGTTTACGGAGGGGCAGTATAACATGGTGGCTAAGAGTGGTCTCCCGTGTGCCATACTCAGCTGGGTGACTTTGGGCAAGCACTCTGTGCCTCAGTTTCCTCCTCCATAGAATGCATGCACAGTACTACCTCTTAATGGTACCTGTGAGGGTTACCTAAAGTGTGTAAAAGTGTAAACCGTTTGTGGCACATATTAAGCACTCAGCTATTACCTATTATTGTTACCCATTTTATAACGTTACAACAAACTGTGCCCATGATATTCAGAGGTTGGATGTTTTATCTTGTTTTCTAGAGGTGAATGAACTGAAGGAGTGTCTTTCTGTGTTGGTTAGAGAGCAACAAGCTCTGGCCATCCAGTCAGCCACCACCACCCTTTCAGCCCTGAGGCTCAAGCAGAGACTCGTTGTTTTGGAACGATACTTCATTGCCTTGAATAGAACTGTTTTTCAGGAGAATGTCAAAGTTAAGTGGAAAAGCAGCAGCGTTTCTTTGCCTCCTGTGGACAAAAAAAGGTAATAATATAATTAAGAAAGAATCCTGATACCAGCTAAATATAAAACTCAGGCTGTTTTATTTAAGAAAGTTTAATTAGGGCTTTCAATATAGTCTGTTTTCGTTTTCTGAAATTTTATTCTTTCTTTCCCTGTTTGTAAGTTTCATATAATCTGGAGAGTGGCTTTCCCAATTTGCTCATAAAGTAACAGGCTATGCTGTAACCTGTACCATTATTTTAAAGACCTTGTTCTGTCAGTAACTGTAGAAGCCAGTCAAAAGTTTAGATCAGCATGTCTAGATTTGAAAATGGGATCTGAACATTATATTCTTTTTGTTTTGGTACTGGGTAGGGAATTATCACATTGTAGTAGTGCTTAACTAGTTTAGATGCTTCATTTTTTTTCTTCTTAATGTGATTTACTTATTCTTTTCTTACAAGAGATGCTTTTATGGATTCACATGCAGTTGTAAGAAATAATTCAGAGAGATTCCTTATACCCTTCAGCCAGTTTCCCTAGTTTTTCACTTGCAAAACTGTAGTACAAAAATCACAACTAGGATATCGACTTTGATACATTGTACCCGTCTTACTCAGATTTCCCATTTTACATGCTTTCAGTCCTGTGTGTGTGTGTTTGTATGAGATTTTATCACAGGTGTAGATTTCTGTCAGTACTGCCACAGGGTACAGGACAAGGACCCTTTTTTATAGCTGCAACCATTAACCTGTTCTCCATGTTTATTATGTAACCTTTTGAGGTTGGCTTTTTCACTCAGCATTATTCCTTTGAGATTCTTTCAAGTAGGTGCATGTGTCATCATTGTTGAGCAGGATTCCATGTATGGATATACCACATTATGTTTAACCACTCAACCTTTGAAGGATATCTCAGTTGTTTATAATTTTTGAGTATTTTGAATAAAGCTGCTGTGAATATTTGTGTACAGGTTTTTGTGTGAACTTAAGTTTCATTTCTCTGGAATAAATGCCTAGAGTGCAATTGCTGGGTCTTATGTTTAGATTTGTAAGACATTTTTGTACTATTTCCGGAATAGCTGTACCATTTTACATTCTCATCAGCCATGTATGAGTGGTTCCGTTTCTCCATATCCTCGTCAGCATTTGGTGGTGTTGTCACTTATTTATTTTAGCCATTTTGTTAGATGTGTAGTGTTATCTCCTAAATTTTAGTAGATTTCTTTCCCTAATTTCTCAACTTATTTGGATAGTAGTGGGTTTTACCTTTTTCGTAGAACTGGCTGTGGGTTGGATAGTTGATTGGCGTAGATGGGGGTGGGTCCAAGCTATTTCTGTTTCTGTTTTCTTAAATAGCTATAAAATGGAGAGCCACTTGTTGAAGATTTAGCAGTTCTTACACGGTACAGATTTAGGACTGTTGGGCTCTTTCTCCATGGATAAGGTCGCGATTGGCTGAGGGGAACCCCAGCTTCATGCTTCTCCTGGTACAGCTTTCTTAGAGGGTACCCTGTGCAGAGTGTTCCTCCCACTTCATCTGAATTTACTGTGCATGTGTATTTCCTGTTTTAAAGACCACGTGTCTTATTATCCATCTGTATCTTGTAAAGTTTATAATTCTATTCAGTATAAATCTCCTTATTCCTGTCTCCCAGGTACCCAGTCCCCTTGTAGGAGGCAGCTACTAATTATGGTTTCTTGTGTTTCCTCATAGAGCTCCCCGGGCACGTATCCTGCACTGTTCAGGATTCATAGACGTGCACATACCAGCTGCCTTTGTGGGTCCCCACGTTCCTCACTGCTAATTTGACTTGATATTGTATCTTGGGGAGATCATTCTATATTATTGCCCATTTTAAATAGCATTTCTCCCTAATTATGAAAGCAAAGTAGAGTAAATTTGGAGAATGAAGTATATAGTAGAAATACCTAACAGTATAAAGCTGAAAATAAAATTGCTTGCTACGTGTGATTGAGTTTATATTGTACACACATTTTTGTATTCTAGTTTTGTTTTAAAAGGATGATTTTTATGGTTTGTATAACTTCTTAATACATGCAGAATGAAACCATGTCTTGTTAAATTAACATGTATAAGCAGTAAAAAGCTTAAAGAGACACGTGCGAATGATAAGCACTAAATTCAGGAGGGGTTACCTGCTGAGGTAGGTGGGGGTGTGGGTGAAGGAGAAGAGCACAAGTGCGGGGCCTGCAGACCTAGCAGTCACACGGCCCTAAGCAGGGAGAGAGCCAGAGCAGACCCCCAGGCCCGGGGCTGAGCCTTAGGCCCTTGTTGCCTTGTTCTCTGTGTGCTCCTCCCCGCTCACCTGCCTTTTCTTTACTTCGCAAGTTGAATCCCCCTTTTATGTTTATCTGTTTCTTTTGTTTATCATCTGTCTTCCCCCAGCTAATAATATTAGTTCCCTGAGATTATTTCATGAGTGTTTTAGCAAGTCATTTAAAATTCTTTCTGTCTTTTTTTTTTTCCCTCAAAGAGAAAACTTTTCCTTTACAAAGGACATTTGATAAAAGTCTTTAAAGCGTGAAACTAAAAGTCATTTGTGATCCTGCTATCTAAAGAAACCCACTGATCACATTTTGGAACAAATCCTTTCGTATTACTTATTTTATTTTAGAATTTGCACATGCCTCTGACCAATTCCCACACCCCCCCATGTATGTTGTCCGCAGTTCCCGGCCCACAGGCAAAGGGGTGGAAGGCCTTGCGAGAGTTGGATCCCGAGCAGCTCTCTCCTTTGCCTTTGCGTTCTTGCGCAGGGCCTGGCGGTCAGGTACGTGTGCCCCACGTGTTCTGTTCCCTGCCACATCAGGAGATGTGGGTTCTTTCCTCACTTCTGCCACCACGTGCCCCTGGGTTGATCCCATGTGCTCTCTAGGCCTCATTTTCCTTGTTTGTAAAATGAGAGGCTTCATAGTCTGTTTGACTTTGCAGGCCTGTGCTTCTAAAAAAAAAAAAGGTGCGTACGCACATACATCCCAGGTGAACCACCGCAGTGCCTCCGTACTGATTTATTTTCTAGGAGAACCAGAAATTAGAATTGCTCACACGAGAGTCATAAAATAAAGAATTGATGTTGGAGCAACTGTTCAATGTTAGTCTCTGAGTTCTTGCGGTATCTCATTGAGAGGAAAGTGAGAGACTGAAAACATGCCAGTGGCAGCCTCTCACTCTGGGGGTAGGAGACCCGCCTGGGAGAGTGGGGAGAGCTCTGTCTGTGTGCTGCCCGGGGACGGGCGGCCTCATCTGCCTTGTGTGTGCCCAGGGGAGGACGCGGACCTCTGCAGCGAGCTGTTGCAGGAATCCCTGGACGCCCTGAGAGCCCTGCCCGAGGCCTCGCTCTTTGATGAGAGCACAGTGTCCTCTGTGTGGCTGGAGGTGGTAGAAAGAGCAACCCGCTTCCTCAGGTCCGTCGTGACCGGGTGAGTTCTTCCTCTCACATTTTACTGTGTGAACGGTTCCAGCATGCTTTGCAGTCTCATCTCACCTTCTTCTCTTTAGAGCTAAGAAATTTAGTAGGTTGGTTCCTGGAGTGTTTCCAGCGTACCCTCAGGCTCATGATTTGAATAATGATACAAGTAGTTTTATGCTACAGCAACTTGGAATATGTCTTCTAATGTAATCATCGTATAGTATCTGAATTAATACTTTTAATAAAAACTTATCTTTACAAGTTAATTGTATGCTTTAGAATTTCTGATGAAATTTGAGTAAGCAAGTCTCAGAAACTTGATTCTAAATATTAAAAATATATTTCTCCATGGGAAAGGGAAGGTACTTAATTTAACATTAACAGCATGCTTGTTTTAAGTATGCTGTCTTTAAGATCTGTTGTTACCTTGTCCTCACATCCTCTGCTATCATTTCAGGGATGTTCATGGAACGCCTGGTACCAAAGGGCCAGGAAGTATCCCCCTGCAGGACCAGCACCTGGCCCTGGCCATCCTGTTAGAGCTGGCTGTGCAGAGAGGCACGCTGAGGTGAGGGGTGCCATAGGCTGGGAGTGCTGTAGGGAAATGCCTCTGTATTTGAGCAGCTGTTGCATTTCATTGAACTATTTGTGATTGTAGGAAATGTGTGGTGGTCTGTGATCAAAGAACCATGTCCCAGGACCCTCTATTTTCAGACCTGGGTACACTTAAGTTTTCTTCACTTCCTTTTTTGTGTTCAACTTTCTAGTAGCTTAGGAACTGTTCTTTTTTTTCCCCCTCTCTCTTAATTTTCTTCAAATAGTTATTTTTATTCCATTAATTTAAGGTCCTAGAAATTCCCTGTAGAAAGTGCTGTTTGAGCTTCTTAACTGGTTTTATGTTTCTCATCCACAGAGGTGGATGTCTTGTGCTAAAATCTTGGCATTGATTTAGGGATTTTACTGCCAAGAATTGTTTTCAGCGCCTTGTTTTAGTTTCCTTTCAAATCTAAAGTATTTCTTCAATTTTATTTAGCTGTCTGCTTTTATTTTTTACAGACCATGGCAAAAAATGTTGAAGTTTTTACTAGAGAATAAAGATAATTTCTCTTCCAGCCAAATGTTATCTGCTATCCTGTTGCTGCTTCAATTGTGGGACAGTGGGACACAGGAAACTGACAATGAGCGGTCTGCCCAGGGTACCAGCGCCCCCCTTCTTCCTTTGCTGCAAAGGTTCCAGAGCATCACGTGCAGTAAAGATGCCCCCCATACAGAAGGTGACACTCATGTAGGTATCATCACGAGACTTTGCACTTAAGTAGCTCTCTTCATTTCACTTATCCTAAAGGAGTTAGCCTTTTATAAACAAGACCAGAGCACATATCTGTGGTGGTAGTTGCTTCTGGGGGGAGTGTGGTTTTGGCCATTAAAACAGTGAATCAGGGACTTCCCTGGCGGTCCAGTGGTTAAGACTCCGTGCTTCCACTGCAGGGGGCACGGGTTCGATCCCTGGTCGGGGAATTAAGATCCCGCAAGCTGCGTGGTATGACCAAAAATAAAGAAAACAAACGAAGCCAACAGTGACTCAGGTGTGGGATGGCTATGGCAGGTCATGGGGTGGGTCACAGTTGATACAGCAGAACATCGCATGATCACATTCAGATTCTTTGCAGCAACTAAGGAGTGACCAGAGCCAGCTGTGTTTTGTACACCCTGGGCCCTTTGTGTTCATTTTGGATTGTGTGTATTAGGAGCATGTTTCTTAACATATATATCAGCTCGTGCTTTTAGAGAGATCCATCTGCTGTCTTGCTGGCCATTCAGTTTTCTTTCTGCTGCGCTGGAGCCCCTGAGCCCTTTGTGCGTTTAGCGCTTTTGTGTTCCCAGCAGCCAGTCGTGTTGTGGTTTGGCTGTGATGGGGCTAACCGAGTTAGTAGTGACGTGAAGATGGGTAAAAATCCTGATGACATTGCAGAAAGAAAGCATGAGAGTCAAGTGCGTTCTTACGGCGCCTGCGGCGATGACGTGGGGCCATGGCGCAGGAGCGAGGCTCGGCCGGCGTGCTAGGGAGCGCGCGTCTGATTCCGAGGAGCTGTTCTGCCACGATACCTCACTCCGACTGCGCTGAGGGCAGTTACTGTGGGTTGGTTCTGACCCTTGCCGGGCGCAGGCAGATCCTCACTCCCCGCTCTGTCCTCCTCCACGTGCTGTTTACGGACGGCACCTCCATTAGCCAGCAGCAGCTGCGTTGGTGGCGTGGAGCCAAGTCTGAAATGCACACTTTCAGAAAAATATTAGAAAAAGAGCGTTGAAAATAGCGCCTCACTTTGTTGGCCCTTCCTGAGTGCGGGGCACCACGCAGAGAATGTCACGGAAGTCATCACTGTGTTTAGTCCCAGGAAGCTGAGGCTGGTGGCAGAGCAGGGCCTGCCCAGCTCCACACCCCTGGGGCTGCGGCTTTTTAGAGGTACAAGTTTGATCTTGCAGGTCTTTTCTGGAAAGACTTAGCTATTCCATTATGAAGTTTCAGCCTAATTATTCTTTCACTTTGCAGTCTCTAGTAATAATAAGGCTATTCTGGCTTCAGAAGAATTAGAATTATTACTTAATGTGCAAATAAAATTAGGTTTTCTGATGAGTGGGCAGCATTTAGATTAAAGTAAGTGGTTTTTGTTTTCAGTTTTCAAAGCCAGGTTGAGATACAGTGCTTTGTTCCCAGGAAGATTGCGCTGAGTTCTTTCGAGGGTCCTTGGGGTAGTGAACCTGAGGACGGTCGGGCTGTGTCGTTTACCTGTGTGGAGTCGGCACGCAGGTGACGGATGTGTGGATGTGTGGGCACCACTGTGTGCGGTGCGTGTATAGATCTCAACGCGTCAGCAACGCTTCTTACTTGATAGCCAGAAAGGGGCAGGTTTACAGATCATGTCTAACTGTGAATACCAAAATATAAAGAGTGGTTAAAGGCTAACTGTGTTACTTTAATTTTTCCCACCGTTTCTGAAGATGTTTCTTTACTTTTCTTCTCTAGCTTCTGTCGGGCCCTCTGAGCCCCAATGAGAGCTTCCTGAGGTACCTCACTCTTCCGCGAGACAGCGAGCTTGCCATAGACTTACGACAGACCGCGGTTGTTGTCATGGCCCACCTGGACCGCCTGGCCGCCCCCTGTATGCCGCCTCTCTGTAGCTCTCCGACCTCTCATAAGGTCAGTGCGAGAGCACTGTTTATTCTCTGTGTGTATGTTCCTAGGTTCTCACTCTGTACCTGTGTGGAGACTCACTTTCTCTGCTGTTGGGGTGGATTTGGCTTTCAGCTTTGAAACATGTTTACGCTTTAAGGCGTCGTTAGCGGTCACAGTGGGCCATGAGCAGGCTGAGGCACACAGTGGTTCAGGACCCATCCCGTGTCCCAGGTTCCAGGTTCCGGGGCATGTCCCTGGAGCGCTCTCCTGCCTTCCCACAGCCACGTGCCACGCTGTCTTCCTCAGGAGAAAGGTAGCGACGTGTCTGACACTAAGCTGGGTGTGGGGGGCCTGCTGGGGCAGGGGCCCTCGGAGGACCTCACACAGACGCACCCGACCCTCACCGCGCTACTGCATTGTGTCGATGAGCAGGCTGCCGTCTGGAGTGGTTCCGAACCTTGCCGAGGTCACGCAGAAGAATCCTGGTTTTGAATCCAGGTTTTTCTAATGGTTTTGTTTGTTTGTTTTCGCAGCATAAGTACTTTTATTTATTACATTAATTTTTACTGGACTCCAGTTGATTTACAGTGTTGTGTTAGTTTCTGCTGTACAGCAAAGTGCAGATTTTTCTAACTTTTAATGCTTTTTTTCTTTGGCTGAGCCATGTGGCTTGTGGGATCTTAGTTCCCTGACCAGGGATTGAAGCTGGTCCCCGGCAATGAGAGTGCAGAGTCCTATCCACTGGACCGCCAGGGAATTCCTTCTAACTTTTAATGTTTAATACGAGGAGTATTTATTTTATTTTGCAGTTATTTATGTTTTCCAGATAAGTAATACATTCCTACGGTTCAACAATGAAAACTAAATGCAGAGACACCCTGGCACGTCCTCTCCCACTGCCTCCTCACCCTCAGTTTCCCACCTTTGCCTCTCACGCTTCTGGTCCCTTATGCATCCTTTGAGTTCTCTCAGCGGTATTGTATTATATCACTTCTGTAGCTTGTTTTTTCACTAAGCCGACTACTGAAGAGCTCTCTGTATAAGTAAACAGAGCTTCTCTCTTTATTTTTAAAAGAAACTTAGTGTTCCACGTGTGGATGTGTCATGATTTTTTAAAATCAGTCTCCTATTGGTGGACACTTGTGTTGCCAGAAGCTTGCTACTCAGGTAATGCTACGATGGCTACGCTGTACCTTTGTTCCTCTATGTGTGTGCACGCATCTGCGGTGGTGATGTAACCGATGTGGTGGACACGTGAGCTGATTATCCCCGAATTGCTCTCACGTGGCTTCATTCCTCTCACCCCCACCAACAGCAGGGACACTTGTCTCCTAGGCTTGTGCTTAGGCCTTCGGGTCCCTGCCTGTAACGGCAAAGTGGTAACCTGATATGGTTTGAGCATTTTAAAATATGTTTCACGTCTACTTGTACTACTTTTTAATGGGCTCTGTTAAAATGAAATGCTGTGGCAAAGGAACCTGTTCAGTTACTTCATCTTACCTGCTAACTGAGGGCACATGGGGTACTCTTAAGTTATTTTGATGTTGTGAATCGGCCTCTTTCTTTACTTGCTTTATTTTTATCTTACTGTATCTCATTGTTACTCCTTGCATGAATTATTCTTCTTTTGTCTAAGAAAGAAATTTTCTTGCTGACATAAAGAAAATGTTTCCTTATTTTGTTGTCTGACAGGGAGCATTGCAAGAGGTCATAGGATGGGGGTTAATAGGATGGAAATACTATGCCAATGTGATCGGTCCAATTCAGTGTGAAGGCCTTGCCAACCTGGGGGTCACACAGATCGCCTGTGCAGAGAAGCGCTTCCTGATCTTGTCGAGGAATGGCCGTGTGTACACGCAGGCCTACAACAGTGACACGCTGGTAGGTGCTGGGGCGGGTTGGTGGAGGGGCCTCTTTGCTGTGGATGCTGTGGATCTTGTCTTTCTTTCTGTCGGTTGATTTCTGAAGATTTATAAGCACCTGCTCATTGTATATTATTAGTTGTGTTAAAAAATTTTAATCGTGATCATTATTGTCAAGATTTTGGGGGCAGAATTTCTTAGTTTTTAAGGTCAGGAACTCCTTACAGCGCCATTTATTGCCAGCTGTTATTCCCATTTGTAAACTGTAATGTCATTTCACTTTGGGGGCCAGGAAGGTAGTAACAAATGAGGCGGTCGTGGGGTTGGTGGCAGATTGGGCACGTTCCTGTTAAAGGAAGGAGCTCTTCACCTCTAGCTGCAAGTTCCCTGTGCGGGGGTGGCCTAGCCGTGCCCCGGAGCACGTGGAGGCCGCCCGCCTGGTGCTCTTCTGTTGGTGCTGGGCAGGGTGACTGGACAGGTGGCCTGGCAACCACCAGAGGCTCATGTTCTTTCAGTTCGAGAGGAGTTTGTCAGCGTAAGGTACACAGTGGAGGCGAGTCATGCTGTTTTCTTTGTCCTTGGACTGCTTACTAATTTTCTTCCTATTTTTACCTTTTTAGGCTCCACAGCTGGTGCAGGGTCTTGCCTCCAGAAACATTGTAAAAATTGCTGCCCATTCGGACGGTCACCACTACCTGGCCTTGGCAGCCACCGGAGAGGTGTATTCCTGGGGCTGTGGGGATGGTGGACGTCTAGGCCACGGGGACACGGTGTATGTACAGCCTATTCCTGTAACTGACACACTCTTCTTTTGTGCTGCTGTAACCAAAATAGGGTGGAAAAGAAAAGTGTGGTGAGGTGTTTTGCAGCTGCTCAGACATGTAGGGCCAGGATGGAGAGGGCTGCCGAGGGGGATCAGCGCTCGGGTGGCCCTGGGCAGTCGTGCCTCCAGCACGGGGAGTGATGGCAGCTGGCCTTCGTGTTCCTCTCCCCCAGCTCTTGCTACTCCTGTTGCTAGCTGCCTGTGCCGCACCCTCACCGTGGGGTTTCCTAAACCAAATCCCACACTCCTCTTCCTTCGCTTACAGTCTCCACACATCTCTGTCAGATAAGGTCCTCGTCTCCTTGAGCCATACTGTCGTGTTCCCAGCTAATAAAATCAAGAGTTTCCTGATAACCTTATTTTGCGGAAGCTTTCGATGATCGTAAGAGACTGAGAAATAAAACAGAATGGTGCTTCTGAATGCAGGCTTGTGAAAAGAATGAGTTCTGATGGCTGCCTCAGAATCACAGGAGCCCTTTCGTTTGTTGCTGTTGTGAGTGGAGCCTTAGGCTGAAATTGAAGATGCAGCCCCATTTCAAAGTGGTCAGAGCCGTGAGTAGGGAGTGGGCAGCGGCAGTTGTGAGGAGACTGCCCCGCGCTCACTGGGGTGGAGGTGGACATCCACCAAGAAGGGTCCCAAACCGTGAAGAAAGAGTCATGCATACTGGGTGTTGGCATCCAGCAGACTTGATATTCCAAACTTGACAGTGTTGTAGGGGGCTCAGACAAAGGTGGTAAAATGATAGTGAAAAAAAGGAATGATAAGCACAGAACTTAGAATTGTTACTCTCAGGTTAGCAGGGGGGCAGGATTAGCATGGAGCACGCAGGATTTGAAAGGGTTGAGGTACAGGATGGAGGCATTAGTCTTTTTACACGTTATGTATAATTAGTATGCATAAAATATGTTGTAATAAAATAATACTCCGTTGAAGTTAAGTGCTAGGTTGACTAACTTGTCCATTGCTCGAGGAGTTGAGGGAAGGAAAGGAGACCAGTACGAAGGGCAGGAGTTGCAGAGAAACTTTGGTCGGGGGGGTGGGAGGTTGAGACTTGAGCTGAATGGAAGAAGGGGGAAGTGGTACCAGAGTAGAGTCATTTGTCCCCTTCCCGTGTGCACCCCTGCCTCTGTGTGTGTTTATTTTGGAGAATAGTGGGTCACAAAGCGAGCGAACTGTGTCTTTGGAGAGGCTAGAGTGGGTGTTACCAGTCACATCAGACATATTTTAGATTATGAGCATCGGGCATTTTGCTAATTTTGGAAGTGAAGAATCAACTAGGGAGACTCTTCTGCCCAGTTCATCCTTGCTGTTGCCTACTTTTCATTTGTAAAATATAGATTGCAGTGCGATTAGTAGACCTTGCTCCATCATTCCTTCTCATTTGTTTAACAAATACGTATAAATTTCAGCCATGTGTAAGGAGATTTACACATTCATCAGCTTCCCTTACACAGTCTGGTGAGCTTCACAAATGCATGCAGCTGGGAGCCACCGTAAATGAGACGCGGAGCACTTCCATTACCCACTCCCAACCCCCAACCCCCCTCCCCCCCTTTCTTTGGACCCTTTTGCAGCCAACCCCTGCTCCCCACTTCCAGCTCCTGGTGACCACTGACCTGCCCTCTGCCACTTGGTAGTATTCTGTTTCTGGCTCTGTCAGTGAGCTTCATCTTTCCCTGTTGCTGAGTGCTGTCTGTGGATAAGCACCATTCAGACCACTGTGACCGCAGCTGCCATGGACTTGATCACCTGTGTCTTTAACAGACACTGTTGTGATAGTCTGCTGGGTGCCATGCTTGGCATTAGGTGCCCACTTAACAAAGAATCACGGAGGTGGTAGGTGTTTGAATTCTGTATTTCTTAATTATTTCATAAGGTACCTGAAAGGTGAAACTGTCTTTTGACTCTCTGATAGTTTATTCCCAGGAGTGTCACTAAGAGGAAGGTCTCAGAAGGGCGTTCACGTTTGTTCCTCTTCTCTCCACAGGCCTCTTGAGGAGCCTAAAGTGATCTCTGCCTTCTCGGGAAAGCAGGCCGGGAAGCATGTGGTGCACATTGCGTGTGGGAGCACCTACAGCGCGGCCATCACTGCCGAGGGCGAGCTGTACACCTGGGGCCGGGGGAACTACGGCCGTCTGGGCCACGGTATGTCTGCTCTGAGTCAGCTGGAGCGTGCAGCATGAGGCTGCCTCTTTTGAGGGACTTGCAGTAACAGTAGTCCTATCTTTTTGAAGGCTCCAGTGAAGATGAGGCCATTCCGATGCTGGTAGCTGGGCTCAAAGGGCTGAAGGTCATTGACGTGGCGTGTGGGAGTGGTGATGCTCAGACCCTGGCCGTGACGGAGAATGGTATGTGGGGCACCGCTGCCCTGGACAGGCTCTCAGGATGAGGAGGGCTGCTCTCCTAGAGGGAATGAGCTTTGGAGTCTTTCTGGTTTTTTTTTTTTTTGGCTGTGCCACACGGCTCGTGGGATCTTAGTTCCCCGACCAGGGGTTGAACCTGGGTCTCCTGCAGTGGAAGCTCAGAGGCCTAACCACTGGACCGCTAGGGAAGTCCCTGGAGTCTTTAAGTGATCTGCACCTCAGTGTCTTCAGGAGAGGTAGAGAAGTTATGGGACTTGTAACTTCCGTTACCCAGGGCCAGAGAGCTACCATCCTTCCTGCTTGGGCATTTTACTTTTTAACAAAGAAATGAAAATAAATAGAATAATTGGTGTGTTAAGTCGTTTCTGTTTATTATGATTATATTTCCTAATGTTCAGCCACCCTTGATTCCCTGTGGTAAATCCTGCTTAGTCTTTGTGTATTCACAGTATGATACTTGTTTTTAATTTCAGTTTTATATTTGTGTTCATTAGTGAGATTGTACTCATTTGATACTTTTTGAGGATATATTTATCAAGTTTGATGTTGATTTTTTTTTTCCCCCCACCCCGCACTGCACGGTTTGTGGAATTTTAGTTCCCCGACCAGGGATTGAACCCTGGCCCTCAGCAGTGAGAGGGTGGAGTCCTAACCGCTGGACTGCCAGGAATTCCTGATGTTGATTTCTTTTTTTATAAATTTATTTATTTTATTTATATTTATTTTTGGCTGCATTGGGTCTTTGTTGCTGCGCGCAGGCTTTCTCTAGTTGCGCCGCGTGGTCGTCTCATTGCGGTGGCTGCTCTTGTTGCGGAGCACAGGCTCTAGGCACACGGGCTTCAGTAGTTGTGGCTCGCGGGCTCAGTACTTGTGGCTTGCGGGCTCTAGAGCGCAGGCTCAGTAGTTGTGGTACACGGGCTTAGTTGCTCCACAGCATGTGGGATCTTCCCGCTTTCTCTAGTTGCGCCGCGTGGTCGTCTCATTGCGGTGGCTTCTCTTGTTGCGGAGCACAGGCTCTAGGCACACGGGCTTCAGTAGTTGTGGCTCGCGGGCTCAGTACTTGTGGCTTGCGGGCTCTAGAGCGCAGGCTCAGTAGTTGTGGTACACGGGCTTAGTTGCTCCACAGCATGTGGGATCTTCCCGGACCAGGGATCAAACCCGCGTCCCCTGCACTGGCAGGAGGATTCTTAACCACTGTGCCACCAGGGAAGCCCTCGATGTTGATTTTTTAAACTGTATTTGTCTTTCAGTATTGTGGGGGTCTGTCCTTTGAATCGTGGGGTCTGTCAGGATTAGCTGGGAGCCTCTCAGCCTTGCTCTCCTACAGAGAGCAACTTTATTTTATCCCTTTATGTAATATTTAATTAAATTACACTAACAACTGTTATTGGGAATAAATACAATCGTACGTTTGGCTTGTGGTCAACACAAGAGTGGTGTGCAGTGGGCCATGGGCCCAGTTGCTGTGTTTTATGGAAGCAGTGGAGCTTTTGCTCTGAGTTTAATAATTAGTGGAAGCAGTATCATTGAGCCCAAACTAGCAAGGGTTAGGATTTTATTATTCATTCAGTTAAAACAAGAAGAAAACTCAGCTTTCCATTTCTTAACTGCTTTTCTATCAACCTGAAGTAGAAACTAGATTTCATTTGGCCAGTAACCACCTGTGCAGTGTCAGCTATATACATTAGTGGTCTAGATTTTTGTGTGTTATTGGCTATATTGATTATTTGCAGACATTTAGAAGTTTTATTTAGATGTACAGTTATTTTTACTCAAATAACTTGTATTTTTTAGGTCAGGTGTGGTCTTGGGGAGATGGTGACTATGGGAAATTGGGCAGAGGTGGTAGTGACGGCTGCAAAACACCAAAGCTGATTGAGAAGCTTCAAGACTTGGATGTTGTCAAAGTCCGATGTGGAAGTCAGTTTTCTGTTGCCTTGACAAAAGATGGCCAGGTTTATTCATGGGGAAAAGGTGACAACCAGAGACTTGGGCATGGAACAGAGGAACATGTTCGTTATCCCAAACTCTTGGAAGGATTGCAAGGTGAGTGCAAAATGTGTAAACGTTTAAAACCATTTGAGGCAGTTGTCTTTAGTAATCTCTTAAAGTTTGCAGGTATTTTTCTTTACCTGACATCTGTGAATGACCCATCATTAGAAGCTTTTATCCACATTTTGATAGGTATAGATAATAAGTGGAAAGTGGTTTGTCTGTATTAAAAAGTGACCTAGAATTATTTTCATCAAATTTAATTTGAAACTGTTAAATTTTACGGGTGTTGGAGAGTTCTTTTTTTTGTTTGTTTGTTTTTTCTTTTTTATTGGAGAGTTCTTTTTTGTGGCAAGTACCCATTCATTACTCATTCAGCTGGCCTCAGTGAGATTAACTTCCATTTGGTGAGGTCGTCTGCTTGCTATGGATATGCATGGTGTTATGGGAGCAAAGAGGGAGATGGGGTTGGGTCAGCCTGGAGTGGTCTTATTTGAACTTACCCTTGATGGATGAATCTTCTTGTTTGGTTTCAAGGGTGTCCAGCATGCATTCTCAGCAGCTGGGAGGAATGGGAGCCAAGGCATGTAGGTGAGCTTTACAGGTGCCTTCTGAAGTATGGGAGAGCTTGGTGATAAGTGTACCAGGTGGGGCCGTAGTGCTTTATCTCTACACTACACGGGGTGGGCAGGCTATTTTTAAATGGGCCAGACTCTATGTATAATTTTAGGTTTGAGGGCCTCGTGCTGTCTCTCCTAACTACTCAGTCCTGCTGTTGTCGCCCCAAAGCAGCCATAGACAATATGAAAACAAATGCGCTGTGTTCCAATACACCTTTATTCACAGAAACG
Organism: Physeter macrocephalus; assembly: GCF_002837175.3. NCBI lineage: Eukaryota > Metazoa > Chordata > Mammalia > Artiodactyla > Physeteridae > Physeter > Physeter macrocephalus. Next base: position 39,033,294 of record NC_041215.1, on the reverse strand, counting down.
GGCCTTGGGCTGCATTTGACACAAGGGATGAAGTTTGTTGGATTGCTGCGCTGGATTCTCCTTTATGTTTTTGCTTTTTTGTCAAGGGAGTTTGGAAGTGAGCCTTTTAATTGGGACTTGCCAGTTCCTTTCCCCAGCATTTTTATTTTAAAGCATGTTAACACTTTGGTGATTAGAAGTTTTGTGTGCTCATCTGGTGTTCATTATTTTCTAAGCGTCTGAGATAAGTTATAGAGTAATACAATTGTTTATTATGGAGCTGTATTTGAATTTTATTTGCCTTCTTGTTTATATTCCTTTCATTTAGTAGAGGAAATTGACTTCCTCAGCAACATTAATTAGCTACAGAGATAGCGTGCTATGATAGTATTTAAGTGACTGTTGATACGTACAGTCATTTGGTAGTTCTTAAAATAGACTCTTTGGATAGAATTGTTTCTCTTACTGTAGTAGAGTTCTTTCAGCTGAATTATTTTTTATGTTTTGACATGTCTGAAAACACCCCTGTGTTGGTCATGTTAGATTCACTAATAAGCAAAAATACAGTACTTTGCTAACACTATTTAAATAGAAAAAATATATTTTACACTTACATCATTTAACTTTGGAGAGAAATAGATCTTGTTTTAGAAAACTTTCTCACTGAAGAGTGTATTTTGACGTTCACAAAGATAAAACATGCCTTAACAAATTTTAAAGAAGAGAAATCAAACAATGTCTCCTCTCAGACCACAAAGGAATTGACTAGAAATCAATTACAGAAAATTAGCTGGAAAATCCCAAAATACATAGAGATAAAACAGTATACTTCCAAATAACACTTAGGTCAAAGAAGAAATCACAAGAGAAATTTTAAAATATTTTGAACTAAATGAAAATGGAAATACAACTTTTCAAGATTTGTGGGATGCAGTGAAAGCTTAGATGGAAATTTATGACATCGAATGTATATATTAGAAAAGAAGAAAGATCTAAAATCAGTAATCTTTCTGTACAGCAAAGGAAGCCATCAGAGAAATGAAAAGGCAACCTATGAAATGGGAGGAAATATTTGTAGGTCGTATATTTGATAAGGAGTTAATATCCAAAATATATAAAGAACTCGTACAACTCAACAGCAAAAAAACCCAAATGATCTGATTAAAAAATGCGCAGAGGATCTGAATAGTCATTTTTAACAAGGAAGACATAAAGATGGCCAGCACGTACATGAAAAGATGTTCAGCATCACTGATCATCAGTGAAATACATTTAAAAACAGTGAGATATCACCTCATACCTCTTAGAATGTCTGTTATCAAAAAGACAAGAAATAACAAGAGTTGGCAAGGATGTAGAGAAAAGGGAACCTTTGTTCACTGTTGGTGGGACTGTAAATTGGTGGAGCCACTCTGGAAGACAGTATGGAGGTTCCTCAAAAAATAAAAATAGAAATACCATGTGATCCAGCCATTCCAATTCTGGGTATCAAAAATATCTGCATCCCCTTGTTCATTGCAGCATTATTCACAATAGCTGAGACATGGATACAACCAAAGTGTCCATTGATGGGTGGCATATAAAGAAAATGCATACACACACACACTCAGACACTATGAAAAGCTGGTTCAGTGTTAAAAAAAATCAGTTAATGTAATCCATCAAATTGACAGATGAAAGAAGAAAAATCACATGATCATATCAATAGGTGCAGACAAAACTTTTGGTAAAATCCAGCACCCATTCATGATTAAAAATAACTTTCAGTAAACTAGGAATAAAGGAGACTTCCTCAACTTGATAAAGACAATCTATAAAATTCCTACAGATAACGTCATACTTAATGGTGAGAAACTCAAAGCCTTTCCACTAAGATCAGATACAAAGAAAAGATGTCCCGTCTCACCATTCCTTTTCAAAATTATACTGGAAGTTTTAGCTAATGCAGTAAGACAAGAAAAGCTATACAGATTGAGAAGGAAGAAATAAAACTGTCTTTGTTCACAAATGACATGATTGTTGATGTGGAAAATTTGAAAGAATTGACCCAAAAACCCTCCTGGAACTAACAAGGTTGCAAGATGGTTGCAAGATGGTTAATATGCCAAAGTTAATTGTTTTCTTATATACAAGCAGCAAACAAATGGAATTGAAATTAAATACACAGTACCATTTGTATTAGCATCCAAAGAATGAAATACATAGGTATAAGTCTAACAAAATATTTGTGAGATCTATGTAAGGAAAACTACAAAACTGATGAGTGAAATCAAAGAAGAACTTTATAAATGGAAAGATATTCTATGTTCATTGATAGGAATACTGAATATTGCCAAGATGTAAGTTCTTTCCAACTTGATCAATAGATTCAGTGCAATCCCAATCAAAATCCCAGCAATTTTTTTTATGGATATAAAAAAACTGAGTCTAAAGTTTGTGTGGGGAGGTGAAAGACCCAGAATAGATAAAGGAGAAGAATGAGTGGGAAGACTGATACTGCCCAACTTCAAGACTTAACTGTAAATCTACAGTGATCAGGACAGTATGGTATTGGCTACAGTATGAACTAATAGATCATTGGAACAGAAGAGAGAGCTCCGAAATAGATCCACATAAATGTACTTAACTGATCTTTGACCAGAGGAGCAAGGGCAATACAATGGAGCAAAGATCGTCATTTCAACAAATGATGTTGGAACAACTGGACAGCCATGTGTAAAAAAATGAATAATTAATAATGGGAGGCTAAACATCTGTTGGGGTAGGGAGTATATGGGAAATCTCTGCCTTCTCCTCAGTTTTACTGTGAACCTAAAACTGCTCTAAAAACATAAGAGTCTTTTTAAAAAAGAGTGCACTTTATATGGTTATACATTGGGACAGGAGAATATGATCTAGTAGTTAATTAAAAATACACTTGTCTTTTTCTGAATGAAAATCTGAATAAGAATGAGAAAAATGAACAGATACTTTTCATACCCTAGCATTATTTTATTTGCAGGCTGTAGGGCTTAATAAATTGTAGCTAGTAAAACACAACAGGGGTTTTAGTAATGTACACAAGGCAGATGAATTGTGAATAATATTAAAGCAATGAATTATCCTTTAGAAGTTGACATTAAATGCCTTTCGACCTGAGTGGCCTAAAGTAAATATCTTTATTGCAACAGAAGTCATAGGCCTGAACCTGTATCTGCATCCCTCTTTCTTCCCAGGGAAGAAGGTGATTGATGTAGCTGCAGGCTCCACCCACTGCCTGGCCCTGACTGAGGACAGTGAGGTCCACAGCTGGGGGAGCAATGACCAGTGCCAGCACTTTGACACCTTGCGTGTGACCAAGCCAGAACCTGCTGCGCTGCCAGGACTGGATACCAAACACATAGTTGGGATTGCCTGCGGACCTGCCCAGGTACTGAGTAGATGGCTTGGTATTTTGTAGAATTTTGGTTTCCCAGCATTCATTGCTAGTATGTAGAAGTAACATTGACTTGTGTGTTTAATCCTTATATCCTGTAGTTGTACTAAACTCATTTATTAGTTCTACGAGCTTTGCTGTGATTCCTTGGGGTTTTCTTCAGAAATAGTTCTGTTGTCTGTACATAGAGACAGTTTTATTTTACAATACGTATGCCTTTTCTTTCTTTTCCTTGCCTTGTTGCACTGGCCAGGACTTCCAATATGATGTTGAGTAAGAGTAGGGAGGGGGTGCATCCTTGCCTTGTTCCTGATTGTAGGGGGAAGGCATTCAATCTCTCACCATTAACTGTGATGTTAGTTGAGTAAGAGTAGGGAGGGGGTGCATCCTTGCCGTGTTCCTGATTGTAGGGGGAAGGCATTCAAGCTTTCACCATTAACTGTGATGTTAGCTGTATGTTTTTTTGTTTGTTTTTGGTAGATACCTTATTAAGGACGTTTCCTTTAACTCCTACTTTTTTCAAGTTTTTCCTTTTTTTAAATCCTGAGTGATGTTAAACTTTGTCAGATGCTTTTTTTCTTCTCCCGTGATATGATCACGTTTTCCTTCTTTAGTCTGTTTATATAGTGGAATACATTGACTGATTTTCAAATATTGACCAAACCTTGTGTTTTTGAGATAATCCCCACCTGGTCATGGTGTATTATTCTTTTTTTATATTGTGGGGTTTGATTTGCTAATACATTGTTGAGGATTTTTCTGTCAGAACTCTTCAGAGATACTAGTTTGTGGGTTTTTTTAGTGCTTTCTTGTCTGATTTTTTTTTTTTTTTTTTTTTTTTTGCGGTACATGGGCCTCTCACTGCTGTGGCCTCTCCCGTTGTGGAGCACAGGCTCCGGACGTGCAGGCTCAGCAGCCATGGCTCACAGGCCTAGCCGCTCCAC
>NC_041215.1:39019088-39028902 GCF_002837175.3 Physeter macrocephalus | reverse complement strand
GAACCCATGTCCCCTGCATCGGCAGGCGGACTCTCAACCACTGCGCCACCAGGGCAGCCCTGTCTGACTTTTTATCCGGGTAAAGCTGGCCTCATAAAAAGTGTTGGCAAGTGTTCCATCCTCTTCTGTTTTCTGGAATGAGTTGTGTAGAATTAGTGTCATTTCTTCTTTAAATGTTTTTCTATGAATCCATGGGAACCTGGGGATTTCTTTCTCAAAAGATTTTTAACCACAAATTCAGTTTCTTTAATATAGAATTATTCAGAGTGTTTCCTCTTGGGTGAGTGTTCCTGGTTTGTGGCACTCAAGGTATTGTTCCATTTCATCTAAGTTACCCAGTTTTTATGTATAAAGTTTTCCTTATTAGTGTTCTCTTATTGACCTTTTGAAGTCCTTGGGTCTGCAGTGATATCGCTTCTTTCATTCCTGATATGGGTAATTTGCGTCTTTTCTCTTTGCCAGTTTTGCTAGATGCTTATCCATTTTGTTGCTCTTTTCAAAGAACTAGCTTTTAGTTTCATTAATTTTCCCCTTGTTCTTTTGCTTTCAATTTCATTGGTTTCTCCTCTTGTCCCTTTTTTCACTCTTCAGCTTGCTTTGGCATCACTTTACTCTTTTCTTAGTTTCTTCAGAAGGAAGCTTAGGTTGTTGACTTTAGACATTTCTTCTTTTGTAATAGATAAGTGCTTGATACTATAAATTTTCCTCTAAGCAGTGCTTTAATTGCAGCCACAGGTCTTGATTATTTTCATTTTTGTTCAGTTCAAAATATTTTCTGATTTCTTTTGTGGATTGCTCTTTGACCTATGGATTAACTGTGTTGTTTAGTTTCAAAGTGTTTGGAGATCATTCTGTTATCTTTCTGTTACTGGTTTCTAGTTTAATTCCATTGTGGTTAGAGAATAAACTCTATATGATTTCAATTCTTATAGATTTGAGGTTTGTTTTATATCTCAGAATAAGGTTTGTTTTATATCTCAGGATGTGTTGTCTTAGTGAATGTTCTGCATGTGTGCTTAAAAAGAGTATTTTACTGTTGATATATTTTGCCATTATTGGGTGAAGTGTTCTATAAATGTCAATTAGATCTAGTTCATTGATGGTATTATTCAGTTTTTCTAGATCCTTGCTGATTTTCTGTCTGTTCTGTCTTCTTTTGGGGAGGGTGGTGTTGGTATCTCCAAGAATAATTGTGGATTTGTTGATTTCTCTTTTTGGTTCTGTCAGTTTTTTTTTTTAATGCTTTTGATCATTAAAAAAATTATGGTAAAACATACAGTGACGTTAAGTATATTTACAGCGTTGTGTTACCATCACTACTATCTCCAGAACCTTTTCATCATCTCAAACAGAAACTGTACCCATTAAACAGTAACTCTCCATTTCTCCTCCCCTAGCCCCTGGTGACCTGAAATTTACTTTCTGTCTCTATGAATTTGTCTATTCAGGGTATCTCATATAAGTGGAATCACATAATATTTAACCAATTGTGTCTGGCTTATTTCACTTAGCATAATATTTTCAACATTGATTCATGTTGTAGCATGTATCAGAATTTTTTTTTTAAGGCTTAATAATAAAAATATGTAACTCCCACATTTTGTTCATCCATTCCTCCTTCATTGGACACGTGGGTTGTTTATCTCTTGGCTATTGTGAATAATGCAGCTATGACTATTAGTGTAGAAATATCTGTTTGAGTCCCTGCTTTCGTTTTTTTTCAGTATATATCTAGGAGTGGAATTGCTGGATCATTATGGTAACTCTGTTTAAATCTTTGTGGAACTGTCTTACTGTTTTTTCACAACAGCTGCATGATTTTTACATTCCCACCAGATACACACAAGGGTTTCAATTTTTACACATCCTTGTCAACACTGGTTATTTCCCTTTTTCTTGTTTTTTTTTAAGGCCATCCCAGTGGGTATGAAGTGGTATCACATTGTGGTTTTGATTTGCACTTCCCAAATGGGAAAGGTGTTGAGTATCTTTTCATGTGCTTGTTGACCATTTGTATGTCTTTTTTGGAGAAATGTATTCAAGTTCTTTGCCCATTTTTGAATTAGACTTTTTTTTTGAGTTGTAACAGTTCTTGTTATATTGTGGGTTTTAATCCCTTATCAGGTATATGATTTACAACTGTTTTTTCCCCATTCTGTGGTTTTCTTTTTATTCTGTTGATAGTGTTCTTTTATGCACAAAAGTTTTAGTTTTTCTTCTGTTGTCTGTGCTTTTGGTGTCATATATATCTGAGAAATCCATGGTCATGTAGATTTTCCAGTCTTTTTTTCTAACAGCTTCATAGTTTTAGGTCTAATATTTAGGTCTCTGATCCATTTTGACTTTATTGTCATATATGGTGTAAGATATAAAGATCAAATAGATTCTTCTGTAGTTTTCCCAGCACCTTTTATAGAAAACATTGTTCTTTCCCTATTTAATGGTCTTGGCACTTGTCGAAATCATTTGATCATATAGGCAAGGGTTTATTTATGGACTCTCTGTTCTATTTCGTTGGTCTGTAAGTGTGTCTTTATGTCAGACCCACACCGTTTTGATTACTGTAGCTTTGTAGTGAGTTTTGAATTAGGAATTGAGTCTTTTTCCAACTTCGTTATTCCTTTTCAATATTCCTTTGGTTATTTGGGGTACCTTGAGATTCCACATGAATTTTAGGATGGATTTATCAATTTTTGTCTTACGTATTTTGAAACTCTTTTGTTTGATGCATACGCATTTTGGATTGTTTGGTTGTCTTGGTGAATTGACCCTTTAATTGTTGTTCAGTGTCCCCACTTTATCCCTGCTTTTGCTTGCTCTGAAGTCTCTTTTGTCTGATTTTAATGTAGGTACTCCAGTTTTATTTTCATTTAATTAGTGTTTATGAGTACTATAACTTTTCCATCCTTGTATTTGAAAAAGATTTAAGAAGTCTATATTTTAGTCCCTTTGCCTTTCCATTAAAATTTAGAATAACCTTGTCTACATTTGCAAAAATATCTTGCTTAGATTTTGGTAGGGATTGTGTTCAACCTGTTATCAGTTTGTGGAGAATTGACATTTTTGCTACATTGAGTCTTCTATTAAAATGTTATGTCTAAACATTTATTTACATCTTCTTGATTTCATTTATCAGTGTTTTCAGCATACAAGTCCTGTCTTGTTAAATTTATATCTTTAACTTTTAACCCACCTGTCTCATTATCTGTATAGTGAACTTCTTGGATGCTATGTATAGTTGCATTTTTTTTTTTTATCCTTGTCAATCTGTCTTTTAATTGGTGTATTTAGATCATTTACATTTACTGTAGTTGACATGTATAGATAAAGGTCTTCCATTTTATTGTTTGGCTTTTGTCTGTTTTCTATTATTTGTTCCTCTATTTTGCTTCTTTTGTTTTTTGGGGGGGATAAATGAACATTTAGTATTTCATTTACCTTTATTTATTTTGAATTTGACTATTTCTTTTTATAGGTTTTTATTTTTGTGGTTGCTCTAGGAATTACTGTATACTACATAACTCTTTGCAGGCTTCTTAGAATCAGTATTTTACTACTTTAATTGGAATGTAGAAACCTGTTGTTTAATTTCTAAGTGCTTGGAGATTTTTCCAGTTATTTACATCTGATTTATTCTTATTGATTTCTAGTTTCTGTTCTTGGTTTTCAGCTTAATTTTATTATGTTAGAGATCATACTCTATATGATTTCAGTTCTTTTAAATAGTTAAAATTATTTTATGTCTTAAATATGGTTTATCATGGTGAATGTTCCTTGCATCCTTGAAAATTATGTGCATTTTGCTCTTTGGGTGAAGTGTTTTTATAAGTGTCATTTTTATCTCGTTCATTGATGGTTTTGTTCATTTCTTTTAAATCCTTACTAATTTTCTGTCTACTTGTTCTGTCTGTTGTTAGGAGGGTAGTTTTGATATCTTAAACTACATTTGTGGATTTATCTGTTACTCTTTCATTTCTCTCAGATTTTACTTTCATGTGTTTTATGGTTCTGTTGTTAGGGGCATATACACTTCATTATTGTTCTGTCTTTGTGAATTGAGCCTTTTATCATTACATAGTGTCCCTCTTTAGCCCTGGTAATTTCCTTCCTCTTAAGTCTACTTTGTCTGATATTAATAAGCCACTTTCCATCCCTTTACTAAGCCACTTTTATCTTTATATTTAAGGTAGATTTCTTGTAGATACTGTATAGTTAGGTTCTGTTTTCCTACATCCTGATGATCTCTGTTTATGTTCAGACCCATTTAAATTTAATGTCTACCATTGTTTATTTGTTTTTTGTTTGCTCTCACCTTTTTGTTTCTTTATTGTTTCCTGATTTTTTTGGTTTAGTTGAATAGGTTTTATTGTTTAATTTTAGCTTATTGAGTTGCTTAATTTTGGTAGTGAAAAGATTTCTGAAAAACTTTTTACCTATTTATTTGTGGCAAATGAGATGGGGTAGTGAAATGAGAGAAAATTGGAAACTGTTAGCATGTGAGTTAGATAACTGAAGGTGCTTGTGCATTTGGGACAATCAGAGGGATGAATGAGTAGTAACTTAGGACATCTTCGTCATTCATAATGGTGAATCTCTCATGTGGAACAGGCTGATCGGTGAATGTGTAGATTCATTTTAGGTTCTTGTGTTTTTTCCATAGAGTTTTGCTTGGTCATCTTGTTCTGAGTGGTCCATTGGCCTCCGTGTCCCTTTTGTGGTGGACATCTGCTCAATGACTTTTGAGCAGTTAGACCTCCTACTACGGCAAGTGAGTGAGGGGATGGATGGCACTGCTGACTGGCCCCCACCCCAAGAGAAAGAGTGTATGGCTGTGGCAACACTGAATCTTCTACGACTTCAGGTATTAATGATTTTCTTTCCTTTCCCTCATTTTATAAGTGTCTTACGCGTTTGTAATGATGTTTATGCATATTAAAGGGCATGGGGTTTAGCCTGTTGAATGAACTGCTAATGAAAATTTTAAAGTGTTTTAAAGTCAGATTATGATGGAGTGTAATGTCTATGAGGCTTAAAAAAATTCAGTCTAGTTATTTTGCGCTTACCCTGGAAGTCAGTCTCTGCATGCAGGTAAGAGCGTATATGGACTGTGTTATTACTGCTAAATTCAGCTTGTTGGCATTCATCAGGGAGTCAGTCTTGAATTTCCTGTTGCTGTGTGTGGAGAGGTGACTGGGTGAGATGGTAGGTGACTGGGAGATCAGCTGGAGGTGGTCGTCAGCCTCTCCTCTGGACTGAGAGGGGAGCCCCATTCAGGAAGCTCTGCGTCCTCCACGAGTACCTCCACTTCCTCAGGGGGAAGGTTAAGTTTAAATGTCAGAAGAAGAAAAGCTACAAAAATTTTTTTTTCCTTTTTTTTTTTTTTTTTTTTTTTAAGTAGAACTGTAGCTAAAATCTTTGATCATCGTGTTTTTCTTTGTCATAAAACCCTGTGACTTAATGTTAAGAGAACAGTTTTTCTCACCAAAGTAATTTTCCCCCTTTATAATGTGAGGGTTTCTGTGTGACCCATCATGTACCCCTTCTGTTCCTACCCCTTTTTTGTCTTGCCTTCCAGAAAGCACAGAACTGAATGTAATGTTTAGTTGCAAAATGGAATTAGCAGAAGTTTGGAGAGTACCTCCCTTCCCTAGAAGTCTTCTGTAGGAGCTCATTTAGCAGGACATCTGTAGTGTAGTATCCTAGTCATGGATTCGCCCAGTTTTTTGTTGCTTCCCATGGTCTCGTAGTGACATTGCTGCTCTGGTCAGTGCTGTGGAGAAAGACCTTGTTCATGTCCTAGGCTCTATTTCATTTGGTCCATATTTGCCTCATACCATCTGTTTTTCCACTGCTTTGTTCTGTCTGTTGAGGTCTTTGTTTTAGTTGTGTCTTTTAAAAAATTGACTCATAAAGCTCAGTTCTTAAAAAGAATACAATTTGAGAGTCTTTATTCACTATGTGGATTTAATCTTTTACAATTATTGTGATTACTAATGTATTTGAATTCAGTCTTGGCGTATGTTTGTTCATTTTATTATCTTTTGAACAAATTTCTAAAAATTTTTTTTCCTTTCAAATCCCTTTAATTGTTCCTAAGTTATGAAGTTTTGATTTTTGGACATTAATCATGTTACAAAAAAATTTTAAATATTTGTTAATTCCACAGAATGTTAAGTTAATCAGTACTTTTCTTCCTGAAAAATACAGGGGTTATAGGATGCATTAAACCTAAACTCCCCTTTCCATCTTCAGTATTTGAATTGTTCAACAGTCTGTTGTTGCATTGACTCCAAGGCACACTGTTTTTTTGTGTGTGCTGCTAAAAGAAAAACGCTCCAAATTGCAATGTGTAAGATACATTCTGATTTTAGAGTTGTTAAGATGTGAAAGAAAATACCTCTTAAGATTGGTGAAATATAGTAATTATTTTTAAACTTTCCTTCAATTATTATCATAATCATTTTTTAAGAGGACATACTCAGATATATAGTCCTTTTTTTTTTTCTTTTTTTTTTTTTTTTTAAAACCAATTTGTTTTGTCATTGTTACTTACATCACCTCCCTCCTGGGTACCTCCTTCAGTAAATTTCTTCCTTAAGGTCTGTGAGTTACAACCTCTGAAAACTTTGTTCCCTTTAACACCTCTTAAGATAATTTAATGGGGCTTAGCTCTTTAGGTTATATGTAATTTTATAAGCACTTTGAAGAAAGCACTTTGAAGATGTTGTGCTGTCTTTTGACCTTTATTTTTGCCAATGAGAAATCTTATATTAGTGCAATTGTTGTTTCTTTGTAGCTTATTTGTTTTTCTCTTTGGTAGCCTTTTAGATTTTTGTCTTTGTTTTATAATTTTAATACATTATGTCTAGGTCAGGATTTATTCTTGTATATATAATTTGAGATTATGATTCTCGTTCAGTCTGAGATAACTTATCTTTAAGTTTTGAAAAATCTTCACTGTTTACCATTGAAATTGCTCTCCTTTTTTTCTACCTTTCCCCTTGGAAAAGTCCTACTAAATGCATGTTGAACTTTCTCATTTTATTTTCCCAAGTATCACAACTTCTTTGATATTTTAAAATCTGTTTATCCTTTTTAATGCTCACTTTTTAATCTTTCTGTTCTGCTTTCTGGGTGGTTTACTCAGCACTCTCTTTCAATTCACGAATCATTTAGCTGGATGTTCCATATTGTTGAATTGTCTGTTTATTTAAAAAATTTATGTGATCACTGCTTTACACATATTGATTGAATCATCAGATCCCTATGCCAGCCCTCCAGGAGGTGGGACCCTCCATCTGTATTGAACAGCTGCGGAGGCACGAAGTGCAGGAATGTTGCCCAGGTTGGGTACCCAGTACACAAAGGTTTAGGGCTGGAACCTGGGGCCCAGGCTCTTCACTCCTCCGCCTTGAGGTGTTTATTCCTGTAGCTGTTTTTTTCATTTTCTGAATTTATATTTTTGGTGTTTTCCAAGGCTCTCATTTGCTTCATTATATTCTTGTCTTCCGGCTTCTGTTCCTTCCTTGATCTCTAAGAACATTTACTTATTTTATGGATTCGTTCCAATTTCTTAAATTGCTAAAATCTGTTGGGACATGCGTTTTGCCTCTTACCCTGTCTGTGACACTTCTGTGTGGTGAGCTAGTATGGCTTGTCCTTTTTGACTACGAGGCCACCCTTAGGGGAGGGTTTGTGGAGTGTCCCTTTGCCCTTGGCTGTGGAGATGTCCTCAGAGGGCAGTTTTGTACTTGTGTCTGTGACGTTCCATTGAGTTCCTCGGGCTCTCGATGAGTTTTGGTGTTCAGTTCTTGACGTGTGCTATCCATACCTAGATGGTTGGTATAAATTTGATTTCACATCTGCTCATAGGGCGGGCCGGGTCTCTGATTCACTGTGGGGGTCTCTTTGTGCCCAAAGCCTTGTGTGGGTAGTATGTTGCCCTCAGCCCCTGGCTGGCTGACAGGAAGCTCAGGTTCAGTGGGCCGTCCTGAGCATTTTGTGTCTCAGAAGGCTGTGATCTGCTCTCTGAGCCCAGAACCCCTTGGCTCCTGCTGTGTGTGTCTGTGTGTCTCAAGAGCCAAACCAGAACTTTCCCTTGTATACTTTTCCTGTATACCCTCAGCTTGGCTGTCTACTCTTTTAATAGTTTTTGGTTATATTATATTCACTAATTCTGTGTTTGGTGGGGGTGCTTGGGGGTGGGGTAGAGGTTGCTGTTTCCACAGGATTCAGCCTCTTTGTTGATCTTGAGCTTTTCCACATACATACTTAGAGTTGGATTTAAAAAATTCCTTTTATAGAATCCCTTACCATGGATTCTCAACTCCTATAGGTGAAAAATTCTTAGTATGGTTAAAAAAAATACCTGTACTGGAAGTTTTACTTTTATTACTTGAGTAAAACGCAATTTGAGGTAGTATTTCTTCTTTAATAAGATTTGGACAGCGTTTGTTTGTAGGGCTTCTAAGTGAAAATTGTTTTTCTCCTTTCAGTTGCATGCTGCCATCAGTCACCAGGTTGACCCAGAATTCCTTGGTTTAGGTCTGGGCAGCGTCCTCCTCAACAGCCTGAAGCAGACGGTGGTGGCCCTGGCCAGCAGTGCAGGCGTGTTGAGTACTGTGCAGGCGGCCGCCCAGGCTGTGTTGCAGAGTGGGTGGTCAGTGCTGCTGCCCACTGCGGAGGAGCGGGCCCGGGCACTTTCTGCTCTCCTGCCCTGTGCAGGTGGGCTGGGGCTAGGAGCAGGGGTCGGGTGGGGTTGGCCCAGGAGGGGGTGCCAGGAGGGGATGGTGCTTGCCTCACATTGGGAAAAACACTTTACCTTTTCCAGTTTCAGGCAATGAAGTTAACGTAAGTCCAGGTCGTCGATTCATGATTGATCTTCTTGTGGGCAGCTTGATGGCTGATGGAGGCTTAGAATCAGCCTTAAATGCAGCCATTACTGCAGAAATCCAGGTATGGTCCTAGGAATGTGTGTGTGTGTGTGTGTGTGTGTGTGTGTGTGTGTGCGTGTGCGTGTGTTTGTGTGTGCGTGCGTGCGTGCATGCACTGATGGAGGTGATTTTCCTCCCCAGTGAGCTGAGACTGAAACTTTGCCAGAATTATTTTTAAAAAAACTTTGAAACAAAACTTTTAGTAACATCCAAATATTTCTGTAATTAAAATTCTTTTACTAGTTTAATAAAATATTGAGTTATTATTAAGTATGATAAAATGTACCCACTTTAAATGTCTATTTAAATGAATTTGACAGGTCCCCCAATCATAATAAAAATCACTTCCGTCACCCCAGAAAGTGCCTTTGTGCCCCTTTGCATTTGAAGTTAGGACATTTTCTTGCCTCCCCCAGATGATGTTAATTTTGCCAGTTTTGATTGTCACATAACTGGAATCATACAGTATATACTTATTTGTGTCAGCTTTATGTTGCCTTGATAATGATTTTCAGATTCACCTGTGTTGGATGTAGTGTTATGTTGTTTTTTTGTCTTTTTTTTTTTTTTTTTTAAACTAAAAAACTATTTATTTCTTTTCATATTAGATTTTTTTTTAATTGGGATATAGTTGTTTTACAATGTTGTGTTAGTTTCTACTGTACAGCAAAGTGGAGTTCCCTGTGATATACAGCAGGTTCTCATTAGTTATCTATTTTATACATATTAGTATATATATGTCAACCCCAATCTCCCAATTCATCCCACCACCACCCCCCGCCCCCCTGCCTTCCCCCCTTGGTGTCCATACGTTTGTTCTCTACATCTGTGTCTCTATTTCTGCCTTGCAAACCAGTTCATCTGTACTATTTTTCTAGATT
>NC_041215.1:39016311-39018933 GCF_002837175.3 Physeter macrocephalus | reverse complement strand
TAATTAGTGATGTTGAGCAGCTTTTCATGTGCTTCTTGGCCATCTGTATGTCTTCTTTGGAGAAATGTCTATTTAGGTCTTTTGCCCATTTTTGGATTGGGTTGTTTGTGTTTTTGATATTGAGCTGCATGAGCTGTTTGTATATTTTGGAGATTAATCCTTTGTCAGTTGATTTGTTTGCAAATATTTTCTCCCATTCTGAGGGTTGTCTTTCATCTCGTTTATAGTTTCCTTTGCTGTGCAAAAGCTTTTAAGTTTCATTAGGTCACATTTGTTTACTTTTGTTTTAATTCCATTACTCTAGGAGGTGGGTCAAAAATATCTTGCTGTGTTTATGTCAAAGAGTGTTCTTCCTATGTTTTCCTCTAAGAGTTTTATCGTGTCTGGTCTCACATTTAGGTCGTTAATCCATTTTGAGTTTATTTTTGTGTATGGTGGTAGGGAGTGTTCTAATTTCATTCTTTTACATGTAGCTGTCCAGTTTTCCCAGCACCACTTATTGAAGAGACTGTCTTTTCTCCATTTTATATTCTTACCTCCTTTGTCATAGCTTAGTTGACCATAGGTGCGTGGGTTTATCTCTCGGCTTTCTATACTGTTCCATTGATCCGTATTTCTGTTTTTGTGCCAGTACCATATGGTCTTGATTACTGTAGCTTTGTAATATAGTCTTAAAGTCAGGGAGTCTGATTCCTCCAGCTCCATTTTTTTTTTTTTCTTCAGGATTGCTTTGGCTACTCGGGGTCTTTTGTATCTCAGTACCAATTTTAAGATACTTTGTTCTAGTTCTGTAAAAAATGCCACTGGTAATTTGATAGGGATTGCATTGAATCTGTAGATTGCTTTGGGTAGTATAGTCATTTTCACAATATTGATTCTTCTAATCCAAGAACATATCTCACCATCTGTTTGTGTCATCTTTGATTTCTTTCATCAGTGTCTCACAGTTTTCTGAGTACAGGTCTCTTACCTCCTTAGGTAAGTTTATTCCTAGGTATTTTATTCTTTTTGTTGCTATGGTGAATGGGATTGTTTCCTTAATTTGTCTTTATGATCTTTCGTTGTTAGTGTATAGGAATGCAAGAGATTTCCGTGCATTAATTTTGTATCCTGTAACTTCACCAAATTCAGTGATTAGCTCTAGCAGTTTTCTGGTGGCATCTTTAAATTTTCTATGTATAGTATCATGTCATCTGCAAACAGTGAGAGTTTTACATCTTCTTTTCCAATTTGTATTCCTTTTATTTCTTTTTCTTCTCTGATTGCTGTGGCTAGGATATCGAAAACTATGTTAAATAATAGTGGTGATAGTGGACATCCTTGTCTTATTCCTGATCTTAGAGGAAATGCTTTCAGTTTTTCACCATTGAGAATGATGTTTGCTGTGGGTTTGTTGTATATGGAAGTAGACGTATTATGTTGAGGTAGGTTCCCTCTATGCCCACTTTCTGGAGGGTTTTTATCATAAATGGGTGTTGAATTTTGTCAAAAGCGTTTTCTGCATCTATTGAGATGATTGTATATTTTTTATTCTTCAATTTGTTAATATGGTTTATCACATTGATTGATTTGCGTATGTTGAAGAATGCTTGCATCCCTTGGATAAATCCCACTTGATGATGGTGTATGATCCTTTTAATGTCTTGTAGGATTCTGTTTGCTAGTATTTTGTTGCGGATTTTTGCATTTATATTCATCAGTGATATTGGTCTGTAATTTTCTTTTTTTGTTGTATCTTTGTCTGGTTTTGGTATCAGGATGATGGTGGCCTCGTAGAATGAGTTTGGGAGTGTTCTTTCCTCTGCAATTTTTTGGAAGAGTTTGAGAAGGATGGGTGTTAGCTCTTCTCTAAATGTTTGATAGAATTCACCTGTGAAGCCATCTGGTCCTGGACTTGTGTTTGTTGGAAGATTTTTAGTCACAGTTTCAATTTCATTACTTGTGATTGGTCTGTTCATATTTTCTATTTCTCCTGGTTCAGTCTTGGAGGGTTATACTTTTCTAAGAATTTGTCCATTTCTTCCAGGTTGTTCATTTTATTGTCATACAGTTGCTTGTAGTAGTCTCTTACGATGCTTTGTATTACTGCAGTGTCTGTTGTAACGTCTCCTTTTTCATTTCTAATTTATTTATTTATTTTATTTATTTATTTTTGCGGTACGTGGGCCTCTCACTGTTGTGGCCTCTCCCGTTGCAGAGCACAGGCTCCAGACGCGCAGGCTCAGAGGCCATGGCTCACGGGCCCAGCCTCTCCGCGGCATGTGGGATCTTCCTGGACCGGGGCACGAACCCATGTCTCCTGCATCGTTAGGCAGACTCTCAACCACTGCGTCACCCGGGAAGCCCCTCATTTCTAATTTTATTGATTTGAGTCCTCCCTCTCTTTGTCTTGATGAGTCTGGCTAAAGGTTTATCACTTTTTAAAATCTTCTCAAAGAACCACCTTTTAGTTTTATTGATCTTTGCTGTTTTTTTCTTTGTTTCTATTTATTTCTGCTCTGATCTTTATGATTTCTTTCCTTCTGCTAACTTTGGGTTTTGTTCTTCTTTCTCTAGTTCCTTTAGGTGTAAGATTAGGTTGTTTATTTGAGATTTTTCTTGTTTCTTGAGATAGGCTTGTAT
>NC_041215.1:39013993-39014986 GCF_002837175.3 Physeter macrocephalus | reverse complement strand
TGGGATCTTCCTGGACCGGGGCACGAACCCGTGTCCCCTGTATCGGCAGGCGGATTCTCAACCACTGCGCCACCAGGGAAGCCCCGGTCTGTGTCTTTTGGTTGGAGCAGTTAATCCATTCACATTTAAGGCAGTTACTGATATGTATGTTCATATTACCATTTTCTTAATTGTTTTGGGTTTGTTTTTGTAGGTCCTTTTCTTCTCTTGTGTTTCCCACTTAGAGAAGTTCCTTTAGAATTTGTTGTAGAGCTGGTTTGGTGGTGCTGAATTCTCTTAGCTTTTGCTTGTCTGTAAAGCTTTTGATTTCTCTGTTAAATCTGAATGAGATCCTTGTTGGGTAGAGTAGTTTTGGTTGTAGCTTCTTCCCTTTCATCTCTTTAAATGTATTTTCCACTCCCTTCTGGCTTGCAGAGTTTCTGCTTAGAAACCAGCTGTTAAGCTTATGGGAGTTCCCTTGTATTTTATTTGTTGTTTTTCTGTTGTTGCTTTTAATAATTTTTCTTTGTCTTTTTAAAAAAATTATTTATTTTTGGCTGCGTTGGGTCTTCGTTGCTGTGCGCGGGCTTTCTCTAGTTGCGGCAAGCGGGGGCTACTCTTTATTGCGGTGCACAGGCTTCTCATTGTGGTGGCTTCTCTTGTTGCGGATCATGGGCTCTATGTGTGCAGGCTTCAGGAGTTGTGGCTTGTGGGCTCTGTAGTTGTGGCTTGCGGGCTCCAGAGCACAGGCTCAGTCGTTGTGGCGCACAGGCTTCCCCCGCTATTATCGTGTTACTGTCGATTTCCTCTCTTACAGCCTATAGTATTTGCCTTATGTATTGAGGTGCTCCTATGTCGGGTGCATATATGTTTATAATTACATTTTCTTCTTAGATTGATCCCTTGATCGTTATGTAGTACCCTTCCTTGTCTCTTGTAACATTCTTTATTTTAAAGTCTATTTTATCTGATATGAGTATTGCTACTCCAGCTTTCTTTTGATTTCTGTTTGCA